>NC_141693.1:898294949-898683449 GCF_964263255.1 Lissotriton vulgaris | reverse complement strand
GCTCGACAAACTTTGGTTGGGCTATTGGAGCACATAGATTGGAGGTCGTAACTTGCTATACATTTTTGGGGAAAATATTCTCGGCCAATATGAGCGAGAAGCTCCATATAGAGCATTGCTCCCGCAAAGCTCTTGCCCATGGCAATGGGATAAAGTCCCTATACCTGGCAACGGGGAAAAGACATTTTTCTAGCCTGTTGGAAGTATTTAGAGCTAAAATCCCCGCAACCATCTTGTATGGTATAGAAATAATAGAGATAAAACTTTGGAACTTTTGCCACAAGATTGAGGGGAAACTCCTAAGATCCCTCTCGGCTCTAAACAATGCCTGTCCACTGGCCGCCTGCAGGTTGGATTTTGGACTCAGGAGTGCCTGGGTTCAGGGGCTGTGTGCCTTAATAAGGTGGGTAGCCAGCTTGGCCAGAGCAAGAGAGGGAACCCTGCGAGTTTTACTCAAAAACGAACTTTTGGGCAATTTTAAGGAGTTCTCCAAACTTGTTAGTAATTTTAGAAGGGCTGTGAAAATCCTTAGACTGGATGAAAGTGCGCTTTTCTCCTACTCTCCCATGCTGTTAAAGCAGGTCCTTAAGGAGGCTTCGTGGGAGTATTGTTTTCTATCCGACAAAAAAACAGTTGGAGATAAAAGGAATGTGGAGCCACTCATCTCTTCCTATAGACTGAAACAGCCTCAACCGTATGCCCTGTGGAATTTACCTCATGGGATCCGTAGGTTTTGGTTTTTATTACGGTACGACTTAATCCCCCTTAATGTGCTGCTGTCCAAATGGCATGGCACCTCACCGTTGTGCAATTTATGTAAATTGAATAACCAGGACTGTATGCATGTACTTTTGATTTGTCCTATGTTACGTAGCTTGCGCAATCGATGGCTTAAAGTAATTTGTCTACGCCTCAGTATTGTCACTTTACAAGATTTTCTTCATGCACTTTATTGCCCACCGAATGAAATGTTCTGTGCTTATGTTTTTAACTTTTTTAAAGGATTTTTAGCTATTTATTAATGTTTCTGGAAGATTGTGCCGGCCCGGCTTCGTGGGACTGTTGGTCTGCAGTGTAGCTATTACGGTTCAAATACTATGCTTTTATGACTCTTGCACTTTTGATGTTTTTGTTACTTTGTCTGTACATGTTTATGTGGCCCTCTTTGAGAGCCAAAACATAATAAATAAATTTGAAATTTGAACCAGAGGAGGATTATTAGACATTTCTATAATGACTTGATGCTTGAGTTGTATTTGCTATGGGATGACTAGCTGAATCTCAGGTTTCTCTTTACAGAATCATAAATTGATTTGACTTTTGGATTATTTTTTGATGTTGAGAAAACTGTGAAGATAAAGGTGAATTACCAGTTTTGACATACTGTTTATGTTAATTTCTTGGTTTTGGGACTCTTACTTTATTCACAAAATATGGGTGATCAGTCCTATCGGAGTGGCATTACTATTTTCTTTCTTCCCTTACATCTAGTCACCTAGCAGGTTACTATTTAACTGGGAGGTGGTTAGTACTCTCTCACCTTCTACCATTAGCCATTCGTAGTACGTGTAGTAACCTTGGGTAATGTTTATCTGATTACAGCCCGGAAGAAGTCAATGTGTTGTACCATACACGACGAAACACGTGTTGGCTGTTGTATCATTACTTTGAACGTCTGAAGAAATACGAAGAAAAAGAAATAAACTACAAAGACTATCAATCTTTGACTTTTGGACATTGGATTTACTTTGGAGATTGAATCTATAATTTTCATTCTCTATTATAAGAGACTCTTGCCTGGTACTTGTTTCTTGTTACAAACAGGAATAGATTTTGTGTGCTCAGGGGTTACTGTATATAATGTCGCTCTCAAATGGGAGTTAGTGATGTAGGATACACATCATTTCTCTAGAGGCACCAGTTTACAATTAATCCTGAACTTTAAAACCCTGATAGTAACTGGGTAGTGCGCCCAATAATCTGTTGGTATCCAAACTATTTAAAATTTCAACTTGGTCATTGTCGACATCTTATCCATGAAACGATGAGTGCGGGTGAGGACATAAGGTGTACATTTACCAGCTCTCCGGAGAACAATAACCCTGTGGGCTATGTCCTTGTGGATAGGATCGCCCCAGCTTCTCTCAAGATCTGAGAGATATTTGGGGAGGTCAACGCCTGCAACTCAGGTTGGTATTCCTATACTACTAATATTGTAGCAGGGAGAACTGTTTTCAAGGTCTTCACACTTCTCTTGCAAGAGGATATGTTGATCTTCTTGTTGGAGAATGCATTGTTGCAGGGACTCACCCTTGTCATTGAGCTTTTCATTTGAGGTTTCAGTCTGGGCCACCCTTTACCCAATGTTGTTGATGTTGCAATGGAGGGGATCTGCCTTAATCCCATTGATGTTGTCACAAAGTTTGTGGAAGAGCTGTAGAAGCAAGTCTATTGTGATGGGCTGGGGGGCGCTAGGTGGCGCGCGACCAAGATGGCCGCACACCAGTGAGGCTCTTGCCTAGCCGGGCGAAAAAATATTCATAACCCCTATCCTGTGATGCACAAATGGCCATAAATGAATATAAAAGATTACCGAAGCTGTAGACAATTCCTGCAGTGAGATTATTAAGCGGCGGGAGCAGATCGTCTGGGAGCGGAGACCGGGAGAGCTCCTGTGCCTAGGGCAGAGGTGGAAGTCTGGAACCGAGAGGCGGCGGTAGAAATCAGGAAAGTCCGTGGTCGGGGAGACGGCTGCAGGCCCGGTACTCGTTACACCAACGGAGCGGAGAATAACTGAGCTGAGCCGCAGCGGCGGAGATGTTTGGGCCAGCGTACTGCTGCATTCCCCTGAGGTGAGCGAATATGGGGAAGGGAAGTGGCGGGACCGTCACACGACACTGCGGTAAAATAACAGCCTGTGGGAAGGACGCTGCACCGGGGAAACCACCCAAAGACTGGAAAGAGGCATAGTGCTAGCCCCAATTGCAGGTGGGGCATCGGCGTGGGCGCTGCTTGGGAACTGGCGACGGTGCACGCTGGGGCCTTTTTATAGAACCAGAAAGATCGTTCGCACAGTGCCTTACTAACGCACCACATACCGCACCATTCTAACTAACAAGCCAGGAAGAATAGCCGCCATCTTAACTATCGGTCACAGCTGAGGACACGCATGGGATCGGGACGAGACACATGACACATGAGAATGCACATGAGAATCCTCAAACCTACGTGTCTACGTCCTGGCTAAGAAAGCTATGCACATTGCCCTTGGAGTGGCTTATAGCGCGCTCTGAACGATCAGTTTCCAGTATTGAGGAGAGCGAGTGGCTAAGACTGGAGGGCGGCCATTTCAGAGCGCAGGGTGAGGAGTAAGTGGCCGCACTGGACAGAATCGGGCAGTGGTCGGCAGGAGGAATAGCGCGAGTCCTGACAGCTGAAGGACGGCGGCGTAAATACTGGTGGTGATCTAGGGATCCTAGACACGGGGAGAAATCCATGGCAGTATAGCACGCGATCTCGAGAGAGGCACGGTACCTCACCACAATAGCAAGCAGTTCAACATTGCAGCTACCACAAACGAGAGGAACGGACGCCATTATAGCACTCTGTTGAGACCGGGGACACGTGTGGAACCTGGTCTGGGCACAGCAAGTTGCCTGAACATTCATACCTTCAACTGTGTGTGTCTGAATCCAGGGATTGGGAGATACGTATGATGATAGCGTGCCCTGCCCAGTCAGGTTAACATATTGGAGATACCACGCAGCTGGTACTGGAGGTGGCAATATCGGGATGTAGTGTGGAAGGAGGCACATGGACACAAAATCTCGCCTGAAGCATTCTAGTAAGTAACGGACAGGCATCATGGGGTGCACAGATACAAGCAGACGAAAATACCATTTGAATCGCGTAAGACACCAAGATCTAGCTCACTGGAACAGACAGGCTCAGATACTGCGGAAAATCAGGAAGAGGATTGGAAAGCATTACTACTTGGCATGAAACAAAGTCTTTCGTCTATCGATGCGAAAATGGACACTATGAACGCTAGGATGGACTCGGTGGTAAATAAACTGGACCAACATGATCAACGGATCAAAGAGACAGAAACCAGGATATCTGAGCTGGAGGATGGAGCCACGGCAAAAAGAGAGCATGTTCTACAAATGGATAGACTGCTTAAGGTAATAGCGGATAAGAATGAGGACTTAGAAGCCCGTTCCAGAAGAAACAACTTCCGCATCGTTGGCCTGGCTGAATCAACCAATACGGGCCGCAAGGAAGATTTCATTGAAAAGCTTGTTGAACTGTTTGGGAGAGACTCCTTCTCTGCGCACCTGACAGTGGAAAGAGCACATAGATCACTAGCTGTGCACACGCTCCCAGGAGCACCGCCGCCCCCCAGTGATAGTGCGCTTCCTAAACTACCGGCACAGGGACACAGTCTTGCGCCTAGCCCGGGAGAAGAAACAGGTCCCCTATGGAAACATCACCTTTGCTTTCTTCCCGGATTTCACACAGACAGTGCAAATTTTCAGCTGTAAAGAAAAAATTGCAGGCTCAAGCGATCCCATATTCCATGATGTATCCAGCGAAACTGAGGATAACACATCGTGGGAAGCAGCCTTTCTTCCAGAATCCACAGCAGGTGGAGGATTATATCAAGCAATACCGTCGAGCATCATCTACGGAGGCGGAGGCTCGCTGACGCTCCAGATCTCAATCACCGATGTCGAACCCAGACTGAAGAAGGAAGCTCCTACCAGTGTACATGATACTACAGCTAACAAATTGTTCTAAACTGGTGAAGTATTAAATTAGATATTGCATTGTAACTTGCTGCACCCGGACACTCGCCTCCATCCCGCGATAGCTGCCCGCCTGCTGAAAGCGGAGTGGCGTGTGGGTGGAATAGGGCAGGGGAGTGGGCATGTCGTGAGCCCCTAGTGACTTTCCCACGAGGGTGATCCCCCAATTTTCCTTTACTGAGGATTGGTAACTGATTGACCGAGGTTTCTAAATGTTTGGCAGGGTGTGTATGCCCGGCAAGTTGGGGAAGCCGGAGTTGGTGGGGGGAGGATGTCCTAGCCCGGGTGAAATGTATTCTACTCAGTATACAAATGGTAACGGCGTGCGTTTAAGTTTAAATCACATCAGACTGGGAAATGGCAGACACCGCACACGATACAGGTAAACTAAACGCATTATCCTGGAATGTTCGGGGCCTTAATAATCCTAGGACGAAGAGACAGGTAATAGGGTACTTAGACAGGCACCACATTAAGATTGCTCTTCTGCAAGAAACGCACTTAAACCCAGAGACCACACCCCAGTTTGCTGCGAAATCGGCATCACAACGCTGTTTTGCATCGTACTCCGGATACTCTAGGGGTGTACCAATTCACATCAGACGAGGGGTGAACTTTGTGATGGGGGGGGGGGTCGGAACTGACACCAATGGGAGGTTTTGTCTGATCTGGGGGCGGCTGGATTCACATGATGTGATGATTGCTAATTATTAGGGCCCTAACACCGATGATGCACATGCTCTATTACTATTATGGAGTAAGCTCCAAACGATAGGCACCACTTAAATTATTTGGGGTGGAGACATCAACACGGTGGTGTGCCCACAGATGGATAGATCCCGGGTCTCCCCAGTACATTACACAAACACGCAAAAATCACTAAAGGAACTAATTGACACTAACTACTTGCTTGACACATGGAGATATAAATATCCTACGCAGAGGAAGGGCACGCATCACTCTGCTGTACACTCGACATGAGCTAGACTGGACTAACTGATTGTATCTGTAGGAATGCACACTGGCTGTAAAAAGTGTCTCATCTGAAAGAAACCGGTTAGTATTAGATTCCTTAGCTTAGAATATCCCCAGGCGTCAGACTGGATCCGGAAACTTTTGCGTAGCAGTACCCCTGCGCGTCGGTAGGCGTCGTCTGCGGCTCCGCGTCGTTGGTGCCGGAAAGGCGTCGTCGGAGTACTTAGACGCCCCCCTCGCACGCTGACGTCAGTTCTTGTTTTTTCCACACCAGCAAGCGCAGGTCCGGAGAAAGTGGTACCCTTTAGTCAATTTTTGACTAAACTTTTTGGATCTTTTTGATCTGTTTTTCGAGTCGAACGACTCCGACGGTGCCGGTAGGGATGCCCGGGTTCAAACCCTGCGTCGACTGCAGTCGACTGATGTCGGTTACCAACCCCCATCGCCGGTGTCTTCATTGCCTGAGGCCCGACCACGATGACAAGTCGTGCCCCGACTACCGGGCCTTGACGTTGAAGGCTAGCCGGGTGCGGTCCCGCAAGCGCCTCAAGCTCCGGCAGTCGGCCCCGCGCCGTTCGAGGTCCCGGTCCGGAAGGAGGTCAAGGGACTGGTCGCGGGGCCAGAGTCATCATAGCTCCGGGAGTCGACATCATTCCTCAGGCTCCAAGTCCTCAGGTAAGAGGCACTAGAAGTCGAAGAGGCGACATCGCTCTTCTGACTGCCCCCGACGCTCGCGCGACGCGGCTGGGGTTTTGGGTGACACCACCCACGCGGCTCCGCCGGAGCCACAGGCGTCGCGGCCTGCTCCATACCCGCCGGTCCCTGGGCAGAACGCGATGCCAGAGGAGATCGAGGCCTTCCTCATGGCCATGAGGTCGCTCGCTCCTCCGTCGGGTTCCGCTGCGCCTTTGGGCCCAGCGGCCCCGACTATGACCCGGCCCCATCCTTTGACCCTGAGTATCAGGAGATGGGTGGCGAGGAGGATTGGGAGGGGTCTGAGGACCCTCTGGCACGTGAGTGCCAGCCTTATCAGGACTGGGCAGGTGAGCTTGGGGATGCCAGTGGTCTGGACACTTCGCCAGACACTGATATTGTCTCCCCCCCCCTACCGTGGCTATGGAAGAGGGGGCTGCCTATAGTGTGGTGTTGACGCAGGCAGCCAAGGCCTTATCCCTTGAACTCCACGTCGCGACCGTGAGGACTAACCTCCTCACTGAGGTCCTTAAACCGCAGGCAAGCTCCTCAGAGCCTCTGCTGCCGTTTAATGAGGCCTTATCTGACATTCTTTTGGGCACCTCGTCCAGGCCCGCTACAGGTCTGCCTGTAGATAGGAACATGGCCAGACGCCACCACCCGGGTCCGGCGACCCTTGCTTCCTGTCCATCCACCCCACCCCAGAGAGCCTGGTCATCCAGTCCTCTAACTCCCAGACCGCATTCCTGATGGTTCCACCCGATCGGGAATCCAAGAGGTACGAACAGTATGGCAAGAAATTGTTCTCCTCACTGAGTTTGGGGTTGCGGTCAGTTAACACTGCGTGCCTCTTGGGCCGTTATACCCACTCTCTCTGGGACACGGTCGTGGCCGTGCTGCCACAATGTCCGGAGGAGGCCCGGACTAAACTCGCCCAAGCCCTTGTGGAGGGTCGAGATGTGGCACGGAATTCTATCCGGTGTGGACTGGATACAACGGACTCGCTAGGTAGAGCGATTGCAACGACGGTGGCGATTCGTCGCCACGCCTGGCTGAGGTCCGCCAATTTTTCGGCTGATGTCCAAAACACCCTTATGGACATGCCGTTTGATGGCCGTCGCCTCTTTGGCGACAAGGCAGACAGTGAGCTTGAGCGCTTTAAGGACTCCAGGGCAACGGCCAAGTCCTTGGGCCTGTCGGCCCCGCGCCAGCAGCCTGCTGCCTTTCGCTCCTTTCGTGGCCAAGGAAGGGGCGCCCCCACACGTCCTGCCAGCCACGAGCCGCAGACTAACATCCAGCACGGTGGCGGACGTGGTAACCGCCGTGGCGGTGCCCGGGGACAACGGCGAGGCCAGTCCACATCCACCTAGCAGCATCCGCCTCAAAGCCTTCCTAGTCCGAGCTTTCAGGCCCACATGACGCCAGTGGGGGGCAGGGTTCGCCATCACCTCCTTCACTGGCGCAACAACACTTCGGACAGGTGGGTGCTGCAGATCGTCCGAAGGGGCTACTCCCTCCCCTTTAAGGCGACCCCTCGAGCCATGCCACTGCTGCACCACCGCATGTGGGGGGGGGGGGGGGCTGATCACTTGAATCTTCTGCCAGAGGAAGTTACAGCCCTCTTGGCCAAGGGGGCCATCGAGCGGGTTCCTGGGCCAGAAGTAGGGTGTGGTTGTTACTCCCACTACTTTCTGGTTCCCAAGAAGGGCAAAGGGGGCCTACGCCCTATCTTGGACCTGCGGAACGTCAACGGCTTCCTCCGGAAGGAGAAGTTCAAGATGCTGACTTTGGCTCTGGTCTTTGCTGCCCTGGACCCGGGAGACTGGATGGTAGCGTTGGACTTGCAGGACGCTTAATTTCACATCCCTGTTCTGCCGGCCCACCGGCGTTACCTGCGGTTTACAGTAGGCCATGAGCACTTTCAGTTTACTGTGCTCCCCTTCGACCTTACAAGCGCCCCGCGGGTGTTCACGAAAGTGATGGCGGTGGTTGCATCTCATCTGCGCAGGTTAGGGGTTTCAGTCTTCCCCTATCTCGACGACTGGTTGTTGAAGGCGGGCTCGCCCCAAACAGTCATCAGCCACCTCCAGACTAATGCCGACCTCCTGCACCTGCTGGGGTTCTCCATCAATGTGCCAAAGTCACTCAGAAGCTCCTCTTCATCGGAACGGTTCTAGACTCGGCGCAGTTTCGGGTGTATCCTCCCTAACAGCGAGTGTGGGATATTCAGGCTCTGATTCAGATCTTTCAGCCACTATCCCGAGTCTCGGTCAGGTTGACGCTGCGGCTTCTGGGGCTGATGGCCTCCTGCATCCTTCTGGTGCATCACGCCAGGTTGCGGATGCGGGCTCTGCAGGGACCTGAAGTTTCAGTGGGCCCAGCATCAGGGCAACTTGTCCGACCATGTCTTGATCTCGGAGGGCACTGCAAGACCTTTGCAGTGGTGGCTCACGGACCGAGATTGGGTCAGCGGCAGATCCCTCTCCCTACCCCAACCGGAGCACGTAGTTGTGATGGACGCGTTCCTCCAGGGCTGGGGGGGCCACATGGGAGAGGCGGAGATCAGAGGCCTCTGGTCTCCGGCAGAGTCCCGGCTCCACATCAACCTTCTGGAGCTGCGGGCAATCCAGCTTGCACTGAAGGCATTCCTCCCCTCTGTCCGGGAGAGTGTAGTGCAGGTGTTCACAGACAACACTACCGCCATGTGGTACTGCAACAGAGTGCTGAAGAAGATCAGACGTGACTGGGCCCAAGTTATCCTTGTGGCTCCAGACTGGGCACAAAGATACTGGTATCCCGAGCTACTCAGCATGTCTGTCGATCCCCCAATTCGTCTGCCTCTTCAGGAGGACCTTCTGTCGCAGCAGCAGGGGACGGTCCTCCACCCGAACCTGTCCAGCCTCCACTTACATGCGTGGAGATTGAGCGGCGGCAGTTGAGGCCATTTGACTTGCCTCCTGAAGTCTGTAATGTGATTCTGGCAGCCAGGCGTCCCTCCACAAAATCGTTATACGCCTGCAGCTGGAACAAATTTGTGGCATGGTGCACAGCAAAGGCTGTGGATCCCTTTTCTGCCCCTCTTACAGAGGTTCTCCTCTTTCTTCTTTCTCTTGCCCAGCAGGGCTCTGCTCTGGGCACTATCAAGGGCTACCTCTCTGCCATTTCCACCTTCTTAAGGCTCCCTGATCAGCCCTCTTTGTTCAGGTCCCCAGTTGTAAATAGGTTTTTGAAGGGCATCACTCATATGTTTCCTCCTGTTCCTTTCGTGATGCCTCAGTGGGACTTGAACCTTGTTCTGACTTACCTGATGTGCGCTCCTTTCAAGCCACTTCATAACTGTCCTCTTCGTCTCCTTACTCTCAAGACTGCATTCCTGGTTGCCATCACCTCTGCCAGGAGGGTGAGTGATCTCCAGGCTCTTTCCTCTAAACCTCCTTTCCTTTCTGTCCATCCGGACAAAGTTGTGTTGCGGACGCGACCCTCTTTCCTGCCCAAGGTAGTCACAGACTTCCACATCGGGCAGTCCATCACCTTGCCCACCTTCTTTCCGCCTCTGCATCCCTCGAAAGAGGAAGAGAGGCTCCACCGTCTGGACCCAAAACGTGCACTCTCTTTCTATTTGGATCGCACACGCCAGTTCCGGGTGGATGACCAACTCTAGGTTGGTTACGTGGGCGCTAAGAAAGGTCAGGCGGTGCACAAGCGGACCATCTCTCGGTGGGTTGTGTTGTGCATCAAGGTATGCTACTCTTTGGCTAAAAAGGAGCCTCCTGTTGGACTGAGGGCCCATTCCACTTGTGCCACGGCGGCTACTACTGCCCTGGGTCGGGGAGTCCCCTTGCAGGACATCTGTCAGGCAGCTACATGGGCCTCGCTGCACACGTTTGCAAGACACTACTGCCTGGACAGCCAAGTCCGTAGAGATGGCTTTTTCAGCCGTTCCGTTTTCCAGGACTTTCTAGTGTGATCATTGGTTCGCAGACCCGCTACCGGGGTTGGTATTGCTGGGGTATCTATTCTAAGGTAAGGAATCTAATACTAACCTGTTTCTTTCAGATGCACAAGTTACTTACCTTCGCCCCACCCATCCTCCCCGTTTTGCGAACCGATATCTAGGGTTAAGGTCATCCCCTTTCAGGGCCTAGTTTCATGGCACCAGTGTTAGTTTTTATCATGGCTCTGCGTTTCTGGTGCGGAAAAGCTATGTATAAGAACTGACGTCAGCGCGCGAGGGCGCGTCTAAGTACTCCGACGACATCATCCCGGTGCCAACGACGCCGACGCGGACGACGGACGCGGAGCCGCAGACGATTCCTACTGACGCGCAAGGGTACTGCTACGCAAAATGTTCCCGATCCAGTCTGACGCCTGGAGATATTCTAAGGTAAGGAATCTAATACTAACTACTGTTTCTTACAGATATATCTTAACTGAAGGTAAGTAACTTGTGCATCTAGCCCGTACGTATTCTGATCACTCTCCCGTGATGATGGTTTTGCAGGCCCCGGTAGATCAGGCCCCCTATGCTAGCTGGCGTCTTAATCCCCTGCACCTTCAAGACACAGTCTTTAGAACAGGAAATTCAGGATTTTTTTCTTGCATATTGTAGCGTCGGTGTCGAGTCTCACAACTGTATGGGAGGCGTTTACGGTCACAGCCAGAGGTTGGTGCATTTCTAAGGGTGGGGGCTTACTCACAGACCTACGTAGAGACCTACACAGATTAGAAGGGGAACTCAATGCGCTCTCTCTCTCTCTCTCTCTCTCTCTCTATCACTAGATAGAGAGAGAGAGAAATCTTGGCTCTTGGCTCAGGTAAAGACGAAAGTTTAACTAGTGCCAAACTGCAGGATAAAATCACAGACTATGCGGGTACTGCTGATAGAGAGTGCAAATTTCGAGGAAAACACCACATGGTAAGAGTTTACGGAGAAAGGGATCGCCCGGGGAAGGTCTTAGCCAATGCTGTGTAGCCCTCCCAAGTTGTCTAATTATATAGCAGAAAT
The DNA here is from genome assembly GCF_964263255.1 of Lissotriton vulgaris. Classification (NCBI taxonomy): domain Eukaryota; kingdom Metazoa; phylum Chordata; class Amphibia; order Caudata; family Salamandridae; genus Lissotriton; species Lissotriton vulgaris. The sequence goes on along the minus strand of NC_141693.1, from coordinate 898,671,968 downwards.
CCAGGATGCACAGGACAAGATACATAGGAACCTTCCAGAACAATTGAAAACGTTTGTGTGGACTATTACAGATCACTATACACCTCCCAAAGAGGACCCCGCTTGATTTGCCATAGTACTTCGAGGACACAGCCCTGGCTTGGCTGGGGGATACTCAACGTAAATTTTTGAGTCTGGACTTAGAAGTAGATGAATTTACTGAGGCAATTATGCACATGAAATCTGGGCGAACGCCAGGGTCAGATGGCCTACCAATAGAATTCTATAAGACTTACGTGACACAATTAGCCCCCATCCTGAAAGAGGTCTTCTACGCGGCGATGGAGGAGGGTTGCCTACCGAAAACCATGTGTGAAGCCCAGATAGCTTCTTTATCAAAGACTGACAAATCCCCGCTTTACTGTGAGTCGTACTACCCCCTCTCATTACTGAATTGCGACACTAAGATCCTTGCAAAAGTTCTGTCTACTCGTCTCAGTCTCCTGATGGAACGGCTGGTGCTGCCGGATCAGGCAGGATTTATCCCAAACCATGCCACATCACATAATCTCAGAACAGCAGTAATGCAGGACATAGACCCCAGCAGCTCGGCGGTAGCAGTCTTCCTCAATGTCACTAAGGCGTTTGATTCAGTGGAGTGGAATAACCTGATAGGAACTCTGGGATATATGGGGATGCCCCTTGTATTTTTAAACTGGGTGCAATTGCTGTATACGCTACCAGTAGCCATAGTGCTGCTGAATGGAGCCAGATCCACCAACTTCGCTATTTCCAGAGGCACGAGGCAAGGCTGCCCGCTGTCCCTAATTTTATTTGCCATGGCAATTGAACCCCTAGCCGCAAAAATAAGGCAACACCACAAAGAGAGGGCACTGGTTCACGCGACTAGGCAGCTGCTTATTTCCTTATATGCCGACTATATGACTTTGTATATAAAAAAAAAAACCAGGAAAACCTGCGAGAGATAACTAAATTTGGGGCCATCTCAGGAATACAAATAAACTGGACTACATCCTCGCTATTCCCCCTGACGGATAAGACCATCCCACACCAACTGGACTACCCCTTGGTATGGAAGAGTGACAAATTAAATTATCTGGGTATACACATAACCAGGGATAAAGACGCACGAATGTGTGCAAACTACAGGTCCACAATTGACAAGGAGACTGATAGTATAACCGAATGGATACGACTACCACTCTCGATGGCAGGGAGGATATCCCTTATTAAGATGGTACTATTACCAACATTTTTATATCTATTTATTAACATACCGTGTCGCCCTGGGAGGTTTTTTTTTTAACACGCAGCTCACGCGACTCATATGGGGAGGGAAACAGGCACGGCTTAATCTTGCAACACGGATGTTGCCATATCACCAAGGAGGGTATGACGTCCCTAATTTTGAATACTATTACCACTGTGCCCAGGCACACATTGCTGTCTATTGGTTCCATCCACCTCCGTTCATACCACACCTGGTGGTGGAGGATGGCTACATGGCCCGACTCCTCCAGCGGGCTACCTGTTCACGGCAGTGAAGGAGCGGGAGCGCGACCCGTCCACAGTGGACTGTACCATCACTGCCTGGCCACTGATTGCTCATAGATTGGAGGCCCCCATGATGTACTCCCCTAGGATGACTTTGCTGCGCCACCCTCTGCTACAGATCAATTATGAGGGGATATGTTGTAGATTGCTTAACAATCTTCACTACTGCACTTGGAGGGACCTTTATATCGGGGGACAGTTTCGTACCAGGGAACAATTTTTTGGTGCACACATGCCTACCACCATGGACTTATTCATGTATATATGACTTAGACAAAGCGTTAAAGCTGCAACCACTGGCATTTCCTGCAGAGCCGAACACTCACACCTCTACACATACTATTGCAAACAGACGCCCCTAAGCACGTCAGTTTTCTGTTGTATAAGCACATACAAACCTCGCCACCCTTCCAGACCCCACGGGCTAGGGTAGAATGGGATAACGATCTAGAGGCCCCTCTGACGGATGAGCAATGGGAAATCAGTTGCTTGCAGACAGAGGCAGTTACAGCTAGCAGTAGATTACAACTTATTCATTTTAAATTTTTGCATAGATTGTACCATACCCCGGTCAAGCTACAAAAGTTCCACCTGTGGGAGGATGAGAAATGTGCAAGATTGCGGAGGGAAGGGGCGGATTTTCTCCATTTGGCATGGCAATGCCCGCAAGTGAAGGAATACTGGGTAGAGGTTTTTGAGGGCATGTCGAACATGATAGGAGTGGGGATACCGCCGACCCCACTGGTGGCTCTCTTAGGCCTTACCCAAGATATAAGTACAGTTCACAAAAGGTATCTTGCAATGTGTGGGCCTGTTTCTTGCGAAGCGCCAGGTGGCCTGTAGGTGGTGAAGGGGCCGGGCTTCTAAGTTTAAGGACTGGATACATGATTTATCCACTTGGCAAAAACATTTGTACTGCTATGCTAAACTCTTACCTATGAAATCCGAGCCGAAAGATATCTGGGGACCACTGACTGCATACCTCCTAACACAGGGGTCAGACATGAAGGTGGAGGAGGATGTAGCTGGGATGGAGAGAGTGAACGTAGCACAACCATTGGCCTCTCTGGATGGGGTTGATGTACTGCCACCCTGCAGTATGGGAGGGATGAATGGGAGTGGGAACTGTGTTGGAAGTGCCTAGAGCTATTTATTCATATACTAATGAGAAATTAACCCTATATATTCAAGAGTTGTATGAGCGAACTTTACAACCTGAGTACATTCAGGACTCCGATCTATGGAAATGTGTGCAGCTGTTCTCTATATTACAATGTTGTGCCGATACATATAGGGCTGGGAAGGTATTTGTTTTGGGGTAGGGCGGGGGGGTTAGTAATTCTCAAGACTTGCTGGATAAGGATTAGGTTATATGGGCATTCAAGCTACATTTGATTGATGTAAAATCCTTCAATGATGTAATATGCAAGCACTCAATAAAGATTTTTGAAACAACAAAAAAAGGGTCTACTGTGATGGGCTGATCTTCCAGGGAAGCATTAGCCCCACCTGATGCCGATGGAGGCGAGTCCTCGTCCTTCAACTTGCACTGGGAGGATTGCTGGAGAAAGGTCTTAATACTTGAGTTTTTCTTGTTCCACCTCCTCCCCCTCCCGTCATGAAGGAGATGAGGCAGAGTGGGCTTTCTCTGGGGTATGGGCCATCCAGCAGTCTGTAGGTCTTAGGTGAGGACGTGGGGCTCGCCTATTAACACAAATCCAAAGGGGTACCTCACGGTGGGTATTGGGCCATCTATGGTAGTGCTTGTGAGGAGGATTCATAGGAGGGGGCTGTATTGCTTAGGGTGAACCCCTAGAAAATGGAGGAGTGCAAGTGAGGGAGGGCCTCCACTCACTGACAATTGAAGGACACAGTGCAGGCTAAACATGTGCAATGAAGTTGGGCTACATTGTGCACCTAGACACCCCCAAGGGCTATGGCAGGATCGATAGGAGATAACATCAGCACAGGCAGGGAGAGACAAGCAAAATGTCACAAATAAGCACCCCCTGACCTGCTCAAGGAGGGGTGCAAATTGGAGAAGAGCTACAGTTGAGCACCCTAGACCCAATACATGGCCCCTCTCAGTCTACGGCCCGAGAGCTCAGCTCGGCCTCCCCCCATGATGCGGTCAGGGAGCACCAGGCATGGCTGGTGATAAACGTGGCAGCGTGGCCTGGAGCCGCAGTATACACATTACCCAGGCTGGGATGCTGTTCGCCATTTGCAGCCAGTCTGGTGAATCGGCGTGACCCACAACAATAGAGTAGGCACTCCCCAACTCAAGTGGCGAAGTTGCAGAGGAAGGGTCCACCACCCCAGGGCATGGGGGGAAGCGCAGGAATCGCATGTCCACTAGCCTAAAGGGCTTGGCCACGACCCCAGAACGCCACTTTCTATATCCAGGTAAGTTAAGAAGAGTTGACCTAAGGCTAGTCTGGATATTATATAGCAATGTAAATTAATACATAACAATTCTGGCCAACACCAATGCTAATACCATAACACTAAGCGTTCAGCAGACAAATGTAGGTCATACAGGCTGAACAATACCTCCCTTATACTGCTTAGTCCACTAACACTAACATAAAACATATCTGCCATGGGTTTTGTCCATCACCCAGTACTCTAACAGCCCAACTGAAGGCCATGGAATAACTAAAAAGATCTGCCACTACTGCATGTCGGTAGTGGCCGGCATGGCTCGCGGGTGGATGGCGTCATAATAAAAAAAAAAAAATGTAAAACCTACCTTTCCGCTGGGCCCCGCATCTTCACTGCTCTAGCTCTGCTGTTCGCCTGCCTCCGACAGGAACAGGAAGCAGGCAGCCAGGCTCCCTCCCCTAAGCCAATCGGCCTGGAGAGCCGTGACATGGAGCTATGCAAGGGGCTGGGGGGTGGCATCTTCTCCATGCAGGCTGCAACTCAGCCTGCATGGAGAAGGCAAGTGCGCATGACTGGTTTGGACAGCATAATAGGGCCGACCAAACAGTCTTTGCGCACTCAGGAGTGGGCAAACTCTACTCCCTTGCCCTGCTCAGAGAGAGCAGAACAGCCCCGCCCGCCCGTAAAGCAAACATAAAATGGTAATACCTAAAAGTTATTACCATTTTATGTTTTGGTTTCTAACACTGCGAGAAAGCAGTCGGGTGACGCTCCTCCGCCATAGCGGAGGAGCTGCCCCCGCTGCATGTCCCAGCTTGCTACATACTTTGACCTCTTCTTTACATTTCACAGTCATATTCAGATATGTGGTGATAGTAACAAAGGCCATCCTGGCAGATCTCTCCACCTGTTCTCTCTCCAGTGATACCTGCTCAGGACCATACATTTTAAACAACATATCAGGTTGGACAGCCCAGTGCCATAACCAGATAAGTGAACTACGATCATAAGGAATGCAATAAAGAGATCTACATAGCGGCGCAAAACTGACAGTTTACTTAAAACAATGAAACCCATGCCTCTCCTAGGTGCCCCTGACCCTGATGTTTCAGTGTCTTCACTAGATCTCAGTGAGAGCAGATCAGAGGCTTTGTGGCCTGTTGGCCTCATGTATCCTGTTTGTCCACTTTGTCAGGTTACCTATGCAGGCTCTGCAGGGGATCTGAAGTCTCAGTGGGCCCAGCACTAACCTCTTGAACGTTATCCAGGTTTCAGAGGAGAAAGCACAAGATCTGTAGTGGTGGCAGCTTGACAGCAACCTGACCATCAGCTGACCCCTTTCGCAGTCAGAGCTGATGTCAGTGATGGACATGTCACTGCTAGTTTGGAAAGTACATTTGGGAGAGGTGAAAATCAGAGGCCTCTGTTGCAAACCCAGCATACCAAAAATCTGTTGGAGCTGCAATCTATTTAAGGTGTCACACGTTTCCTCACAAACTGTGATGCCATAGTGAGATCTTAGTTTGGTCCTGAAGTTCCTCATGTGTACCACCTTTAAGCAGATGCTTGATGCATCTATTTACTTTCAAGATTTCCCTTTACGATCACTTCAGCTTGACATGCGAGTGAGCTCCAGCTTTCTTGGTGTAACTAGCATACACCAATTTTTCCTCAGTCTAACGTGTTCAGGACTAGGGTGTCCATCTTGCCAAAAGGTGTAACTCCTTTTCACATTGAACCATCCCACACCTTTCCGACATTCTTTGCTCTACCTCACCCCTTTAAAGAAGAGGAGAGACACCATCGGATAGAGGATCTGTTTTTTGTGGGGTTCGTTTAGGCAAGAAAGGTACGGCGGTACAGAAGAGGACTCTGCCATGATGGATAGTCTTTTGTATCTGATAGAGACTACTAGCCGCAGATTCCTTCACGTAGAATTATCCCCAGGCGTGAGACTGGATCCAGAAACTTCTGCCCAGCATCCCTGCGTGCCTGGCGCGGGGCGACACCACGTGACTCCGCCCAGGCGTCGTCCGCATAGGTTACGTCAGCGAGGTCACATAAGACCCACCCTGACGCGCCTACATCAGTTTTTTCCTTTTCCGAGTGCAACGCTGATCTGGTCCTTGCTACCGGCCTGTTTGGGGCCCTTTTTTCTCCCCATTGTCTCTACTTTGGTGGAACAGTGTGCAAATGCTTTCAGGCTTCAAGACTTGCACGTTGTGTGGGCGTCTTATGTCGGCGACAGACCCTCACCTCATTTGTATGTGGTGTTTGAGGGAGGATCACGGCACCACTGACTGTGAGGCGTGCCAACAGTTGAAGCCGAAGTCACGGCGGGAGCGCCAGATGTAACTACTCTTGGCGCGTCTCTCCAGGTCGATGTCCTCCCCTCGATCAGCTTTGGCGGACGGCTTCAAATACGGCTGTGGTCGTCGTCCACGCCCTTCTCCGATGTCACGTGAGCATCGCTCCCTTGTGGGTAAGTGTTGCAGTTTGTTCTCAGAGGCTTGTGTCCGGCCTGCCGGGGCGTGGGCTCTCTGCGGGTGATGCGGCCCCACGTGTCATCCTATCCACTGTTTCCCGGTGTTGGGGCGTCGAGAGTCCAGATCGAGACATACGCGGCAGCTTTGCAGGCCTCGCTGGCGTCTCCTACTCCTCCTTCCCTTCCTGGGCGTCAGCGGATTCCTTGCCTAGCGCGTGGCCCTCCGCGGCGCCGCAGGCGGCTCCGGCCCTGGCGCCGACTGGCTCGGATCCAGGCTTGGAGGATGTGGTACTGTTGGGGTGTGGCCCCTCGGGGTCCCTCCTTCAGGCCACGGCGCCTCTGCCTCGCCGTAAACTCCTGCCGGGGTCCCTTTGGTGTCGCGGAATGTCACCGGGCTGCATCCCAGAGCCCCTCTCGGTCCTTTGACAAGGTGGACCTGTCTAAGGCCACGGTGATGCCGCTACGGTGCTGGCAGCAGCTGGACCGTGCGGAGCCACAGGGGTCGGTGGACCCTCCTCATCCCGCTCCGGGTCGAGGCTGGGTGGGGACCCCTAGTCCCTCTCCGGGCTCCTCTCGTCCCTCCCCACGTGCTGCTGCCTCATCAGAGGGTGAGTCAGAGGTGAAATTGTCCCTGGCACCCCCCCATGGGTTGCCGGGCGACCTCCGCTACATTCTGGGCTGCGGATGGCGGAGGGCTTTGTGTCACTCCCCAGGCCCTCCTCGTTCTTCCACGCAGGCGGCTGCCTCGGTGGAGGTCAATCGGCGTCGTTCCAGCACCGCCCTGGAGCCGGTTCAACTCCGGGTCCACTCCGGTCCCCGGTGCGGGGTGACATGGAGGGATCCTGTCCGGCGTCACCAGATGGTGTTGACGTTCTGCCTCAGGCGGTGAACTCTACGGCTCCACGCAGGTGTCGTGCTGCATATTCGTCTTCGGACGCTCCTTCTTCTCCAGAGGAAGGCTGTATACTGGTGTCGTCCTCCCCGGAGACTGGTCGCCGCGTGGTATCTTTTTCACCGGCGTCGTCGAAGGGCGGCTCCACGCCCTTTCTAAGGCAGAGGAGTTCGTCTGAGGAGCAGCAGGTCCCTCATTCCTCGGTTCCTTCTGACTTCCAGGTCTGGCCCTTGCCCGTCCCGCTTGGCTTCGGGGATGGCTGCCTTATTTTGCAGCCGTTGCCCACGGAGGAGCTGCTTTCTCTGCCACGGGGCCCTACGGAGGTGGGTGCGGCCTTTGCTCATGCGGTGTCCACGCCGTGGACATTCTGCGCAGGGGTGACCCGGTTGCTCACTTTCCGGCGGACCATCTCTTGGAGGTTCTCCACCAGGGCTCTGGTGGGAGGGAGATCTTACTTCCCTTTGAGGGTTCGCTCCTTTCTTCCCTGACGGGGGCTTGGAGGCGTCCCGCCTCAGGGGATCCAGTCCTTCTGCACCGGCATCTTCCAGCACCGCGTGACCCGGCGTGCCTTTCCCTCCACCCCTCTGCTGCCAGTCCGCTTTTGTGGACCGCCTATCCCTCCCTGCCGCCACTGTTGACTCTGCCATCCCGGGAGGCCCGCTGGCTGGACTCTTGGGGGCGCAACATGTTTGCCTGGACCAGCGCTGCTCTGTGGGCCCTTAACACCTTGTGTGTGTTGGCTAGGGCCTCCTCTTGTTTGTGGGACTCGGCTGAGTCTCTGGGATCTGCAGCCTCCCAGGAGACGGTCCAGGTGGACTTACGGCATCATGCAGGGATGGCTGGGAGCTAGCGGCATTTATTCTCCGCTCCGCTCTAGACATCTCAGAGGTGCTGGGCTGGGTCATGGCTTCCTCAGTCGCCCTCCGTCGCCATGCTTGGCTTCGGGACGGCGTCTTCCCTGAAAATATTTGGGAGAGGCTCATTGATCTTCCATTTGACGGTAGCCTGTTGTTCCATGCCCAGGCTGACTCCGCCATCCAACGGCTCCTGGCAGGGCTTCGTCCTCCTCCTCCTCCTCCGCCTTATCCTTCTCCTCCTCCATCCCCTCCTCAGCGACTGCTGAGTTGGGCTCGTTCTGGGCCTTCTTAGGCCACTTGTTCGGACTGTGGAGTGTGTTTTCTGGCCATTGAGTCCTCCTCTGGGACTTTGGCATTGTTGGCTACTGGACGGCCATTTGTGCCTATGTGTGTACGTGTTTTGCTGGAGTTGTTGCGCAGACTTGGCCCTGAGATTAGGCCTTCTGCTTGCTTGGGCTGCTCGTCAAGCCTTCTGTGGGGGTGTTTTTCCCCGTGGCCCTTTTGTTTTTTCTTCTGCTGCAGAAGTTCTTCCAAAGAGGGTTCCCATGTCTTGGGACTTAACGTACCCTATGTGGGGTAGTGGTAGCTGTTATATAGCGTTCCGTTCTGCTTGGGAGTTCTGGTCGCCGTCTGGTGCCGGTTCTCCATGGCGTTCCTGTATGTTGCCTTGCTTCTGCAGATGCCTTGGCACCCTCTCTGGAGTTCGAGAGTGGTGGGAAGACTCTCTCTTGGGGGTAGGACTCTCCGCCCTCGCGCTCTAGTAGCGCTACAAAAGGGATTCTTGGCATTCACTCGGGGATTACCAACTGCTACGAACCTTTCTCCCTCCTGAAGCGGAAGCCGGGAGGTCTCCCTTCTTTTCTTTGCCACTTTTAGCTGTGTGTACTTTACTTTCGTGTTTCAGTGATTTTAATACTGTGTGCAATTTAGCAGCGCTTCTGATGTACTAGCGTGCTGCTGCTTTGAGCGAGACTTCCTAGCGCTTGTAAGCGCTTCGCCTGCTCCCTTCTTCTTGCCTGGGTTTCAGACCGCCCTCGGCCGAGTATTGACGCCGAGGGCTGGGATCTGTTCGGGGCCGCCATCTTGGGGGTAGGACTCTCCGCCCTCGCGCTCTAGTAGCGCTACAAAAAGCTCCTCCTTCCCTCCGCGCAGCGGACGCGTACTGCGGACGCGCCGGATCTGCGCCGGAGTCGTGCCAGAGTCCTGCCCGTCTGCGCCCGTCAGCGTCCCGGAGGCGTACGGCGTGGCAGGATCTCTTGGTTGTTATTTTGCTCCCCTTGTCTTACTATGCTTTCTTACTCCTCCCAGGAGCTCTACTCCCTTCGCTCTTTGGATGCGTCCTGTCACCTAGTATTTCCTGGTCGCTATAAGGGTAAACATAAGTGCCCTGTCTGTAACTGGCATCCTACTAGCAACCTCCCCCCCAACCGTCCCGCGAAGGATTGTAGCATTAAACATCTGTGCTTACTCCTCAATACTAGGTCGCTGCACAGACACACACAGGAGATCTTTGATCTCCTCTCTACCACCAGTCCTACTTGTCTTATGCTCACTGAGACTTGGCTCAATGAGTCCTCCCATCCGGACATAGTGGCAGCCATTCCCTCCGAGTATATCATCCATCGACAAGATAGAGCTAAGGGAAGAGGGGGAGGAGTCGCCCTAGTTGTGAAAAAATCTCTCACGTGCACAGGTATGCACACAGAGACCATCGCGGGCGCCGAATCCCTCGCCTTTACCCTATCCCTATCACCTCAACAAGCGGTGAAGGGTCTCGTAGTCTATAGGCCCCCGGGTCCTGTGGGATCTTTCTTTGATGATCTTCAGCAGGTCCTGTCTGCACTAGTTTTGAGATCTGAGCAGTGTTTTTTGGCGGGAGACTTCAACTTCCACATGGAAGACCATCAGGATCAAGATACTATTAAGCTGCTGGATATCACGTCTACCTTGGGCTTGTCCCCTTATATCTCCGGCCCGACCCATGACAAAGGTCATACGCTTGACCAGGTCTTTTCCACTTCACCAATTGTGGCTACCACACTTCTGCCAGTATTGTGGTCTGACCATTGTCTTGTCCATTTTTTAATATCTGCCACTGAGAAACCAGCTGTCAGTGCCATGAGACAACAGGGCAGTAACTACAGGGCGTACCATCGGGTGACTCCAGATCTGTTAGCCCAGGCCCTGGTGGACCATCCTCTGTCCTATACTGGTGATTTGAACAACGACCTTGACATTCTGCAGTCCTGGCTCCTAGCTAGATTGAATGAGCTAGCCCCATTACAGCCACCCAGATCTGATACCCAACGGATCTCGGCCCCATGGTTTACGGAGGAACTGGCCCATTCCCGTAGACAATGTAAAGTCGCCGAACGGGCTTGGAGAGCCCATTATGATACCGAGGCTAAACTGATCTACAAATCCACAATGAAATCCTATCATGGTTTAATCCTACAGGGCAAGAAATGCTATTTTGCCAAAAGAATTGAGGAAGCAGCAAATTCCTGCAAGGAGATCTTTTCGATTGTTCGAGAATTTACGACCCCGCGCTCAATCTCAGCACAGGAAGCCCCGGCTGAGACCTGGGCCGACACCATTGCTAATTTTTTCACTACCAAAATTAGGCAGATACAGGACTCCTTTCCCCCAAGACCTACAGCTGATCCTTCGACTCTGTCTAACGAGATAGCTCACCTGTCTACCTCTGGCCCAGTTCTGTTAGACTTCCCGCCCCTTACGATATCCTCATCTCTAGCGTTGATGAGGAATCTTAAATCTGGCTCACCTCGCGATCCCTGCCCGGCAAAATTCCTAGCGAGAATGGCAGATGTTGTTAACCCCATAGCCAATCCTATTCTCAACCTCTCCTTAAGTCAGGGAATTTTGCCACACTCCTGGAAACAGGCCATGGTTATTCCTCTTCTTAAGAAGCCCAACCTTGACCCGGAGGCCCCGTCCAACTACAGACCGATCTCGCTCCTTCCAGCACTTACTAAAATCCTGGAGAAACACGTTCACAGCGTGCTCTCTAACTTCCTGGAGTCGAATGAGCTACTCCATGCGTCCCAATCGGGCTTTCGATCCAACCTAAGCACCGAGACGGCGCTTTTGGAAGTCTCTGAGATTGTGAAGGAGGTGCTGGATGCTGGAGGCAGGGTGATGTTAGTTATGTTAGATCTGTCGGCGGCTTTCGACACCGTCCCCCATGAGGATCTCCTCACTAGATTACATGACATCGGTCTAGGGGGGACGGTGCTCAATTGGTTTTGTTCCTTCTTAGCCAACCGCCGACAGACGGTCTGGGCCTCACCTGGATCTGCCGAAATGTGGCCATTGGGAGTTGGAGTTCCTCAGGGCTCAGTACTGAGCCCTACTCTTTTTAACATCCTCATGACCCCTCTGGCGACATTGGCGGAGTCCTTTGGGGCCCGGATCGTCTCATATGCTGACAACACCCAGCTTCTTTTCACCTGCCGCAAGAGCGAAGATTTCGATGGGGAAAGTATCCGTGAGTGCCTTGGGGCTGTTTTCAACTGGTTCCAACTGAACAGCCTCAAGTGCAACACGGATAAATCCGAGATACTTTTCTTCGGATGCCCATCGGAACCGGATTGGCATGGCTGGTGGCCTGCCGACATGTTCCCCCCAGCTCAGTCATCTAAATGGACTAAGAACCTGGGAATTAAAATTGACAACGAGCTCACGCTCAAATCCCAGGTGGCTACTCTCACAGGGACGTGCTTCGGTATCCTCAGGATGCTTCGAAAGTTCTTTCCTCTACTTTCTGAGGAACATTGGAGGATAACTGTACAGGTACTCATAGGATCCAGATTGGACTATGCTAATGCTTTGTATCTGGGTCTGCCGGAATATCTCTTACAGCGCATGCAGGTGACCCAGAACGCTGCAGCACGAGCGATTTTTGGCCTGCATCGCCGTACCAGTGCCTCTAACTTGCTCCAATCCCTTCATTGGCTTCCCATAAGGAAGAGGATAATGTTCAAAGCCATGACTTTAGCCCATAAAGCCCTGCATGCCACTGGTGCAAACTACCTTCAGAAGAGGCTGGACTTTTACCGGCCAACACGATCTTTAAGATCGGAGTCACTGGCACTTGCTGTGGTTTCACGTATAAAGAGGGCCCGACTCGGCGGCCGGTCTTTTAGATTCCTGGCCCCTCAGCTATGGAACTCTTTACCGCTGTCCCTTCGGGCCACATCGAATCTGCTTGCCTTTAGGAAGGGTCTAAAGACTTGGTTATTTTCTGGTTAGTGCGCCTCTATTTTTAGCTTCTGTTTTCTCTGCTGTTATGTTTTTCAGTTTCCTCCTGGGTCTGGAGCACAAAGCGCCGGGACACTCCCTTGGAGTAGCCGTTGCGCTATATAAGACTCATATATAACATAACATAACATAACATAACAGAGGCAGACTCCAGCTTGAACTTTTAATGTTTCTTCTTCAACTTACATGAAGACTTCGACGGTGATCTGCTGTAGGAATGACTTTGGGTGTGGGAACTGGACCTTCTTTTTGCTGCTGCATATGTAGTTATTTGCAAAATGCTTTATTAACAATATAATGTGCAGAGCTTACGTTTAAATATAAAGTGTGTTAAATGCAAAATATGTAGTAGGCAACCATACTTAAAAACTATAAGCCTGTAAAATAGAAATTAAGCATGGTTTCTTGACTTGACATAACCGAGGATGCCATGAATGAATGAACAAGAAAACATGTTAATACTGAAAGGCTCGTTTTTCACGTTAAATGGCCGTTGTGCAGAAAGTTTTTCTTTTCTTTGCTCAGACATTGCAATTTCGGAAGCTAGTGAATAAACATTTGTTTGTATTAGACGACTAATATTAAGGTTCTCATCGCAAAAGATACAGATGAAAGAGAGGGCTATTCATGGGAAGAAGTTTTGAGAAAACAAGAAAGGATGTGCTGCAACATTCAAGGACACATAGTTAAAAGACAATTGTACTCTGGTGAGAAGATGAGGATTAGACCTGTTCCTGGGAGCGTGCTAAAATCTTATTGGTCAACATGAAGAAGAAAGAATATTACTATTGCAGCAAAGATAATGTGCATTTATATCAGTGCGTGTTCTCAGACTAGTCAGGAAAATTGAGATTTTTAATTTATCCTTTTCCTTAGACTGAGAGCAGTAGGTGTGTATTCCTTATCCCAGACTCTCAGAGAGGAGACTTGTTACTTACTTTTCTTTGACATTGCTTCATGAGAAGTCTTAGCTTATTTCTTGGCCAACTGTTATTTGAGCTGAGAATACTTTCCAGCTTATTCTGCTAAAGCTTTATGCTTATGCTTGAGTCTCTCATCAGGATCTTGTGTATCTCAACTGAAACCTTCTTTCCTTCTCGCATTTAATATTGATTTATTTACAATACAGAAGTTTCTTTGTGGAACAAGCTTATTGCATTTGTATTGTATCAATGTCTTGTTGATAAATAAATTAATTTACTTTAATACCAAATATCGATTGATTGATTATATTAACTTTTAATGATGAGACTTGGAAAACAATAGAAGAATGAATAACTAAAAGATTTGAAAATAAAACCTTTTAACTCACACTCATTCTCTTTATTGACTGAACCAAATTAATTGATAACACTTTATATTGACTTCAGCTTCTTACATCTCTGTCAACAAAAAAAGATCCATCAACCTGTATGCAGGGTTCTTGATTGATGAGTAAGTGACAGTGAAACCTGTGCTCCAACACTTTCGACTTTTATGGGTCATTGTGCAGAATCTTCCGATGTTTGGCTATGTAGAGTTTCACCATGCAGTCCTGAGTGGCCTTTGGGTTCTTCTGGCCACAGTCGCAGGGCCTGGAGTTGCATTCCAACCCTGTGCCCAACAAGAACACCTTGTGGGAATATGTCATAGATCATATTATTAAAATGTTAACTAACTATGATGATTATTACTTGTTCCGATTTTCCTACTTAAAATGTTTTATTTATTCAATTTCAGGAGTGTCTGGCACACTTGGGCTTGTACGATTTATTTTGTTTGTTATGGGGGATGATGTAGTATGTGAGTTATCGGATTGTGTTGTTCACTTCATCTTTCTATTGTATATATTTAATTCTTGGGTTCCACATGCTGGATCGCGATGTTCCTAGTTCTGGAGTGTTATCGAAGGTTCAGCAAAGGCAGTTGCTTTGCAGATTGTGACTCAGATGGTCCTGTTGTTTGGTCGTGGAATTTATTTTCAGAGGAAACTACTTATTCTTCACCTGGATGCCTCAAGACCTCTTATTACAGTCTCGCTCTTAATACACACTCTGAAATAATATAAAGAGTTTGCAAGCCAGGTGTGCAATGTCTTTTTCTGCTGGTACCCTGTGCTTACCAAAATCTAGCCTTTTTTGGTATGCTCTTGTCATGCAAAATCATCCTAGAAAGAGGACCAGTCAATCCACCATTCTCCCCTCTATCTGCTTTAAGTTTTGAGAAGGGGGGAAGACGTGCACTCTTTGAAAGTAGTGGGCAGACCACGTGCCCCTGTTTCCATCCCTGACTTGTGCTTTAGACCACCACTGCATCAAGTGTCACTGAGATGAAGCAGAATAAAAATGGAGAAGAGGTGTGATGGGAAGAGATGATGAATTTGATGACTTGAGTTTGTGCGGTTTTTGTGGTATGGGGACTGAAGTGCATAAAACCAAGATTGCGGTGCACGTGGGGGCAGGGGGGTAGTTGACCCTCAGAGGAGAGTTGTAGAATGATTCTGTTAAAGAGAAGGTGCCAGATGTCCTAATGTTTTGTGCAACGCAGAACTGCGTGATTAGGAGAGAGAAAAACTGTTCCATATCTACTGTAAGATATGGTGCTGGTTTCTCTCCAAGCGCTTGTGCACTTTAAGCTGCCATGTACCAATGCACACACCCGTTCACCATAGTACAAGGGTGTGCACGTTTTTTCATGCATAGGTTTTGTACTGGAGCCCTGTCAGTATAAAAACTATGCTTTAATACTTCTCCAACTGTGTATGTGTGTTGTACAGTTCAGCCCACATGGAATGTTGGAAAAGCATGGAGAATTTTTAAACTTGCTCCACAGTTATGTCTGTTTTGAAGAGGTGTTTGTTTTTGTAGCAAATCCCTGTCTAACAATGTTATTAGATGGGGATTTCTGTCAAAATCTATGGGACCACTCATGTATCAGCCGAGTCATTCCCCCTTTGACGCAAAGTAACTTTGCATTACTTTGGCCAACTTTCCAACACAAATCCTGAAATTAGGTTGCAGGTTGGCAGAAGTGTTTACCCTGTCCAAGCAGGATCCACAAGCCCAGTCAGGTTAAGTCACAAACACACCCTAAAAATTAACCTGTGCTCCCCCGCTGGTGGTTCGGCAAAGAGCAGTCAGGCTTAACTTAAGGTGCAATGTGTAAAGTACGTGAGTAACACATCAAACAGTAAAACAGTGAAAACACCACACAAAAAGATACCACACCTGGTTAGAGAAATAGAGCTTAATTTACTGAACAATACAAAACCAAAGCGACAAAAATCCAATAAGTGTAACCAGAGTTATGAATTTTTAAAGAATAAACTGAAATGTAGTGATTAAAAGCATATAGCACCAACCGGGGCCATCTGTTTGCACTAGACTGGGTGTAATCCAAATGTTCAGGCCGACTGCGATGGATTGCGGGTCGGATACAGGGACCAGCCTTAGCCCACTGCAAAGTAACTTGTTTGCGTTGACGTCAAGATGCGAGGAGCAGAGGAGGAGATGAGTAGGGAGCGATCCTTAGGGTGATGTGATGAGTCGGCTCCAAGCCACGCAAAGTCGAAGAAGCATTGAAATTGGGGTCGATCCGATGTGCAGTTGGCGATGCATTGGAGTGGGACCTCGCAGCGGCGCTGATGCGTCATGGTCAATCCTTACAGCAGCTGTGATGCGTTGTTGTTAATGGAGATGCACTGGGTCCGAACAGCGCAGCAACAACAATGCATGGATTTTGGCTGAAGCAGCACTTTATACCCACTTCCAGCGGTTCAGGGCTGGGTTGGTACCATTTGGAAGGGCAAGACTCACAGATGGCAGAGTCCAGGTGCTGTAGCAGGGTGAGTTGGAAATTTTCGATGTCCCTGAGACTTCAAAACACGAGGCAAGCCCTTGGAGTCACTCTGGGTTCTAGGTTGGTCCCAATCTGAGGCAAGCGGTACAAAAGGGGGTGGTGATGGACGGAGCATCTGAGTCAATCAAGCACTCACACCCAGTCAAAAGATCTGGGTTTAATCTATCACCGTTCTTTAGCCCACTCTGCCACCCCAGTTCAGACATGGCTACATGCAAATCAGTCTGACCCTGTGCCTCATGGGAACAGTCCAGCCCGAACTGCCAAGCCATGTCTTATCTGGACCGGAAACAAGCTTCCGAGGACCGGTTTCTGGCATTCCAGCCGTCTTCAGCCCGGCTTGCTTGAATCCAGTGGCAAAGTGAGCAAGGGACTCACGTCTGAGCATACCCTGCCACACTTATGGCGGACAAAAGCGATACAAAAGGGTGTGGTGATGGACGGAGCATCTGAGTCAATCAAACACTCACACCCAGTCAAAAGATCTGGGTTTAATCCATCACCGTTCTTTAGCCCACTCTGCCACCCCAGTTCAGACATGGCTACATGCAAATCAGTCTGACCCTGTGCCTCATGGGAACAGTCCAGCCCGAACTGCCAAGCCATGTCTTATCTGGACCGGAAACAAGCTTCCGAGGACCGGTTTCTGGCATTCCAGCCGTCTTCAGCCCGGCTTGCTTGAATCCAGTGGCAAAGTGAGCAAGGGACTCACGTCTGAGCATACCCTGCCACACTTATGGCGGACAAAAGCGATACAAAAGGGTGTGGTGATGGACGGAGCATCTGAGTCAATCAAACACTCACACCCAGTCAAAAGATCTGGGTTTAATCCATCACCGTTCTTTAGCCCACTCTGCCACCCCAGTTCAGACATGGCTATATGCAAATCAGTCTGACCCTATGCCTCATGGGAACAGTCCAACCCGAACTGCCAAGCCATGTCTTATCTGGACCGGAAACAAGCTTCTGAGGACCGGTTTCTGGCATTCCAGCCATCTTCAGCCCGGCTTGCTTGAATCCAGTGGCAAAGTGAGCAAGGGACTCACGTCTGAGCATACCCTGCCACACTTATGGCGGCCAAAAGCGGTACAAAAGGGGGTGGTGATGGACGGAGCATCTGAGTCAATCAAACACTCAAACCCAGTCAAAAGACCTGGGTTTAATCCATCACCGTTCTTTAGCCCACTCTGCCACCCCAGTTCAGACATGGCTATATGCAAATCAGTATGACCCTGTGCCTCATGGGAACAGTCCAGCCCGAACTGCCAAACCATGTCTTATCTGGACCGGAAACAAGCTTCCGAGGACCGGTTTCTGGCATTCCAGCCGTCTTCAGCCTGGCTTGCTTGAATCCAGTGGCAAAATGAGCAAGGGACTCACGTCTGAGCATACCCTGCCACACTTATGGCGGCCAAAAGCGGTACAAAAGGGGGTGGTGATGGACGGAGCATCTGAGTCAATCAAACACTCACACCCAGTCAAAAGATCTGGGTTTAATCCATCACGGTTCTTTAGCCCACTCTGCCACCCCAGTTCAGACATGGCTATATGCAAATCAGTCCGGCCCTGTGCCTCATGGGAACAGTCCAGCCCGAACTGCCAAGCCATGTCTTATCTGGACCGGAAACAAGCCTCCGAGGACCGGTTTCTGGCATTCCAGCCGTCTTCAGCCCGGCTTGCTTGAATCCAGTGGCAAAGTGAGCAAGGGACTCACGTCTGAGCATACCCTGCCACACTTATGGCGGCCAAAAGCAGTACAAAAGGGGGTGGTGATGGACGGAGCATCTGAGTCAATCAAACACTCACCCCCAGTCAACTGATCTGGGTTTAATCCATCACCATTCTTTAGCTCACTCAGCCACCCCAGTTCAGACATGGCCATATGCAAATCAGTCTGACCCTGTGCCTCATGGGAACAGTCCAGCCCGAACTGCCAAGCCATGTCTTCCCTGGACCGGAAACAAGCATCCTGGGACCGGTTTTGGATTCATAATCCTAATCAGCCAAGCTATCTTGAATCCAGTGGCCAAGTGAGCAAGGGACTCACGTCTGAGCATACTCTGCAAACTTAGGGCGAACAAAGTGATACAAAAGGGTATGATGGACGGGAACAGTCCAGCCCGAACTGCCAAGCCATGCCTTCCCTGGACCGGTCCATCACCACCCCCTTTTGTACCAACTTTCTAAAAGTGGCATTTTCAGAATTACAATTTAAAATCTCACTTAACCATAAGGTGTGATTTTAAACTGTGATTCCAGAGACACCAAACTTGAGGGTCCAGTCTATTCCCAAATGGAAATTACACTTATAAAATGTAATAAGGGAATCCCAGTGTTATCCTTTGGGAGGGATAGGCCTTGCAGTAGTGAAAAACGAATGTAAGAGTTTCTCACTACTAGGACATGTACAATTTAAAAGTACATGTCCTACTTTTTAAGTACACTGCCCTGCCATTGGGCTGTCCAGGGCCTACCTTAGGGGTGACTTGTATGTATTAAAAAGGAAGGTTTGGGCATATCAAGAGGGTTAACTTGCCAGGTTGACATGGCAGTTTAAAACTGAACTCACAGGCTCTGCAATAGCAGGCCTGAAACATGTTTAAAGGGCTACTTAAGTGGGTGGCACGATTGGTGCCCGGGCTCACAAGTAGCATTTGATTTACAGGCCTTGGGCACATGTAGTAGTGCACTTTACTAGGGACTTATACGTAAATTAAACATGCCAATCGTGGATATGCCAATGCTATCATGTTTTGTTTTAGCAGATAGCACATGGACTTTCGCACTAGTTCACAGTGGTAAAGTGCCGAGAGTCCTAAAACCAGCGAAAACGAAGTCAGCGAAACAGGAGGTCTGAAGGCAAACAGTCAGGGGAAACCAAGCCAAGGATGCCAGGTCTAACAACCACAACACTTTGTGCTGGTGTAGAGTTTCAAAAGTAAGGCAAACCTGTTGTAAAGTGTTAGTAAATCTGGGCCGATGTGTTCAGGGTTTTAAATAAGATCAGGAGTAGAGAGGGCCCAATAGCAGAATATCAGGGGTGATCCATAAGTTATTTGCAGAGGATGAGGAGTCGGACAGCAGACTTTAATCGAGTTACGGCAATGGAAGCAATGTGTGGGTCTGTTTAGAGTTGTGATAATGTCTGTGAACTGTCATTAGCGTTAACTTCCAAATAATATACAAAGTTACATGTTTGGTAAAGCCATCATGTTTCTACTAGGCTTGGATGTGTCCAGTGCGTTTACCATTCCATATACTCGCCTTCTGTCGAATTCAGTGGTGGCCAAAGTTAGGAAAACGGCTCCCTCTATCACAGCCCTCAGATAACCACGGCTGTCAGCCAGATAACCGGCAGGACATCCATATTTAACTGGCGATTTGGTGCAGAAAGTGGGAGCCAGGCAGAACGCAATCAATGCGTCTTAACGATCTGCTGAGCGGTTTTGTTTGCCCTTTCCTGGTTTATCTGCTCGGCCCTCCCTCCGTCCCCTCCCTGGTGGAAGCTCGGCTCCCTGGCGGGCTCGGGTAAAGCAGCCCTGTGCCGGTCACTGCCACGGAGACCAGCGAGCGCCATATCTTCAGGCCATAGGGGCTGAGACAATCAGCAGCCCCTCCCAGGGATGTCCCGGGCTGCTGATACCAGGCTCGTCCCCCATTATTGTTCAAGAAATAAATACAGAGTAATCTTTCGGCAATGATGGGCTTCGATTACATACGTAACGTGCCCTGAAACAATGGCTGCCGGTGGTAGCAGAGGAAATTACCTATAGCCGATTTCCTGCCTCCAGCCAGGGATTGTTATGACGCGCGTTATATAATTGAGTGATTGAATCTGCTCCTCGTAAATCGTTGCAGTGGGCGGGCCGAGATGCTGTTCTCCCGCTGCTCTGCTCTGCTCTGTTGTAGACATCATGTAATAAAGTGACGAGTGCCCTTTCTCAGATTATCCCTGCTCGACTGCTCCTTCTGGGGTGCTCGCCTTTTGATACAGACAGCTCATCAAATTATAACTATAAAAAAATTAAGCTGTCCCGTATTAATAGGGTTAAACCGGCAGGCAATCTTGCTCCCTTCCCAAAAAGCCCTCTACATGCTGTAGTGTAGGTCCACGCTCACGAGAGAAAACAACTAAACTACAAGTCCCAGAGTCCAACTTCTGCACGGTATCAATCCAAGCGTGGCTTAAACCCCCACGACATTGTGGCAAATGCAATTCATAACTAGCCTCCATCTCGCCGGACAAAAACTGTAGACTTGGTGCAGAGCGACTTTTTGAGGCCCTCGGAAGGCGCTCAAGCGGAGCCACAAACATTATAAAATGTTTATAGCTTGCTTTTCGATTTTTGACTATTAATTGCTTTTTTACATGCATTCCAAACGCCATGTTCATGTCAAAGTGGTGTTCGAAATAACACACTAGGGGGCATATTATCAAGAACGTCGATAAAATTATCAGGAAACTGCCGCTAAAGCGGCGATTTTATCGACGTTCTTGATAATATGCCCCTAGGTTTTATAAACCTTTGCTACATCAAAAACCTATCATTATAAATAACTGCTCGAAAAACTAGACAATCAGTTAGAAAGTAATAATAAATGAATTCATATTAATGCTACAGTTATTATGCTCTAGAGTCTAGACGGTAATATGGAGTGTGTTCACAATCCTAAACTCACCTCAGACCGGGTCCAGGTGCTATAGACGTCAGCACTGGCCGAATTAGCGAAGAATGTCACATTCCTGAAGCGTACGAGGGCGAAGGCGCTGCTGTCTAGGAGCTAGAGAGGACACTAGGATATGTTGGAACCCATCACAGGTCATGTCTGGGGGTCTCGCGCCGGCCGCGGCTAATCCGCGCTGCCCCTAATCTGTACTCGATAGCCACTGTGTGCTGATTTTATTTTTTTAGCTTCAGGTAGATTGCGATGTTTTTGGAAGAGAGTGATAAAAGGCAATTACAGCGCAGAGTCAACAGATCTGAAAGCTGCGGCGCCACCCCTGGCCCTCCACAGGTAAGTGGCTCGTCCCGGCCCTGTGAGAGGGTGGCTCTGGACGAGCAGATCACTTTCTACTGCTCAGACTGCTGCACTTTCACCAGCCGCGTGCCGTCTCTCCACACAAAAGGAACACAGCTAAAGGCACAAGGACACCTGCCCAGGCCACAGGATGACGCCAGCGTCTGGACTGGCAGCAGTGCTCAATTTGCAAAAAAACCTGTGCCAGGGCCTTCATCAGAAGTCCACTGCAGTTTGCCCCACTCAGTGCCCCTGCCCGCTCTGCCAGCGACACCACTAACAAACCTACTAGCCAGCACACACCTACAAGTGAGGAAATCCAGACTATTCAGGGCCCCCAAAACCAGAACAATGACTTGGCGGCAGGTATTAGTAATTTTTCATGTATTGTGAAGTATTAAACAAGTGTTGCTGAGCGCATCGCTACATTAGACCGACAGCGCCCCCCTGTCGGTGTTGACAATTAGGTGTCAGTACCATTACCGGAACCACCGGCTCAAATTAAGCACTGGGTGGCAGAGTAATTAAAGCATAGGGATTAGCAAGCAGGAGCAAAGCGAATATGTCTGAGTTTAACATGTTAACTATTGCAGCACAAGTACAATAGTATATGCCTTGGTGACATGTAAATAACGCCGGAGTAAACTGAGAAATGTCAGTAATTCTGCCTTACTGTTTGATACTGAATTGCCGATAATAACGCGATTACACCAGCTGGTGTAGTTAAGGGTAGTTTGGGGGAGAACAAATCATACCACAAAAGCACTTTTAGCAAGAGGGTGCTCATGCTACTGTTTATGTTCTGGTGCATTTAGTGCTATTTTCTACATACTCATCCATTTTGGGCACAGGGGTGCAATTTGTGCTAAGAAACTAGCACTTAATGCCAGGAGTAAATTGGAAGAAAATCCTACCTCAAGTGCACATTTAGCGAGTGCAAGTTGCTGCTCATACTCGCTATTCATGTTCTGATGCATTTAGTGCTATTTCTTAGTGCAAAATGCATCCTCGCGTCCCGTCCATTTTGGACACAAGGAAACACTTTTGCGCTAAGAAAATAGAGTTAAATGCAGAATTACTCTTGCGTAATTCTGCGTAGTCTTGCCGAATTTCTGGGTAGGTCCAGTTGATTATGCCACATGGAATTATGCGCGTTACGCCCACCCCTAATTAGAACTATACTAGAAATAAAAGGCAGGCTGTATTGAAGGCAGAGGAGCCTTCAGGATAGCCCATTTTTTGTTTCTAGGAAACATAAAAAAAATAGTCGGTCCACTGGCGGCCCTCAGCATTTTGATAAATGGGGACCCACGCCGCAGTCCCCCGGGACAGGTGTGGGCTGACTTGGACCAGTCCAAACTTGCGGCTAATGGTGGTGCACCTTTGAATTTTTGTAGAATTGACCCGCAATCGCTATTGGTTGCCTGCGGGTTGTCGGGGTCGCTTAGGCACCCGGCGGGGGCAGTCAGGGGGAGTTTAATATAAGGACAGTCTTACTGGTGGTCACCCTGCTTCCTGGTCACCCCGATGGACGCAGACGCTGTCATCCTTGCCAGCAGGAGTTTGGTTTGTTCACGGATGCCACAGGAAATCTGGGTTTTGGTGCTATGCTGGCCAACTAGTGGTGGACTCAACCATGGCCGCAGTCCTGGTTGGATTCTGGTTTGGT
Organism: Lissotriton vulgaris; assembly: GCF_964263255.1. Taxonomy (NCBI): domain Eukaryota; kingdom Metazoa; phylum Chordata; class Amphibia; order Caudata; family Salamandridae; genus Lissotriton; species Lissotriton vulgaris. The sequence goes on along the minus strand of NC_141693.1, from coordinate 898,648,989 downwards.
GCGGAATAACCCTTTTTTTGCGCTGATCCCCATGGCGGTGGCCTTGCATACCTGGACTCACCAATTCCCGCAACCAGTCTGTGACATTTTGGTCAGAAAATATGGCAGTAGTTGAGTGTATCAATTCTCAGTGGGCTAAGTTAAAAAAAAGTCCTCAGCTTGCTGAAGGAGCTGGTGCTGTTATGTGTTCCGAATAACATTTTGTTTAAAGCAAAACTTGTGCCTGGTGTGTTTAATAATGTGGCCAACGCATTTTCTAATTTTAAGTTTCAGGATTTCCACCCCACCGCAGATGTGGAACCCACACACTTCCTGGAACACCTACGGAACCTTGGAACTCTGCTCTCTGAACTGGTCGCAGCGAGTCTTGCGCCACAAACTTTGCGAGCATATGAAATGGCCTTGGTTACATACACAGCATACACCCAGCACAATTCTCAAGGGCATCATTTCTCGCTCACTAACTGACTGGGTTTTCTTAGGCACATGTGGTCGCAGGGTAGATCAGCAGCATTTGCGAGGCAACAGGTGTCAGCAGTAGCTTTTTTTTTGCAAAGTTGGAGGGGGGAATTGACCACTCACGCTCCTTTTTAGTCAAACAAGCCCATTGAGGAAGGGATTGATTGGATGGGTCAAGAAGCGACCAAAGGTTTCCCCTAGATATTGACAAAAGCTGGGTCGGATCATCGAGGTCCTACCTAGGGTTTGCACATCTCCCCTCTTAGGTAGCGGTCTTCACCACGCCTTCTTCACTGCCTTTTACGGTGCCTTTCAGATATCCGAAATTGTGGCAAGATCCAAGCAAGACACCCACGGTGGGATCCAACTCCAACACTTGACCTGGTTGGGGGGCAATCTGGTTGTGACCATACCTTGCTCTAAGACTGATCAGGTGTGGCGGGATCAGGTCAGTTTGAGGAAAGTAGAAGGGCTTGCGGGTTGTACAGTGACCGTGATGTTTAACTACCTTCACTTTTACCCCATGGCGGCAGTGACCACCTTGCTCATTCCCAGCTCGGGTGTCCCACTGACAGAATTCCAGTTCACTCAGATCATGCGCAGGGCCCTCCGAGCAGCAGGAATCCAAGGCCAATTCAGCTATTCCTTTGGAATAGGGGCAGCGACTTCTGCAGTGGGAGCAGGGCGTAGCCCGGGGGTGGTATGCGTTTTGGTAGGTGGAAATCAGATTTCTACAAGCACTATGTGCGGATGAACATGATGTAGAAAACTACTGTTTTAGTTTTGCCTTAGAGTAATGCTGTTTCTTTGTCCCCTGCAAGCTTTTGCATTAGGACACATGACTCCTGCCAGTGTGTGGATCATTGGTCATTCCTTTGTGCGTCGGGTGCAGGCAACATTTTACCAGGATCACTTCAGCCGGCGCACAGTAGAAGGGGGGTCTACATTTCCATTGAGCTGGCAGGGGCGGTGTTCATCTGGATGGTCTATGGCAACTGGTGCAAGAATCGATGTCCGGAGGTTTCAACCACCAGCACTCCTCATTCTCCACATCAGAGACTTGGCAATCCTAGGCAGGAGGACTCTGAGAACGTATTGGTCAAATTCTCTTGACTGGCAAAGAGGTGCCCAGAAACAGTCATTGCATGGTCGCACATCATCCGGAGGAGGGTATGCAGGTATGGTCAGTTCTCCAAAAGCCTCCCAGAGTCAGCGAGGTATTTGAATTGCAGAATGAGGCATCTATAGAACACAGCTTTCCAAAAGGCAATCTCTCATGGTTGAATTCAGGAGCAGTGCGATCTTTGTGGCCAACCTGGTTGCTTTTGCTGTACAGAATTTGTAGTCCTTACAAGGTGAACCCAGCATTTCACGTGCTCCAAGGTAGTGGAGCTTGGGGTAGCACTAGTTGGTTGGTAAACCATCCAGCTCTGTGGAGGAGGAGTTATGTTTGACTACATAACAGGTGGAAAATCTTGGCATCAGGTATAAGTGCAGGCAAATCTAAGAGAGAGTTGGCCTAAAGCCGATGTCCCAACTCTGGGCAGGGATACACAAACTCAAGGGAATGGCTAGCGGCATCTGCTACAGCACGTGTCCCTAGCCCTACGTTACGCTGTCCTGGGGGTTATTTCATGGTTGGGAGTCCGAGGTATGAACCATCCCAAATAGAAGCCAGGGGGATACCTTATTGGCTGACTCTTACATGGTGATTTAAGATGCTGGGGGCCCAGATTTGATTCTCGACCATGTTTCCTTTATCTTGAGGGAACAGATGGGTTCGCCTTGTAAGGACTACAAATCTGGTGATGCCTCAGGTAATGGGGCCTGAGGGGTGGTCAACCATGACTTCCAATGTATTCATTTTAATGGATTGTGTTCTTTGAATGTATGAGTTGCTTACAATACTGTTGTTTTAAAATGATGGTAATATTCCCCTTTCATAGTTCTCTAATATTCTAATGGTATGTTAATACGAACTATGTTGTTTGTCGTATTTATGATGGTTAATAAATATGGCCTGAGGTTGGCGTGACTGAATGGCATGGTGTCTTGACTCCTTTCCTTAACAAGAGTGTCCAACATCTGGGTTGGTTGTTCATAGGGAGGGGGTGAGGGGATGATCACACTGGTCCTAGGCCAGTCCCTCGCCTGTGGTAAACGGGGTCCCAAGCCACAGGCTGGCAGGCCCCGTACAGGTGTTGGCCGGCTAGGACCGGTCCAAACTTGTGGCCAATGCTGCACCTTTGAATTTTTGGGATCTGGCACGCAATCATCATTAGTTGCTCGTATGGTAGGGTGTGTCGCCCCAGCACCGGGCGGGGGTGGTCGGGGGTGTTAAATACAGTTACAGCCCTGCTGGTGATCACATTGCTCCATGGAAGACCCCGATGGACACCAACGTTGCCCTCTGTGCCGCAGTTACCAGGTTTCCCTGCCTTTTTTCCCCACCCATCTTTCCCCTTAAGTCAGCAAAGTAAGCGGAGGAGTTATGTTTGGCTACGAATCAGGTGGACAACCTTGGCATCAGGTATAGGTGCAGGCGAACCCAAGAGGAATTGGCCTTAATACGATGTCCCATATCGGAGCAGGGATACACAAACTCAATGGAAGGATTAGTGGTGGCTGCTACAGCAAGTCCCTAGCCTTTTGTACCGGTGCCCCAGGGGATATTGCATGGTTGAGAGGCCCAGGTATGGACCACCCCAATAGTGGCCAGGGGGATACCTCATTGGGTGACTGGCATGGTGATTTAAGATGCTGGGGGGGGCAGTTTTGATGTTGGTCAATTTTCCCTCTATCCTGAGGGAACAGGTGGGTTCACCTTGCAAGGACTGCAAATCTGTTGATACCCCAGGGAATGGGACCTGAGGGGTGGTCGTACATGACTCTGCCAATGTATTCATTTTAAGATAGTATTATATTCTTTGAATGTAATAGTTGTTTTAAAATGATGTGAATATCCCCCTTTCATTGCTCTCTAAGTCTCTGTTGGTATGTTGATACCTACTATGTTGTTTGTCCTATTTATGAACCTGGGGACTGGTGCAGCACCGAGCCTGAGTTTGAGTAGCGCCTGGTGCATGTGCATTCAAAACCTTTTGTGCAGGGGGTTGACACATGTCGGCCCATGTAGAGCATAGTTAGTTACGCTGTGGCTGGGATTCTTCAAATAACAACGACCTTCTAGGTGACAGCAACTTTTAAATACTTGAAATCCCAAATAAACACCAAGAACAGCAAAGCGCCAAGTGTCAGCAATAGGAGTTTCCGGAAGCTGACTTGAAATATTACCTGAGCTAGAATAGTGTCAGAACTCTCACATTCACTCACTCATCCACCTACACATCCATTGCAGTGACTTAAGCACCCACTTCAGAGATCTGTCTGTAACCTACATATCACTTGAGCCATAACTGTTCTGTGAAAGCTAGTACTAGTCTGCCCTGCCGGTTCTGTTCTGTGGGAAATGGAAAATGACTGTATTGCCCTCTGTGAGAGTTGAATAGAGTTTTGTGCTTAGGAACGAAATAAAGTGCTGGCGTGTGTAAGGGTGACAGGCAGAGGTGTCTTGTGTAAAGAAGTAGACATACCGTTGTTTACTGGTTAGTAGTTTCAGTAGGTAGCATGGGACAGCAATCTCCCAGATTTCCTGCATGTTGACCAATTTGGGTTAATTTTTGAGAGACTCAAGGTGGGACCGTTCGAGGTACTGACAAGCCCATAGTGCTCTCCAGTTGCATGTTCCCAATGAGGGTATTTAGACAAAATATCAAAATTAAAATATGGTCATACCAAAATATGGTCACCAAATATAAATTTTAAGTTAAGTAATATTGATTTCCTAAATACTGAAGTCATTAATATTGTTTACAAAAATATAGTTGTTCATAATATCGTTTTTAAATTATTGTTATGTATTTTAGTATATATTTTAAATGCATATGATATGATTTCTTGGTTTATTGTTTTTTTTTAATATAGTTGTTACATTTTTAGCAGTTATGAAATGTAATTATTTGGTATAATTTTTAGTACCATGGCAGGTTATGGGTTTATAGGTGTACAGGGTGGGAAGTAATTTATTTATCATATATTATCAATTTGCTTTTATTTAATATTATTTAATTGGTAATTAGATATGTTAATTGTGTAATTATTTTTAGGTCTCGCCTGTCGATGCGCATGCGCATCGAGCTTGCGAGACTATGGGGGCTTAAACACTCTTTAACCAACTTGCAAGGAATCGTGGCGATTCCTTGCAGTGCACGAGAAATTTAAGCTCAATGCGCATGCGCATTGAGCTTAAAAGCGCGTGCACATGCCCCCAGCCGCCTGCCTTGCCCACTCTCTCTCTCACAGCCTCCCCCAGCTCCGCCCCCTCACTTCTTGATTGCACGGCCGCTAGGCTGTGCCTCCCCTACTCTCCTCCCCCCTCCTCCTCCTACTCTCCTCCCCTGCCTGCCGTGTCGCACCTCTCCCCTCTCCCCGCTCCGCCCCCTCCCCTGCCCGCCGTCTCGCTGAACACAGAAGCTTGTTTAACCTATGTCCTATGTCCACGCAGTATCGCCTGTTTACGTGTTTATAGTGCCAAGATGACGGCCAACCACAGCTTCAGAGCACTCTGTGACGAGTGCACAGAGATGCAGCAAAACATTATCAGGACTCTTATAACAGTTCAACGCCTCAGGCATCAAAAGGAACAAGCAGGGCGCCAGTGGTGCGATTGCGACTTCTTCTCCCCTCCCAAGGCTTTCTAATTTTCCGGTGGTCACAAAATGGCTACCGAAGAGCTCCTTGCCTGTCTGTTTGTCCACCTGCTTGAGCATCTCTGGTCCTTTTCTAGGCCGGTGGTCTTACCAGCCTATCTGTACACACATCAATCTCTTTAGCCCCCCTCCTCTCTCGCGCACACTCCACCCCGCCGGAGCCTCGCATCACTCTGCAGTCTCTGCCTCGCGCCCGCCATTGCCCCCTCCCCTTCAAGGGGACTGAGCACGTGCTCTCATTATCTCACCTCCCTTTATAATTAATTTACGGTCTTTGCAACTCCCCAGCCATATGTTGCTTTGTTTTCGCTGCTTCTTTTTGTTGTTGTGTCGCCCCACATCCGCCTCTCACCGCACCGACGCCACCTCGCCTCAGACGGCCCCCTCCCTCCTCCCCCCCTCTCTTTCTCGCACACTTCTTTCGCCTCCCTTTGAACTTCTCCCAGCTCAATTCTGCTCGAATTCTCGATTCTGCACCTTTTCCTGCCCTCTGTTGAGGGTATATGCCCAGCTTAGACCTTAATGTGTTCAGTCATATGTAAAACTGACATGCTTGGCATGACACTAAAAGTTGTTGCCCTTTCGGCTGCTGTATTTTATTGCCGCGGTAGCTACGAGCTGGCTCGATGCTTCCCCAAACTCCCATAGTGTTTACTATTGCACACAGTTCTCTGCTGCAGACACTCAACCCTCTGAGTTAACTCATCATTTAATAAACATTTTCCAGCTGGAGCCCTCTTTGGTTTCTTCCCTGGTGGGAACCACTGCGTATTTGATTCAGGTCGCCGTGTGGCCTGTTTCAGATCACGTTTATATGCGAAATAATAGCCTTCTGCGCCGCTGCAGGGGGTTTCTTACCTCCACTCTAAATATGCAAGGATGCGATAAATGAAGTCAAAGTACAGGAGCCGAGAGGCCTCCTATTTCTCTGAGGCGCGTTCATGCGCACGTCACCTCCGTGCACACAGAAGGTGGCTCGCGCGAGTGGACCGTGCACGCATGTGCATACTGATGTTTCTTTCATCCCTGCCCAGGCCGGTGGTCTTACCAGCCTATATGTACACACATCAATCTCTTTAGCCCCCCTCCTCTCGCGCACACTCCACCCCGCCGGAGCCTCGCATCACTCTGCAGTCTCTGCCTCGCGCCCGCCATTGCCCCCTCCCCTTCAAGGGGACTGAGCACGTGCTCTCATTATCTCACCTCCCTTTATAATTAATTTACGGTCTTTGCAACTCCCCAGCCATATGTTGCTTTGTTTTCGCTGCTTCTTTTTGTTGTTGTGTCGCCCCACATCCGCCTCTCACCGCACCGACGCCACCTCGCCTCAGACGGCCCCCTCCCTCCTCCCCCCCCTCTCTTTCTCGCACACTTCTTTCGCCTCCCTTTGAACTTCTCCCAGCTCAATTCTGCTCGAATTCTCGATTCTGCACCTTTTCCTGCCCTCTGTTGAGGGTATATGCCCAGCTTAGACCTTAATGTGTTCAGTCATATGTAAAACTGACATGCTTGGCATGACACTAAAAGTTGTTGCCCTTTCGGCTGCTGTATTTTATTGCCGCGGTAGCTACGAGCTGGCTCGATGCTTCCCCAAACTCCCATAGTGTTTAATATTGCACACAGTTCTCTGCTGCAGACAGTCAACCCTCTGAGTTAACTCATCATTTAATAAACATTTTCCAGCTGGAGCCCTCTTCGGTTTCTTCCCTGGTGGGAACCACTGCGTATTTGATTCAGGTCGCCGTGTGGCCTGTTTCAGATCACGTTTATATGCGAAATAATAGCTTTCTGCGCCGCTGCAGGGGGTTTCTTACCTCCACTCTAAATATGCAAGGATGCGATAAATGACGTCAAAGTACAGGAGCTGAGAGGCCTCCTATTTCTCTGAGGCGCGTTCATGCGCACGTCACCTCCATGCACACAGAAGGTGGCTCGCGCGAGTGGACCGTGCACGCATGTGCATACTGATGTTTCCTTCATCCCTGCCCTATCCCTGGGTTTCACCTCACCTCCTATGTCCAACGCATCCACCACCACATCCACCACCACACCCACCACCACCACATCCACCACCACATCCACCACCACATCCACCACACCCACATCCACCACACCCACATCCACCACACCCACATCCACCACACCCACATCCACCACACCCACATCCACCACATCCACCACCACATCCACCTCCACATCCACCACCACAACCACCACCGCATCCACCACCACAACCACCATGACATCCACCACCACATGCACCACATGCACCACCGCATCCACCACCACCACCGCATCCACCACCACATCCACCATATCGACCATCACCTCCACATCCACCATGACATCCACCACCACATCCACCACATGCTCCACCGCATCCACCACCACCACATCCACCACCACCACCGCATCCACCACCACATCCACCATCACCTCCACATCCACCATGACATCCACCGCCACATCCACCACCACATCCACCACCACCACATCCACCATCACCTCCACATCCACCATGACATCCACCGCCACATCCACCACCACCGCATCCACCACCACCACTGCATCCACCACCACAGCCACCGCCACCACATCCACCGCATCCACCACCACATCCACCACCACATCCACCACCACATCCACCATCACCACCACATCCACCATCACCTCCACCACCACATCCACCACCACATCCACCACACCCACATCCACCACACCCACATCCACCACACCCACATCCACCACATCCACCACCACTTCCACCACCACATCCACCACCACATCCACTTCCACCTCCACATCCACCACCACATCCACCACCACAACCACCACCGCATCCACCACCACATCCACCACATCCACCACATCCACCATGACATCCACCAACACATCCACCACATGCAACACCACATCCACCATCACATCCACCGCATCCACCACCACCACCGCATCCACCACCACATCCACCACATCCACCATCACCTCCACATCCACCATGACATCCACCACCACATCCACCACATGCTCCACCGCATCCACTACCACCACATCCACCACCACATCCACCGCATCCACCACCACCACCGCATCCATCACCACATCCACCACATCCACCATCACCTCCACATCCACCATGACATCCACCGCCACATCCACCACCACCACATCCACCACCACCACATCCACCACATGCACCACCACCGCATCCACCACCACATCCACCACCACATCCACCACACCCACCACCACCACATCCACCACCAGGTGCAAATGCAATGTTCTTGGATTTTCGTCACAATAAAATACACTGAACATAATCTTCACAAAATTAATTTACAAACGTTTAAGCTATTGCCATTATAAATTACAATAAATTTTATTTAAGTATTAATTATTTACAAAATTAAAAGCCATTGTTATTTGAAATATCAATACATCTAAGTCACGTAAAGACAACACACATTGCATTACAAATGCTATAGGTGTCACATTTGCGAAAGTTAAAACTATTGACATTGTAACTGACAAAGCTATTACTTTTGCTATTTTCAAAACCAACACATAAATAAAAAAAGTGTCCTTTACAATACCAATTGCTCAAACTTTCCTAATGCGAGACCTATTGCATTTCCAATGCTTGTTTAATTTAAATTTTAGGCAAGGGAGGAGGAGCTTCACGCGTAACCAAAATGGCCGTGTGAGCACAGGGCTCCCAAGACCCTCGTAGCCTCCCACATCTATCCTGTCGTCTATCCTGTCCTTCATTGACATATCCGTGAAGATGAACCACGGGTGAGGCGAGATCTGCTTTCAGATTCCGAATCGGACCCCGGAGACCGGAGCTGTGGTGCCCAGAAGATTACGGCCTATGCCCCCGTGATGCCCAGCTGTGGAGTTGGCACAGTGCCCGAGTTGTAGTCGAACAACATCGGCCTGAGGTGGTGGGGTCAGCCGGTCTGGTTGACTTTCACTTTCGAGTTGGTCTTCCCCAGAGGGAGATTCGACGGCAAGCGGCCCCTTAGCGCCGAGGTCGGCTATTCTACGCCACATCCGAGTGTATCTCCTCACCGCTTTGATAATCTTGAGAGGATACCTTGCGTGTGCCCTCCTGAGTGAGGCTGGACCACGGCCCGAGGTTCCTGAGCCGCCATCTTACTACTCAGTCTATCTGTCTCTCATCCGTCTGTACTCCGCAATGGCGGGGAAACCAGAGGGGGAAAAACAGAAGCTCAAGAAAACCCGGAGGGGTTGCTATACCCAGACCAACAACATGGACTGTTATGCCCAGACTAGGGGATCTCCTTGCGGATCGGGCAGATCGCTGGAGGATACTAGAGGTGCTCCGACTTCGGAAAATGAACCTACCCTACAAGACGTTATGGCTGCCATAGATGGGATCAAATCCTCCCTTGGGCAACAAATGGAGACCCTCGCCCATAAACTTGACACTGTGGTGATCGATGTCAATCTGATCCGTACGGACCTGACGAAAACTAACGAGAAAGTCAAGTTGTTGGACATTAAGACCTCCAGTTTGACGAGTAACGTTTCTGATCTGGAGACGGGGGTCCGCAATTTGAGGGCCTCCAGTGATCTCCTCGTCCGTCGTCTGGAGGATTTTGAAGGGAGGAACAACGTTCGCATAATTGGTGTCCCGGAGAGGGCGGAAGATTCTGCAGCTGACCTCTTCGTCGAAAATGTAGTTGTTAACCATCTTGCACCCAAGGGACTGAGTAAATTTTTCATGGTCGAGCGGGCTCATAGAGTTCCGAGTGGTAAACCAAAGGTAGGGGCCCCACGGCCGCCTATGATCGCAAGGATTTTCAATTTTCTTAACAGAGATGCTATCCTGCAGGCTTCGCGGATGAGTGGACCTATGAAGTTCGAAAACACTACTATCAACTTCTACCCGGACTTTACCCAATCTGTTCAAAGGCAGAGACTTGGATTCCTGGGGGTGAAGAGGAGACTGCATGACATGGGCCTTAAGTACCCTATGCTTTTTCCGGCCAAGTTGAGGATCGAACACGCTGAGCGCACTTATTTTTTTGATCGGCCTGATGCGGTGGCCGACTGGTTTGACACTCTACTGAACCATCCTGCGCCAGAGGAACAATCCGGAGGGGCGGAAGGCGGACCGATGAAACAATAATAGACACCTTTGCCTGGTTTCTGGGGTCCCCAGTTGGCCTCGAAATGTGGTTTGCTAATCCTGCAATGTAAATGATTGTGATATCTGGGGGGGTTGCGAGGCTATTGGTGGGTCTCTTTCCTCCTCTAACTTACTTTTTGTAGCTTAGTTCGATGTGGGGGCGACAGGCACACTGCAAGTTGGGGTGGCTTTCGAGTCTTACGCAGGGGTGCAGGGTGGGGGGGTTCGTAACAGGATGTTGGTGGGGGGAGTGTTTTTTTTTTGATGGGGTGTGTTTTTGTTTTCTTGCAAGGCAATGTATTGTTAGACCTGATCGAAGTGCTAGATTCTCGTTGGGGCTGGAACTTTCACTTTCGGAAGGGGGGTGGAGGGCTGAAACTGATGAGTTGGAATGTGAATGGGTTGGGGGATAGGATTAAACGCGGGGTAGTGCTGCCATTATTGAAACATCTTTCCCCAGATGTGGTCCTTCTTCAGGAGACGCACTTGATAGGTAATACTTGTCATGCCATGAATAGGAAGGGGTATAGTCTGGTCGCCCATGCAGGGTTTTCCTCAGGCTCAAGGGGGGTTGGTATTCTGATAAAAGGCTTCTCTCCCATTGGAGATCGATGCAACGGTCCTCGATGACAGGGGGTGCTATGTCACTCTAACAGGTAGGTGGGAGGGCCGAACTCTTTCCCTGGTTTCTGTTTATGTCCACCCTGGCTTACAGTCAACTACTTTTGCAGACTTGGGACGGGTGGTCCTCGCTCTCCCCGAGGGATCATTGCTATTGGGTGGAGACTTTAACGCTGTGGCTTCTGGTATGGCTGATCGACATCAACCTAGAGATCTTAAGGGGGCGCAGAACTGGCTTCATGATTTCATTGACACACTGGGCTTGGTAGATTGTTGGAGATTGTTACATCCCGTTCAGCGGCAGTACACTTTTCACTCGGGAGCGCACGGTAGTCTTTCTAGAATTGATTATGTTTTGGTCCCGACTGCACAGGCGCATTCTGTTACTGAGGTAAAGCATCTTGCTCGGGGGATCTCTGACCATTCTCCACTATGGCTTCTTATGGAGTCCAGTCCTGGGACGGAGGGTCGCATAGCCCCGATCAACCCGTGGTACCTCCGGAACCCTAAAACTTGTGTGGATCTGGTGAAATCTCTTGACCACTATTTTCTTGAGAATGATGGTTCGGTTTCGTCTGCGGTCTCCCTATGGGAGGCTTTCAAGATTGTTCTTAGGGGACAGGCCCTGTCGTTAATCGCAGGTGTTAAGAAACGGAGAGTTGAGGAGGTGGTTAAGATTGAAGCGGAGATAGCGGATCTTGAGCTCGGCCTGGAGCGGGAAGTTACACGTGCTAGGATGCATGTTTTGCGACTCAAGCAGTTGGAATATAGGGCGTTGGTTACTGATGCGGCTAAGGCAATGAGTAAAGAACAGCAGGGACGGCTTTATGACGTAGGAGATAAAGCAGGCAAATTGATAGCGTGGCTGGATAAGAAGGATAGGGCTAGTCGTGTGGTGCCTGTGATCGAGACGGCGAGCGGTTGTCGTATTACTAACCCTGAGGAGATCGTTCAGTGTTTTGCATATCACTTTCAGTCAGTGTATGCCTCTGTGTCAGATAGGCCGGAGGAAGACTCACATCTATTGCTGCGTGATATTGCTCTACCGTGTCTTTCTGATTTGGATGGGGAACAAATGGATGCTCCAATAACCGCAGATGAGGTGGCTTTCGCGATTCGCTCCTTACGTTCGGGAAAGGCTATGGGTCCTAACGGCCTGCCGATTGAGCTTCACAAATTACGGCCTGACAAGATAGCGCCCTATGTAAGAGATATGTTTATGGAGTCTCGTGAGTGCGGTTCTTTGCCCAGCGATCAACGTCTTGCGACCATTGTGGTGATTCATAAGGAGGGGAAACCGAGAGACAGGTGCTCATCTTACAGGCCGATTTCTCTTTTGAATGCCAAACCTAAGATCCTTGCGAAACTGCTGGCTAATCGCTTGATCACCGTTATCGGTGAATTGATACATCCGGATCAATCCGGTTTCATTCCACATAGAAATACTGCCCTGAACCTAAGGCGTCTGCACGGCGTTCTCGCGAGAGCTGCGACGTTGGGTGAGCCGGCCGTCTTGGCGTCGTCAGATGCCACGATGGCTTTTGATACCGTTGAATGGCCATACTTATAGGGCCGCATTGGCTAAATTCAGGTTTGGACCTGGTTTTATTGGTTGGGTGCGGCTTCTCTACAAGGACCCCCTTGCGCAAATTGTCGTGAATGGTCGTGCTTCTACTCAGTTTAGTCTCGGAAGAGGCACGCGTCAGGGCTGTCCCTTGTCTCCGTTATTGTTTGCCCTAGCCCTAGAACCCCTTGCTGCGTGGATCCGATGGGAACCCTCGATGAAGGGTATTCAATGGTCTCCTGAATTCGAAGTTCGCATCTCGCTCTACGCGGATGATATCTTACTGTATTTGACCTCACCCCGGAAGTCATTGATGGTTCTGTGCGATGTCTTGGCCTCCTTTGGTAGGAGTTCTGGTTTGATTATCAATTGAGCGAAATCCCACTTATACGTTCTTTCTGGTGATGTCCCTCTTCTCCCACGTACCTGCCCTATTCAAGGGACTCTGACGGGGTTTAAGTACCTTGGTATCTTTATCTCGTTGGATCCGATGGCCCGTTATGAACAGAACCTTCTCCCACCCCTGGCTAGATTGAAACAGGATGTTGCGGGTTGGCGTAAACTTCCACCGCTTGGTCGTGCGGCTCTATTTAAAATTATGTCTCTGCCTCGTTTTTTGTATGCTCTCCAGAACACTCTTGATATTGTTCCCGCTAGCTATTTTCGTGCTGTCGAAGACCATCAGAGGAAGTTGATATGGGACGGTAGGTCTCGTATTGCTCTTGCCAAATTGATGCTCCCCTGGTATGAGGGGGGAATCGCTCTCCCTGACATAAAATGCTATTATTGGGCTGCTCAACTGGGTGCCATCAACTATGGTATGTATGGTCCTGCATTGAATCCTGCTTTTGCTATGGATAGATGGCTACTGCCCGGGGGTAATTATTATAGGGCGCTGTACTCAAATTCGGTGGTTAAGACTCTGTCAGGGCCTACGAAAATGGCGGTGCGCACGTGGCAGGACGCTAATACTTCCCTGGGGTGGAAAGATCGCTTGACTCTAGCGACCCCGCTCTTAGCTTCGGACAGGCTTGGGAAGTTGTGGAAAACCAAGGGGTTCGATAGATAGGACCTTATCGGTATTAGTAAGGTGGGTGACCTCTGGGTTAAGGGCCAGGTGAAATCGTTGAGATGTTAAAGACGGAGTTTGAATTGGGTGACACAGAATACTTTCGCTACGTTCAGGTTCGCCATGCCTTAATGTCGGTCTTCCCTTTGGGTGGGGTGATTCCTAAATCATCCCCACTTGAAGATAGGCTGTTGGATGGCCATGTACCCGACAGCACTATCTCCCTTGTTTACAAGAAATTAATTAATAATAAGCCTGATCTCCTGCTACATCTCCGGGACTTATGGACCCATGACGTCCTTGAATTGGACGACGAGGACTGGCAATCCGCGATCTCCTCTCCCAAGGAGGTCGCGATTCCAGCTCGACTCCAACTGGTACAACTTAAGATCCTCCACAGGATTTACGTCACGGGCCCCCGTTTGGTCCGAATGGGCTTTTCTGAGGAGGGATTGGGCAGGTTGCTACTTTTCTTCATATTATTTGGGAATATCGTGAGATTGCTGCTTTTTGGAGTGGGGTCCATGAGGCCATGAAGGAAGTGACTGGTATTGCTCTCTTGCCGGCGGCCAGACGCTGCTTGTTGAACGTTTGGGAACCTACGGACTATAATGTAGCTCAGACTCAGTGGGCATCCCTGGGGGGCATGATCGCCAAGGGAGATATTGCTCAGTTGTGGGGGTCCCAGAGGCCTCCTACAGTAGACTTATGGAAGGAAAACATGGATTGGTGTATGTTCAGGGAAAAGACTGTGTACCTAGCCAGGGGCCATCCCCGGAAGTGGTGTAGAGTGTGAGGACCTTAGATACTTATCATGGAAACATATGTATACCGCCTGCTGTTGATGACATCGATGTTCCACCTTCCCCCTGACCCATGCATTTTGACCATTCTATTGTATTTTTATTACATTTGACCCCTGCCCCCCTCCCCTTCCTTTGTATCGATTGCTGCTCATTGTATTTCTTCCTCCCTTAATTGAACTGGCACTTTGTAAAACATGTTTTATGCCTTGCTTGTCTTTTATATTTCAATAAAAAGAAACAAAAAAAAAATTTAGGCAAGGGTTGTGGGGTTTACAGGGGTACAGGGTGGGAAGTAATTCACATGTAATTAATTAATTAATAGTTAGTTGTTAATTAATATTATTTATTTAATTGATAATTAATTATGTTAATTGTGTAAATATATATATTTAGGTTGAGCTTGGGCAGCGCCTTCGCTGCCCTGCCAGCCATGCTGTATTGGGGTATGTACTCGAAGCCCTGCCCATATTTTTCATTGGCTGTGGCATTGTCCTTCATAAATGCTGGCTTCTGATTCGTTATTAGGCTTGTTAGTCCCTCCTTAGTACAGCCTTGTCTTCATTTGTAACATCCCATGAGGACAGGCCCTATTACTTTGGTTGTTACACGGTAGGTCTTATTTAGTCTGTGAGCACTATTTTCGTTAATGAATTTTTTTCTTACAGAGGAGGGCAGGAGGGTAACTCATGCACAGTTGTGACCACCAGCTGGTTTAACTCGTAGCAAACGGGGAGCTCTTCTGGGGCCATGGGAGACAGAAGGGGGTAACTCAGCAATGCCTTTAGGGAGGTCAAAGCTGCGTTATATAAATTCTGCTAGATCTGGCGTGTTTATTTTCTGAACGAACATCTATGTTAAACATGAGTATGCTTTAGGTTTGCTCCTCCGCTCACTTCCTAAAATCCATGACTTCAACAAAGGGCTCTTAACCTCTTTTCTCAATTTGTTCCTCTGTGAAATGTACCAAAATAGAAGGAAACTCTTTGGCTGCAGTTGACTCCTTGGACACACTCTCCCGCAAGTGCGAATCCGACCGGAAGGTATTGGAGCGCTTTACTGAGCAGTTCTCCATTTCCAAAGTGGCAACTTGCTGCAGATTGCTCCTCGGCTCAGATTTCCTGTAAAGGTTGTGCTTTTGCTCTCAGCTTAACGTTGTTCTCATGATTTTTTTCCCCTGCCCGCCACATTGCTCTGTCTATCGTTTGCTTACCTATGCCCTCTGTGCCCCTTCCCCCACTGGCCCATCATTTTTACTTCCCCGCATCCTCAGTTTTGCTTCCCCACACCCTCTGGTCTGTGTTCCTTCTGCTATCTTCTGTTTGCAACCCCACCTCACACACACACTTTAAAACAATCATTTGGAATGCAATAGGTCCCCTATTTACGAGAGTTTAAGCTATTGGAATTGTATATGACAATGCCTTTTATTTATGTTTTAAAAACCAAAACATAAATAAAAGACATTGCCATTTACAATGCCAATAGCTCAAACTTGCGTAAATGCGAGACCTATTGCATTGCAGATGCTTGTTTAATATTAGGTGTGAGGTGTTGGGTTTATAGGGCTACAGGGTGGGAAGTAAATTAATTCTTAATAGTTAATTAATAATAAATATGTAATTGGTAATTAATTATGTTAATTGTGCAATGCATTTTTTTATTCTTAATTTCAGTTGCAGGTTGTGGGGTTTATAGCAGTACAGGGTGGGGAGTAAAATAATTGATTGTAAGTAATTAATATTTAGTTTTTATAATTATTAAAAAATATTTAATTGATAATTAAATATGTAAATTCTGCAATTTTGTTTTTAATTGATATTTTAGGTATGTGTTGTGGGTTTTGTAGGAGTGTAAGGTGGGAAGTAAATTCATTTTCAGTTATATTTTTTTATTGATATTAATTATTAAATTGATAAATAATTATGTTCATTGTGTAAATCATTTTTTAAGTTAAATTTTAGGAGTGTGTTGTGAGTTTTTCAGGGGTATATTGTGGGAAGTAAATTAATTATAATTAAGTAATAATTTATTTTTAGTTAATGATAATTAGTTCATTCATAAATATTTATGTTAATAGTGTAAATAATGTGTTTTTTAAAGTTACATTTTATGTGTGGATTGTGAGTTTTGTAGGGATATGGGGCGGGAAGTAACTAAAATAAAATTATTTCATAAATCTTTTTGCTAATAAATATTTTTTAAATGAAATTATTTATTTAAATGAATGTAATTTCTTTTAATTATAATTAGGGCTCCCGGTTTTAGGGTATTTTGTTTACATTTCCTTCTGTATTTATCCATATTTATTTTTTGCTAATTTTATCTATATTTATCCATATTTATTTTTAGGTTTTGTGGAAAAATGAAGCTGAAATTAGTATATTTCCACATTTATTTAACGGGTAAATATGCACTCATGCTTGAATGCCTGCTATGTTTCAATGCTGTAAACACCCACAGAAAAAATATCAATGCACTTATAAGAAAATATGCAAATTTCAGAATCAACCATGTGCATCTCTACTGCTGTTAAAGCCTCTTTACTAAAAGTCCTTTCTTTTTTAGCCCCCTTACCTATCATCCCACACTGCTATTGGCCTGGCAGTCATGAAAGACAGGATTTAGAATTACTCAAAAAGCAACCCAATTTCCATTTTTATACACATTTAAAAATAAATACAGACAAGAAAATAAATGTTTTCTGTCTGTATAAAAATAAGTAAAAATTGAAAACAGGGAGCCTTAATTATAATTAGGGCTCCTGGTTTTCCGTTTAAACAGATTTTTACATATAAATACAGACGGAAAACAATGTTTCATTTGTCTGTATTTATATGTAAAAACAGTAAATTACTAGCAAATTTTGCAGGGCTGTCGTGCTCGAATTCAGTTATCTCTCCACCCTCCCATTGAGGTCGAAGGGGGAGGAGGAAGAGGGAGGGCGGGAGCAAACAAACACTACACACCAAACTTGCACTCCAGCGTCCCCTGTGCCACCTCTGCCATAACGCCTGCACCACTACTACAGCTGAGCAACCCCTGTGCCACAGCTAAACTAACAACATCCCCACCCGCTGCACTACACCATCAGGGCTGTCTGGCCGTCTGGCCGTCTGACCTTCTGCGTGGCGGGCCCCGTGGACCGATCTGCTCAGGGCTTTCTACCTCTCATGGCCCTCCTTAGTGCACATGTCTAACCTCTGGCGCTGAGGGCAGCCCGGCCTGTTCTTCATCTCTCGGGACTGCCCAGCTCCAGCGATGTCTCACTACTGGGTTGCCTGCATACCTGACTCGTGCTCTGGGCCTCCACTGGGCAAGGGGCCGACCACAGGTTCTTGGGGGAGGTGGTGGGGGGTCTAGCAGGTTTCTCTAAGGCCCCATTCAGCCTGCTTCCTCCATCACTGGTGGCCATAATCGATGTTCGAGGCAGCATAGGCCAGCCAGGATCAGAAGGACGACCGCTGGTGGTGCAGGCGCAGAGTCTGGTTTGTTCCGGCCTCTCGGTTGCATTGTGTGGGAATGCCACCCTCATGAAGTGGGTGGAAATCTAAAGGGTCCCAGTTCGTCAGACCATGTGCATTTGATTTACAAAGGTAGTGTGCTATACATGGAGAACTTAGCTGAGGGGAAAAGGTGTTTGCATACGGTTTAAGAAATGTTGGAATTTCGCCTTTTTACTGTACTCCCCAAGCGGCAACAAGCATGGGATTCTAAGGGCTTCAGCCCCCCCTCCCACACCTTTGTGTGTGTCAGCCCGGGCGGAGACAGCTTTCCAGGCTCACACACAGCCGCACCAGAGAGTACTTCACAGGTCTTTAGAATACCATTTACATATTAACAAGGCTTTGTTTTTTTCTTTCACCCCTTATTAGAGCCCCTGCATCTTCACTCTGCCAATTGCTGGAACAATCAGTACCACCCCCGAAATGTTGATTAGCCCCTCCTTAAATTTTACTCTAGTTGCCCCTCTGGTACTCCCCACGGGATACATTATTGGTTTGCCTGTTGGGTTGATTTTAGAGGCATTGTCTATCGAAAGAAATTGGGAAATAGAGATGTTACTAAAAGAGAATACTGGTACCATTATACATAAACATTATACTAATTTTCTTCGACACAGTATTTCCCCATTCTATCATTTTCATTGGCCTCGGTTGCTTGTGGCCAGCACCTTAGTTCCAGACCACACAAAATCTTCTGCATGCCCATTCATCCCTGTGGCCTCTTACTTACCCTGCAGTCAAACAGCAATTTGAAATGTTGCCTTACTTTAATCTTTCATGGGCCCCCTGATAGAGCCAGCTCTGTTCTGGAGTCTTGCCCTAATGACCTTGAATATGTCTTTAAAAGAGTGCTTAGCTACAGTTTTCATGTAATTTCTTTTTAATATGGAACCAGCATGTGTTTCAGCTTTTTGTGCCCTCTTTTGCCAGGTCATTAGAGCGCACAGGAACACTCCTTCAAATTCTAAATGTGTTTACATCGATTATTCTGGGATAGTGAGGTGTGTTTTCAATATTTTTGTAACACAGCAGCATTTATTTATATATATTACTGAAAATAATCATGCATTGTCACTTTAAATAAATATGGAAAAATACTAGCTGTAGCGTCGTCTTTTCCGTGTGGCAAAAATAAATGTGGATAAATACAGAAAAAATGCCCCAAAAATAAATATGGAGAAATACAGACGGAAATGGCAAAAAAATAAATACCATAAAACTGGGAGCCCTAATAATAATAATCGATTGTAGTTATTTATCATAAGTATTTAACATTTTCATAGGTATTTATAATTTTTAATATAAAAGATAGGCTTTTTTCCATATTTATATTTGTTTACTATGTTTTTGCAATTATTTTATTTCTTTGAAGTGAATTCGTTTGTTTCTAATGTTGCACTGACTGGAGTGGGGATAGTACATTTTACCCTCTGTAATCCAACATTTTCCCTACTATTGCACTCATTGGAGTGGGAATAGTAAATGTTACCCCTCTGCAATCCAACACTTTCCCTACTGTTGCACTCATTGGCGCGTGAATAGTCAATTTACCAGAGGCAGCGAAACAGATCTGGTATGGCGGGGAGGACGGGGGAGGGGGTATTTAACTAATAAATGTGCACTCATACTTTGACGCCTGACGTGTTTTAGCAAATTAACCAGCCAAATATTATATGACAATACACCCACAGGTAAATATTAGAAATATACTACAAATGGATGTTTACATATGTTGGTATTTAAGGAAATATCTTCCTGTTTTTTAACTCCCGAGAAAATCTATCTGCTCAGCTCTTGCCCTAGATTTGATGAAAGACACTATGAAGCGTTACTCAAAAGAAGCCCATTTTCTGTATTTTTCAAAATAAATACAGACAGAACCATACTGTTTTCTGTCTATATTTATCTGTAAAAATCTGTAAAAACTGAAAACCTTATAAATAATGTTGATATAGCCACACCATTCTGATTAATTACTTTGTTGATTTTGTTTATTTATAAGAGGAATAGGTTTTCAAAAAGATGTTAGAAAAATAATGTTTTTTGGCTTTCATTAACCAATTTTCTTTCTGAACAGAATAAGAAAATGTTTCCACACTCAGGTATTGCTGGACATGTGAGGATTTCTGTGAGTGATCCTCTCACAGACTGGCCACCATTCTCCATGAGGACTAGTTATCCACTGATTTTAGTGACAATCTTCACCCCGTGTGAAGCCCTGGGGCGCCCCTCACTACTGGTGTTGCCACCTTTTCACAATGCTCCCTGAGCTGCTGTGTCTCTACATTTACATGTTCCTGTCTGTTCTCTGCTGTGTGAACTCACACTAGTGACTATGCAAATACCATTAAAGAGTGTTTCAGCCCCAGAGACTGGATGTGTCTCTCGCTGGATTCCAATAGCTGAAGGCCAGCACTACGGGGCCGATTATAATGTGGCCCTTAAAGGCTCCGACCAACGATCAGAGCCTTCAGGGCCGCATCTGAATCAGACCGCAGTTTACTTTCCAACCACCTAATTATGATGTAGACAGTTAGAAAGTAAACCGGCTGGTCATTCTGCTGGCTTCTGACAGGCTCCAGGAGCCCCTTGGCTAATTGGAGGCCGGCCAGTAATCTCAAGGGCAGGCCTTTCCATCCTTATGATTACGATGCACGGTTTCCAGCATGGTTTCCATGCCTACCTGTCCAACTTGGAAACTATAGGACCAATTTTAAATTTTTTTAAATTCTTTTTATTGACAAAAGAAATCAACAATACAACCCACAAACAATGACCAGGGTGTATCGGGTGACCACAGTTACATGTTATGAATGATGCTCCCGACAATGGCAGCGTAAATTAAGAAGAAAGGAAAAGGGCCTAGGCGTTCTCCCTGTCCGTCTCTGTAGGACCCAGATATGGTGGTTCACAGATATCACCACGATAAGCATTCCAGGCTCCCCAGATCTTGACCCATTTGCAGGGTCGCCCCCTGGATAGATACACTGACTTCTCACGAAACATACACCAGTCAAGATCTTCCATCCATTTCCTTACCCGAGGTGCCCGAGAGGCCCCACAGAGCTGCGCTATGTTTTGCTTAGCGATCACACACGCGAGAACCACCCAGACCTTACCAGAGCTCGGTAGGTCCGTAGGCTCCCACACATTCAATAGGCATCTCCTGGCCTCCAGCTCAACCCTCACTCCCCATACTTCACTCATTTTGGACTGTATCTTGGTCCAGAATTCACGAACCCTCTCACACTTCCACAATATGTGCAGGAACGTTCCAGGCAGCCCACACCCTCTTCGGCAATCTGCAGACCCAGCCAACTATGGGGCCAATTAGGATCTCGTTGGGAAAGCATTTCTACCGAATCAGTTCCGGAATGCTTTTCGAAAGACGGGGGAGTCCAACCAAGCGATTTAGATGCATCTGGATACGATACGGTCGGACCCCCATTGAATTTAATGGGCGCCTGTGGACCCAACGTGAACAAAGGCTACCATTGAAAAAACGGGTGGGTGGGGAAAAGCGTGAACCCATGGTACCCACCATACTGTGCATGCATGGAAAAGGGGGGCCCATGGGTACCTCCTACGACCAAATTGGAGACCCCCAGGTACAGGGGGGACTGCTTCGGCCCCCCAAAGTCTGATTCCCACAGCTGTTTCATCTCGGCAAAACCCAGTCGGCTCTGCTGTCAGAATCGGTCATCGTACTCGCTCGTTTGGAAGCGGTCCCCATTGAGCTGTACGATTTGTCTCTGAACGAGTTGGACTGCCTGAATCGCGTTCAGAACCGATACGGTCAGCCCAGATGGCTTCCTCGCATCGTACTTGGTAGTCCAGAAAGGTGGACGATTCGGTCGGAAGAAAGCGTGTTTGGGGGCCCCCAGCAGGGCACCCTCCTGTGTGCGGCCTCTGGTTGAGGGCCGAGGGGACACCTATGGTGCCCCCCTGTTGATCCCTAGACCCTAGACCCTGTGGCAGGCACCTTAAGGTGCCTGCCACAGGGTGCAGGGATGAACCACACCTCCCATTTCCCTATGGGACCATGCATTACGGCTGGTTTATGGCTGTAATGCATGCTCCCATAGGGAAATGTAGGAATGCGATCGAACAGTGTTCGGTCGCATCCTAATTAGGTGGTCGGGAACACCGACTGGATGTCGGTCGGTCCCAGGACCGAGTCGGTGTCGGGCAGAATCAATTCTGCCTGACATCAAAATCGACCCCTACGTCTATGATTTACAGTCCCAATAAAGAAACGGTTCTAGGAAGCAGTTCGCATTCAGCTCACCAATGGTGCCCATTTCATGTAATTTCCAAATCAGCAATGCTTCAGTTGCGACTGCAAGCCTACACATGCTTACCATTCGCACCTATCATATCGACAGTGCCTCTCCTCATCATCCTCCTTAAAAAGACGGCTGGAGGAGACGCCAATAGCACTAAAACTGTCCAGCGAGGATCACAAGCACAGCTGTGAGATAGTTCTAGAAGGCAAGATGTCCCCGTCCCCACCTAAAAGATAATACACGCAGTATTGTCTGCTATCAGAGTATTTCCCCACTTTACCATCATCACACGCTCTGCAAGAAGCATGCGACGATAAGGGCATTTTAGGAGAGGAAATGAGTGCTGTACTGTTAGCTCCTATTCCAGCAGTTACAGCCATTGTTTCGAATCTTTTAACATTGTGTCTTGCTGAGTCAACATTAATTTGGTTTGATGCATTCTTTTTTCCAAAGTACGTGCCCACTCCTAAATAAACAAAATACACTTGTTGCCCATCTTACTACGACCTGCTTGATCTTTCTGGTCATTGAAGAATTTCTTTTCCCAGCTGAAGGACGGAGGGATAATGTCGAATTATAATGTGTTACTATTGGACAGAAGTTCAATTTTCAGTTGTTATCAGAGTTAAGTCTTTTGCTTTTCTTCTGTCCTACTTCCCGAGAATTCATGTTGTCTGTCTTTGAAGAGGGCAGCTGGAAAGACCCACACTTTTACGTCCATCAGAGGTCAAATGCTTAAGATAAAAAAAAACACAGATGAGTAAAATAAATATTCTTGGGATTTGTTGTCCCTTATCAGTCTCTGTTGAGTATCCCAGCGTTAGTATCTCTTTCAGTGCCAGTGTTCTTCCATGAAAGACTGAAGTTGGCTCACTCTTTGGGCAAGTGCCAGGATATAATTGCCACCTGCTACATGCTTGTGGTGAAGTGCTGCTAAAGGTCTCTTGGAAGCCATATGCATTCCCTTGGAGGCATTTTAATCTGTAAATCTGTGTTATGTTTTTGGAAAATGTGTATGCTTCTAGTAACCTGCAACAAGGCATTTGTCACAGACATTGACACTTTGGTAGTGGAACACCACCATCTCACTTATGATCACACTGCCTTTACTTCGACAGTTCTAGGCTTGTTCACCCTATCAGCACCTATCTGATTACCTACTGAGCCAAAGCCCAAATAAACTACCACGGCTGCAAGTCTATGCTAAACGTTGATTGGCATACTCTACCTACTTGCACATTCGTCTAATCTCTTGCTTACTTTTCCTGTTGAGAAGATCATATAGCACCATAGTTGAATTCCTAATCATCTTAGATGCTGCCCAGGTATATTTTTACAGCTATTGAGTAAAATAAGTGTATGGTGGAGAGTCTGAAGGGATCCTCTGTCTATGTTGCCCACTTGCTTCCTTCCACACTGGCTTTTAATATTGGAAGATACTTTGTTGGTATAGTACAACTCCACCACTGCAGCAAAAAACAGGTGATGGACAACAGTTCACACCTGCGCCCCCTCCCGCTTGAATAATGATGAGGTGGATCACAGCTGTATGTCTCATTTCGCGTAACGGGCTCTAGGTAAATGTAGGCTTCTTGTCGACAGCATGCCTCGAGTCCTTCCTTCACACTGTAATCCTGAATCTTCAAAGAGATTATGATGGCTGCAATTCTGAATCCTCACAGAGGGTATGATGGCTCCAATCCTAGAGGCGAAGAAACTATTGAGTACTCCATGGATCCCTTCTGCCTTCCCAGATGAAGATGCCATAGTCTATAAAAGACTGGTTAATAATGGGGGGATGCTCTCATTGTAGATCGCTGTAAGTCATCTTCATTCCTTTCATACATGTTCTTCCCTTTTTCAAAGAAGAAAAATAGAGACAAATAACTGGGGTGTTTACTCAAAGCCTTTCTTTTCTCGTTGTGACAGAGTCTAACTTCACCTAAATGCAGCCATATTTACATGTGTTTGTGGATTATGAGTAGGGCTCCCGGGTTTTATGGTATTTCTTTTTTTGTCATTTCCGTCTGTATTTTTCCAAATGTATTTTTTGTCAACTTTGTATGTATTTATCCATATTTATTATGGGTTTTGTGAAAAAAGTAAAGCTGAAACTGGTATATTTCCACATTTATTTAACCAATAAATATGCAGTCATGTTTGAATGCCTGCCAGGTTTTATTGCTGTGAGCACCCACAGAAGATAAATCGATGCACTTATATGAAAATATGCACATTTCAGGATCAACTTTGTGCATATATACTGTGTTTGATAAGCCTCTTCACAAAAATGCCATTCTTTTTTAACCCCCTTACCTATCAATTCGCACAGTATTGGTCTAGCAGTCATGGCAAAGTGTATTTGGAATCACTCAAAAAGCACACAATTACCTTTTTTATCCATATTTGAAAATAATTACAGACAATAACATAAATGGTTTTCTGTCTGTATTTATCTGTAAAAATCAGCAAAAACGGAAAACTGGGAGCCTTAATAATGAGCCAGAATGTGCGCGATCCAGCATTAAAGTGCCCAGGGGGTGGGAATTGTTAGATCATGAGCTTTTCCCCACTTATAGGCTCTTTATATTTTGCCTCTTATTTCATACTGGATAAAGTCGGTTAACATTTATCTTGCCCTTGCAAACCCAACAGCTTTCCAAGATGGAATTCAGACATATCCCCGGTGGGCAACTGGAAATAATGTCAGCCTTAAAGCTTCCCGACCTTCCGTAGCTGCTACTCTGCTTTAAAGTCTGCATGAGAGCTGCATTCCAGCTCTATGCATGTCCAACTGTAGCCATTTCAGAGTTGACATGGTGATCTCGAGGGGGGGGGGGAGTTCTGGTAGAATATGAGCTGTGGTGGGTATCGGGAGATATATGCATGTCTTAAACCCACCAATCTGTCCAGACGATGGGGGTTCCAGGATGGGACAATCCCTGGACCACAGTATTTTATAGTCAAAATGCTAAAGGAGTTCAGGGCACTGTTGGACTGGTTACTGCGCAGAATCATACACAAGCATTGGCAACACCAATAGGTATCGGCTTTGCCAAAGGTATTTAACCATGTTGTACAGCATACCCAATGGTATGCAGTATGGCTAAAAAAAGGCTCTGTGATGCATCGCTTGCATACATTTTTTTATCCTCATATGAAAGTAGGTAGGAGCCACCTGAAATTACAGCCGACCCCTTGGTTTGGGTTAAGCTCCTTGTCAAGCCTCCATTCAAACCATTTGTGGGAGAGTTTGGTGGCAACCGTCACCATCCTCCTCACTTGTTTGAAGCGTTGTCTTAATCCTTGGACTTTTTCTAAGTGCTGGAGCATAATATATGTTCTACTTCTGATCACCGGAGAAACCCAGGCAACCCTGTCCTCTTACTTTAGCTTAACCCTGTATAGGAAAATAGGGGGTCCCACTATTTCTCCTTTTTTGCAAACCAATTGAGCAATCCAACCTCCCAATGTGTTTAGCATAAGCCACCAAATCGGAGCATGCGGGTGGGATGGGGGAGACCCATTTTATACATATTTCTCTGCTTGCAATGGTTATTAACGTGAAAAGTAGTCGAGCACGAGATTCCCCAATTTTTTGTGCAGCTCTCTCTCCAGCTAGAATCCCAAAAATGATCAAATTATTGCTTACCTCTGTGTTCTCTCCAAGAATTCCCATAAGACATTTGCCTACTTCCTGCCAGAATAGTTGGCCGGCTGGACACTGCCATATGTAGATGAACATCATCCGTATTCTGAAGCGCACATTTAGGGAAAAACCTCTTCTTGCTTCCTCCCATTTTCGAGAGATTCTTCGGTGACCAGTATGCCCTGTATATAGTGAATAGATGATTTCTTCTAACGGGTGCAGATCTTATTGTTGGCCATAATGTAGACATAGATACTTGCCATAAATGTGAAACATCAAATCCAGGCAGGTCCGCCTCCATATCTCCTCTGGTAGATTAACAGGGCCATCTTCACCTTTGAACTAGAGCCCAATACCACTTGGACACCTCTTTTGTGTAGCCGGATTCCCCTGTAGATCTTCCTAACATTCTGCTATGAGCCGGACATTAGATTGCCCGTGGGACCAGCTAGCCAGCTGATAATATTTAATTCTGGATAAGCTGTGCTTTGTACTCTCTGCTAGAAGGTCCCATGACACTAGCGACCCCTCTTCAAATAAATGGTCCCAGTATACCACACCTGCAGTAAGCAATGGGGTAGCAAGAGAATCTTGTGGACACTGAGGGGCAGGGTTGGATTGGGATAAAAAATCGGCCCGGGCACACATAAAAAAATCGGCCCACATTTGCATAATGCCTTCCCTCAAATCACTGCTCCAGCGTAATTTTACATAAAAAAAGGGGGAGGGAAATATGCACGCATCAGTTTAGACTAGTGAAACACACCTGAAAACAAGTGAGGCCACTTCTGCTCAGGCCCCCTGCCCCGCTCAGTATGCCTACATTAATGGGAGGCCCAGCGAGAGAAAAAGGGTGACACCTCTACCTGTTGCTGCTATACGGGAGGTAATGAGTGCATCTCCCTCCAGAAAGGCCACTTAGACACCCACTGGGCTGCTGGCGGTATAATCGAACAACAGAGACACCGCCCAAATCGGCCCCCAGGCTGCTCAAAAGCAGCCCTCAGGTGGAACTCGGAAGCCGGCCCCTTGGGCATTGCCCGAATGCCCCTGTTACCAATCCGACGCTGCTGAGGAGTCCCTTGCGATTTCCATATCGGTGCATAATTACTGTGATAGAGAATTCTAAGAACCCTTCTAACTTGGATCCAGAGTTTGTACGCTGCAATTAAGATCTTAAATGTAATCTTTTTGAAATACTTAGGGTGGTCACACTAAAATAGAAACTGATTGCCTTCATCTGGGAGGTTTTAACACTTTAAACCGAGACAAGGAATGACGGTTATTATCCATTAGTAACTGCCTAGTGTTTTTCAGGAAAATGGCCCAGTAGTATAGTGGAAAGTCTGGTAATGCAATCCCTCCATCAATTTTCTTTTTCCAAAGCTTCCTGGATGCTATTCTAATACACTTGTTTCTCCATATAAAGTGACTTATTTATCCCTGCAGTTTTCTGCAGTTTATTCCAGCATAGAACCAGGCGCATCATGCTGGAATAGCAGCTGTTGGCCCCAGTCCTGAAGAATCTGCCCTACTCCGGGATACAGTGTCAAGAACCTAGGAGTACTGCTGGACAGGGAACTTAATTTTAATGTTCAAAGTAATCGTACAATTATAACCTCCACATGGATTATGAGGATGCTGAAAAAAATCTTTCCACTCATTCTGCAGCCTGCACGCAAGCAGCTTGCCCTTGCCCTGTTAATGTCCAGACTCGACTATTGTAATTCTCTGTATGTAGACTCAAACATAAGTATGCAGCATAAACTAAAGGTGGTACAGAACGCACTGGCAAGTCTGGTTCTGGACATTCCTAGAGGACAGTCAACTGCCAAGGGATTAGAAACCCTTCATTGGCTCTCGATTAACAAGCGAATCAGCTTCAAATCTCTTTGTATGGTACACAAGGCTCTCTACCTCCCCTACACTCCAAGACTAAAAACTATGGGGCATATCAGCAAGGGCCGGCGATAATTATCGCTCAGCGCTCTTAGCGTGAGGATAATTATCGCCGGCCAACTCTGAATTTTATCGCAGAGATAGCGTTCTATCAGCAATGCTTATCTCCAAAGCGATAAAATTCAGAGAGCAAGCTGCTAAATGTGAGATTATCGCTGGAAATCTAGCGATATTCACACAACTTTTGGCGATAGCTTGCGGATAGGGCCTCACATACTTAGCCATGATATCCACCTTCCATAGGATATCATGGCTAAGTCAGTTTCAAAGCAGGCGTAAGGGGTATGCAGACAAAATATCGATATTTAAATATCGATATACAATAATATCGAAGTTTAAATATCAAAGGGACATAATATAGAAGGTAAGTAATATCGATAGATTTAATATCGATATTAGTAATATCGAAGAGTTAAATATCGATGTTAGTAATATCGATGTTAATAATTTCTATGTTACTAATATCGATTTTTAAATTATTTTTGTGTATATTATTATGTATTTATAATGTTTTTAATTTATTTTTATGTAATTTTGTATTTTAGTACTGTAGCGGGTTGTGCATTTATAGGGGAATAGGGTGAGAAGTAATTTATTTATGTTGAATTAATTATTAATTAGTAGGAATTATAACTTAATTTTAATTAATGGGTAATTAGTTTTAATTAATTGGTAATTAATTTCAAGTAATTGATTAATTGATAATTATGTTCTGTAGCGGGTTGTGGGTTTATAGGGGAATAGGGTGTGGGAAGTAATTTAAATGTAATTAAGGAAAAATGTGTTTTAAATAATTGTTTTGTTAATTATATAATTGTTAATTAATTATTAATTGGTAATCAAATATTATTAAATGGTATTTTTAATATTTTTTTATTTAAATATATTTTGCTAATCATGTTTTTAATAATTATGTATTGGTATTTGTAAATGGTTTATATTTATTTAATAGTTACGTTTTTTATTATTTAAAAAAAGTAATTTATTTATAAGTATGTTATTTTTACCCCTACTCTATCCAACACTTTCCCTACTGTTGCACTCTCTGGAGTTGGAATAGTAGTTGTTACCCCTATGCTATCCAACGCTTTCCCTACTGTTGCACTCACTGGAGTGGGAATAGTAATTTTTACCCCTACGCTATCCAACACTTCCCCTACTGTTGCACTCTCTGGAGTTGGAATAGTAATTTTTACCCCTACGCTATCCAACACTTTCCCTACTGTTGCACTCTCTGGGGTGGGAATAGTAATTGTTACCCCTACGCTATCCAACACTTTACCTACTGTTGCACTCTCTGGAGTTGGAATAGTAATTTTTACCCCTACGCTATCCAACACTTTCCCTACTGTTGCACTCTCTGGAGTGGGAATAGTAATTGTTACCCCTACGCTTTCCAACACTTTCCCTACTGTTGCACTCTCTGGAGTGGGAATAGTAATTGTTACCCCTACGCTATCCAACACTTTCCCTACTGTTGCTCTCTCTGGAGTTGGAATAGTAATTGTTACCCCTACGCTATCCAACACTTTCCCTACTGTTGCACTCTCTGGAGTGGGAGTAGTAATTTGTACCCGTACGCTATCCAAAATGTATTACATTTTTTTTTATTTGTTCTAAATTTTTATTAATTGTTATTTATATTATTATTTGATATATATAACTTTATTTGTAATTTATTATATTTTCATTTATTTATAAGTTATTAAAATGATTTATTAGAGGTATTATTAATGAAGTATATACTATGTATTATATCTTTATTATTATTAGTTTTTATTACATTATTTATTAATTTTAAATATTATAATATATATTTAACTATGTTTATTAAATTTATAAGTATTATTTTGTTAATATTCCATGTTTTTTAATTTAAAAAAAAAACGATATTTTTAGAAAAACGATATTTTTGACATCTATATTATTTTTTCAATATTTTTGTACTTACCTTGTTAGAGATAGGATCTCTATATTAATGTAATCGATATTTTTGTAGTTGATATTTTGTTATAGATTCGCGTAAGGAAAGTAGAGATAACAGAGGTTATCGCTACTCTTCTTGTCGCTATGCTGCTTTGCGTAAGGCTTGATAATAGAAGAAATGTCGCTTAGCGACATTTCTCCTGTTATCCTGGGGAGGAACGCCCACTTTGCATCTCATTAGAGATGCAAAGCTGGGCGTTAAGGTAAATGGTGATCGGGCAAGGTTTCACGAGATAGCGTGACCTTGCTGATGAGGCGATAAAATTATCGCCGCTTTTCGTCTGAAAACGGACGCTAAAGTGGCGATAATTTTTTATCGCCTCGTTGCAGATATTCCCCTATGTTTGGCTGGTACTCACCGGGCAGATCTCTCTGCTCTGTGGCTAAACTACAGCTTAATGTACTGAAAACTATAAGAGAGAGATGGGGTCACAGACCATTCTCCATTGCTGCCAGTTAACTTTGGAACAATCTTCCAATAAACATAAAGGCCCTATCTCAGCTCCTTCTCTTTAGGAAGGCACTTATGACCTGGCTATTTTGTTTGTAGCCAACTCCCTCCCTTAGAACCCTAGTGGACTTTTATCTTGGACGGTTGATCTATAGCGCCTTGACGCACTTGGGTAAATGCTGAGCTTTATAAATTTAAAATCTAATAAAAAATTCTGTTTTGAAATGTAGTGGGAGAGAGTTAAAGATAAAAGTAAATTTGGGAAGAATCATAATTTTGACAATATTTGCTCTGCCTAAAATAGAGAGAGGTAAGTGACCCCATGACTATAAAGCTTTTTGGCCTCCAGCATGATCCTATTGAAATTTATAAAGGCATTCTTGTCCAGATCCCTGACCACACTTACCCCCAAATATCTAATTTCCGCCTTTTCTAAAGGGGAGTCCGAAGGGCCATTCCAGGACATAATCTCAGTCTTAGACTCTTTGACTAAATACCCAGAGACTCTCCCAAAGTCACCCACTATTTCCACTATGATTGGTAATTACGCTTTCCAGTTACATGTGTAGATTATAAGGTCATCTGCATATAGGGCTTCTTTCCTAACCCAATCTAAATACTGAAAAGGCAAGATTGTCTGCTCATTCTTCTTGCCAGCTGTTCTATGTACAGATTAAATAACAAAGGTGGCCCTGGCAATAGGAAATTGTGAGGTAATTGCCCCATTGACCAGTAGTCTTGCTATAGGTGTAGAATATATATATCGTACTGCATTAAAAAGTTATCCCCTAAAGCATTTTGCTTGATTACCTCATACAAATAAGCCCAGCTGACTCTGTCAAAGGCTGTAGCAGCATCCACTATGGTAATAGTTAGGGGAGACTTTGTTACTAAGGCAACATCAATCATAGTTATCAGATCTTTGTTAAGTCATGGAGCTGCCTATGTTTCATAAAGCCTTTTTGATTCTCATGTACAATGTCTTCTAACATGCTGTCTAGCCTTTTAGCAAGTATTTGTGCATATATCTTATAGTCATTATTAAGCAAGGATATCGGTCTGTACGATTCACATTTTTTGGATCATTGCTAGGTTTTAGGATTGATGTAATTACCGCTTTGTACCATGTAAATGGTAAAGGCAGTGGTCAATATAAAGACTATTCAATACTTTAGTGAAATGCAGTGTCAACTCTTCGCTTAAGACCTTACATAGCACGTTCTGTAGACCATCAGGGAAAGTGGTTTCCCCTTCTTTACTCTCCTAATTGTTTTATCTGATTTTATCTCTGGGGCGTTATTTTCTGATTGAGAAATGATTGTTTGATTAAGTCTAGTCTAGGGAGAGTGTCCTGTTATATCCACTCTTTAACCGCATCGCTGCTATCGTATATTCCCGCTGTGTGCTGCAATTTTTAAAATCCCATGTTATGTGACAAGGTCAACTCGTCATAAGGACAGTGCAGGTAACACCCATGACGAGTTGACCTTGTCACAAGCATCGAAGGGGTTAACTTCTACCTGAGTTGCTTCGACATCGTGGTTGTATAAGTCCTGAAAGAACTCTTGAATGCCCTCCAAATGCTATGATCTTCCTGGCGCCGTTCTTTCCTGGTACCGATCTCCACTTCTTTGATCTCGTTCCAAAAGTTGTCTTGCCTTGTTTTCCAAGCTAATAATTTCCTGCAGCCTTCCCCATACTCGTAGTGAGCCAGTTTACTGGCATTCCACTTTTTCTGTATTCTACCTTCCAGGAATTCTGATAGGTGTTCCTTTGCCACTCTCAATTTCCTGTGGAGCTTTAATTCTGAGCTGGTTTGTATACAGTTTACCAGGTCTTTTTGAATCTGAATAATTTTAACTCATGCTCCCTAAGTTTGTTTTTGCTTTCTTTTCTTCTATGTGCTGCATAGCTTATTAACCTTCCGTGTATAAAAGCATTGAATGCCTCCCATACAATATGGGCTGGAGCTGAAGCCTCATTGATCTAAAAACAACTCCACCGTATCTTCCTTTTTTTAAAATGTTCTTTTTATTAGTAACAAATTCCAATCATCACAGGTATAAATTGCAGACAGTTCAATCTTAAAATATCAGGCATGGATTACTGAACATAATCATACAATCATTCAGTCATGCAAAATGTGATATGTTTCCCCTTAGCCATTTCTACAATTCTACAGTCGGACATATACAAGGATATACAATTGTGTGCAGGTGGCAATCTTTATCATTAACATCTATCGACGCGCGTTTCGGCGTAATGAAAACGCCTTCTTCAGGACAGAGCCACTGATTATACCTAAGAGATATAATAAAGGGGACTCTTATAAAAGAACAAGATTTTATGACCGCGATCATTTATTGAAGTCAAAGGCCACCAAAGATAATTCACAATTAGTATGCGTTACTAAACATTCTACACTGGACACTAAAATCAAACAAATAATTAATGCAAACTGGCGCATTTTAAATAGCAATCATACTCAAGGCCCTAAACTACCTAAACCTCTTTTTGCCCATCGGCGTAATAAAAACATTAAGGACTTAATCGTTCATTCCCGGTTTGATACGACAAATGACTCTAGATTTATCCAAAAATCAATAGATGGCAGTATGCAGATTAAAGGTACAGTCAAATGTTCCTGTTGTAAATCGTGTGATACGATCATTGAAGGTGAGGTTTTTACACATAACGGTCAGACAATAAAAGCAACCGAAATGTGGAACTGCAAAACTAAAAATACCATTTACCTAATTTTATGCCCCTGTTCTTTGGGGTATGTAGGGGAAACCTCAAGAATGATCCAAACCCAGATTACTGAACATCGTTCAGCAATCCACACTAAGAAAATCCAGGCCCCTATGGTTAAACATTATCTAGAACAGAATCACAAACCAGAAGAATTACACTGGAGAGTTCTAGAGAGAATAAGAACCCCAGATAATAAAGGAGGCCTCAAGATACGTACAAAACGCGAAGTGTTTTGGATTTTCTTTTTTGACACCTTTACTAAGGGTCTTAATAGCGAAATACCCTGGGAGAATGCGATCATCTGAATACAAACCCCTTCCTCCCTCTTGATTCTAGTTCTATTAACTGCTGATGGTGGGTTACCACCTGTTCGTTTTAAGATAGGACCTTAACATGAATACTGTCTATGATAAACAAATTGGTTAATTTGTTTGCCACAGAGGTTAGAGATCTTCATGTTGTTATTAATATAGTTATAATGTTGCGATCTTTACACCATATATCAGCATGGTGTTTATTATGCTGATGCTTTTAATGTCATGAAGGTGTTATTAACCCAGTACTAATAATTTATGAGGCTTTCTAAGTCTATGACTACATATTGGATTATTTCTTTACAATGTGTAATTATTTAAACCCCAAATCGAATTTCTTTAACCCTAAATTGAATTGCGGCACTTATTTTTGATCCCCCTCCGCATCGTTTCCGGTACACCCAAGAGTGATTTTCTAAAAGGTATGAATTGAGTAACGTTTTAAGAACTCTAGGCATCTATTAATAAAAGAAAACGATGTTAAGAGAATTTTCTATGTGTTCCATGACATAGGTATCATATGTGTTGAGCCACATCAGGATTCGATAACAGCGCAATTGATTAAGCGGCTGTCTGTTCATAAATACTAAAACTAGTTTCCAGAAACTAGAGGTATGTAGTCTATCGTTGTTTATGGAATATTGGAATAAATGTTTGTCTTGATCTCAGATTAGATAACCATGAGGATTATATCTTTTCTTGAGACAAGAGAGGACAGACACATTTTAGTTTAAGCAACTACATAATAGAATGGTACATATCATCAAGAGAGACTGTTTAGAAACAAATAGATATTGTATTAATGTTAACAATGATTTGTACTAGAGACCGGAATCGTGAATTTTTGAATTGTACATGTTTGATAGATTGTTTTTACTTACTTGTTCTTAAAGCACTAAAACCTCATATTGTATAGTGAGCCTGTGTATTAAACATATGCATTTTTTCTATAGAAAAAACCGTTCTGAAGGTGTCATATCTCAAAAAAAGCACCAAAACGCCTTTTTATGTTTTATCTTGTATAAATTGTATATTTTTTTATTGAATAATATATAGGGTAATACCCTGTTTTTAAGAATAAAATTTGATCATTTGTAATCGGTATCAATCATGTGTGTATTGAAACTCGGTGCTCTTATGACGCTTCTTTTGTGCTTTATATATTGTTATATTGTTATCTTTTTGATTTAAAGTGGATTGTTGAATTATTTGTTCCTAACAAAACATTGTGTCTTGTACTAAGGTAGCTCTTTACCTTCCACAGTCTTACTGTGGCAGGCAAGAGTAGCATATTAGTAATTCGCTAAAAAATCTTTTTAGAGGGACCTATTTTATTTTCACACTCAAAGTGGAATTCACAACACAGCAGTACCATGCGATAGTCCGCCGAAAACACGACCAATGTCCGCGATACAACCACAGCAACGGAGATAAAAATACAAACCCCATCGCGTAAAAAGACGCAATGTGCCCAAACGCGATAAGGAAACAGTGACAACCAGCGAGAGGACAGCAATACCCATGCGTAGTGCAGGAAAAAGCACAAGAACAGCAGACGGAAAATTCCACTAAAAAACAACATCAACTGCGGAGTACCACGGATGCACCCTGGCCCACTGCAGAGGACAACATGGACCCCACAATCCCCACGGAGGAACACCCAGGAATACAGGGCCTGTGGAAGGCCAATGAGAAGAGGAAGACGGGGTACAGTCGCCAGCAAAACCTGAATATTGCCACAGATGAGCTAGAACACCACCACCAACTGTACTTCACCTCCAACGTGTCATTGGCAATAAAGAGGCAAAGATGGCACACCACCTCGGACCATGTGAATGCTGTTGCATGGCAGAGGAGAACAATGAAAGAGCACAAGAGGCCCTGGACTGATGTTTATGGCAAAACCAAGCAAAAACTCGCTGCAAACACGAAAGCAGCAACTCACCCCGGAGGAGGGGGGCCAGCAGAAAGCCAGGAGCTGAATGACATGGAGAAGATGGTGGCCACAGTCACCATTCGGGAGATGATGACAGGAGTCGGGGATCCGGACACTGTCCAACATGACTCGACACAACATCATCAGGGTGCGCACCGACCAGGGAGTGGGTGGACAGGGGGAGATGGGCAAAATGGCACACATGCACAATAAAGCAGAGCACACTGCACACCCACAATAACTCAGGATCATGTCCTTGATCCCACGGGAACACTTCCGCACACACACAAACACCAAGTAGTCCCATGTACACCATGTGCCCAAAGGTGCACCCACACAACACATCAACAAGCACAAAACCAACATATGCACACGTGCGAAACACAGCAAACATGCATATACGTCAGCCACACTGACAATGCAAGAGGCACCACATGACGAGTAGCATGGCTGCAGTCCAATCACCATGACAATGTACACGGCACAACACTGAGGTGGCTGAGTGCGGACCACAACCGGAAATGAGCAGGTCACACTTAGACACAACCACCTGCACAAGCAACCCCTGACATCAACGACACATCTGTGGACAAACCATGCCCAAGCGTCACAACTCGACAAAGAGCCCAAGTTACCCAAGTCTTCAACATCTCAGCACTGTAGAAGCACAGAACTGACAGGCACACCGCCTGAAAGGGACCAGTGGCAGACAAATCAGAGCCGCAGGAGCAAATAAACCACAGTGCAGAATACGCACATAAGTATAAGTGCACCTCGATATTGACAACATCCCAGTACAAACAGCAACACCTCCACAACAGAACACAGGACACAACTGGTGCTGCAAATGTGCACAACACGGCAAATCATATCTGGCACAGCAGGAAACTGGGACATGACAATGTACAAGTACAACCTGTAACCTGCAAATATGTCTTATTCACACATTCTGTGTTTTGGGGCATTTTGTACTGTCCCATGATTGCCAGGGACGGCCACAATGTCACGTGCTCATGAGAAGAAATTGTCAATGATGGTGTTCCTACGGGCCATTTGTGCCGCAGCTGCAGTGGGATGTGGGCCACCTGCCCCATCGTCCCCATCATCATCCAGTACTTCTGAAACTAGGATTCATGAGGCATTGGTGCGACACAGATGTTGTGCAATACACAACATGCAATGATCATCTTGCACACAATGTCCGGGCTGTACAGGAGCTTTCCACCTGTGCCGTCCAGGCACCTGAAACGTGACTTCAACACGCCAAATGTGCGTTCAACGATGCCCCTGGTGCATATGTGGCCACATGGTGGAGAAGCGTGGCTCAGTGGTTAGAGGCGGCAGACCCGGAAGCTGAGATCGACCGTGGACCAGGGTTCGATTCCCCGCCTCGGCGGGTCTCGGGCTCAAAATTCCACGGACTCGACAATTCTCGCTCTGGTGCCTACTCGACTCACGGGGTCACACTCTGCGACTCTGGGCAATAGCTTGCTTAATCTCCACTACGGCCCCTCGCGGTGGGATGCCTGGCTTTCACCTTGTGGACACCCTGCCGTGGTTTCTCACAGGGGAATACCAGGACGGGTTCCCTAAGCAAGCGCCGGGACGCTTACGGGCAGCTGTGCGCTTTAGAAGTCCAGCACATTTACATTGTACTGCCTCTGGGTGGGTGTGTTCGGGTCTCGGAGGGGTGTCATCATCCAAGGGCAGAGTGCATATCCTTGATCACCTGTGACAGTGCAGGTAGAAAAGAGTCAACACTTGATTCGGCAGGATGTGATGGCCAGCCCACTAAGCCAGTGACGCCTGTGCTGGCTGTGTGTGGGGTGAGTGTAAGCCAACCCTCAGGGAGTAGGTGGTGCTGGCAACAACTTCAACAGTCATAAGGCATTCAGAAATGCAATGTCAGAACAACAAGGGGGGGTGACTTGAGTCGCACAGGGTTAGTGGCCCCGGATGCACATCGGCTGACACAGGCCCACTGCCACGGGACGCTGACCTGCGGGAGACTGGGGTAGGGTCATGAGGGCAGAGCAGTGTCTCGTATGTGTCATAGGTGCCTTTCGCGGAGTGTCTCAGAGGAGAATAGGAGGTCTGCGCCCAGGGCATGATGCAGAGGGCACATGCCGGCTGTGTCTGGCAACATGAAGGATATGAATGCCACAGACTCATGCCATGCACCAAGTCATGACAACCCCCAGGCCACAGGCTCAGACACCAACGATGTTCTGCGGGAGGCTGACGGTCACTCACAGCGCACAGGGTCTGAGGCACCAAGTGTCGCCGGCTTGCTTTGAACAGGGTTAGTGGCACCAGGTGTTGCAGGCTTGCGTTGAACAGGGTTAGTGGCACCACGTGTCGCAGACTTGCGTTGAATAGGGTTAGTGGCACCACGTGTCGCAGGCCTGCGACATGGAATTATGCCTCACTGATCGAAGGGAGTCTGGTGCTGTGGACGCTGCCATGGACTTGGGATTCAGAAAAGGGGGTGGTGATGGACAGAGTATCTGAATTAAACAGAATTATACTACCCAGTCAGCAGATCAGGGCTTAATCCATCACCGTTTTTTAGCTCACTGCACCATCCCAGCTCAGAACCTGGCTACATGCAAATTAGTCTGTCCCTGGCCCAATGCATCATGGGGACAGGGCAGACCAAACTACCAAGCCAATTCTTTTACTGGAAAGGAAACAAGCTTCCGGGGACCGGTTTCTGGCATTACAGCCGTCTTCGGCCCGGCTTGCTTGAATCCTGATGGTGCAGTGAGCAAGGGACTCACATCTGAATATACCCTTCCACGCTTGTGGTGGACAAAACGATTCAGAAAAGGGGGTGGTGATGGACAGAGTATCTGAATTAAACAGAATACTACTACCCAGTCAGCAGATCAGGGCTTAATCCATCACCGTTTTTTAGCTCACTGCACCATCCCAGCTCAGAACCTGGCTACAAGCAAATTAGTCTGTCCCTGGCCCAAGGCATCATGGGGACAGGGCAGACCAAACTACCAAGCCAATTCTCTTACTGGAAAGGAAACAAGTTTCCAGGGACCGGTTTCTGGCATTACAGCCGTCTTCGGCCCGGCTTGCTTGAATCCTGATGGTGCAGTGAGCAAGGGACTCATGTCTGAGTATACCCTGCCACACCTGTAGTGGCCAAAAACGATTCAGAAAAGGGGGTGGTGATGAACAGAGTGTCTGAATTAAACAGAATACAACTACCCAGTCAGCAGATCAGGGCTTAATCCATCACCGTTTTTTAGCTCACTGCACCATCCCAGCTCAGAACCTGGCTACAAGCAAATTAGTCTGTCCCTGGCCCTATGCATCATGGGGGCAGGGCAGCCCAAACTACCAAGCCAATTCTTTTACTGGAAAGGAAACAAGCTTCCGGGGACCAGTTTCTGGCATTACAGCCGTCTTCGGCCCGGCTTGCTTGAATCCTGATGGTGCAGTGAGCAAGGGACTCACATCTGAGCATACCCTTCCACGCTTGTGGTGGACAAAATGATTCAGAAAAGGGGGTGGTGATGGACAGAGTATCTGAATTAAACAGAATACTACTACCCAGTCAGCAGATCAGGGCTTAATCCATCACCGATTTTTAGCTCACTGCACCATCCCAGCTCAGAACCTGGCTACATGCAAATTAGTCTGTCCCTGGCCCAATGCATCATGGGGACAGGGCAGACCAAACTACCAAGCCAATTCTTTTACTGGAAAGGAAACAAGCTTCCAGGGACCGGTTTCTGGCATTACAGCCGTCTTCGGCCCGGCTTGCCTGAATCCTGATGGTGCAGTGAGCAAGGGACTCACATCTGAGCATACCCTTCCACGCTTGTGGTGGACAAAACGATTCAGAAAAGGGGGTGGTGATGGACAGAGTATCTGAATTAAACAGAATACTACTACCCAGTCAGCAGATCAGGGCTTAATCCATCACCGTTTTTTAGCTCACTGCACCATCCCAGCTCAGAACCTGGCTACATGCAAATTAGTCTGTCCCTGGCCCCATGCATCATGGGGACAGGGCAGACCAAACTACCAAGCCAATTCGTTTACTGGAAAGGAAACAAGCTTCCGGGGGCCGGTTTCTGGCATTACAGCCGTATTCGGCCCGGCTTGCTTGAATCCTGATGGTGCAGTGAGCAAGGGACTCACATCTGAGCATACCCTTCCACGCTTGTGGTGGACAAAACGATTCAGAAAAGGGGGTGGTGATGGACAGAGTATCTGAATTAAACAGAATACTACTACCCAGTCAGCAGATCAGGGCTTAATCCATCACCGTTTTTTAGCTCACTGCACCATCCCAGCTCAGAACCTGGCTACATGCAAATTAGTCTGTCCCTGGCCCAATGCATCATGGGGACAGGGCAGACCAAACTACCAAGCCAATTCTTTTACTGGAAAGGAAACAAGCTTCCGGGGACCGGTTTCTGGCATTACAGCCGTCTTCGGCCCGGCTTGCTTGAATCCTGATGGTGCAATGAGCAAGGGACTCACATCTGAGCATACCCTTCCACGCTTGTGGTGGACAAAATTATTCAGAAAAGGGGGTGGTGATGGACAGAGTATCTGAATTAAACAGAATACTACTACCCTGTCAGCAGATCAGGGCTTAATCCATCACCGTTTTTTAGCTCACTGCACCATCCCAGCTCAGAACCTGGCTACATGCAAATTAGTCTGTCCCTGGCCCAATGCATCATGGGGACAGGGCAGACCAAACTACCAAGCCAATTCTTTTACTGGAAAGGAAACAAGCTTCCGGGGACCGGTTTCTGGCATTACAGCCGTCTTCGGCCCGGCTTGCTTGAATCCTGATGGTGCAGTGAGCAAGGGACTCACATCTGAATATACCCTTCCACGCTTGTGGTGGACAAAACGATTCAGAAAAGGGGGTGGTGATGGACAGAGTATCTGAATTAAACAGAATACTACTACCCAGTCAGCAGATCAGGGCTTAATCCATCACCGTTTTTTAGCTCACTGCACCATCCCAGCTCAGAACCTGGCTACAAGCAAATTAGTCTGTCCCTGGCCCAAGGCATCATGGGGACAGGGCAGACCAAACTACCAAGCCAATTCTCTTACTGGAAAGGAAACAAGTTTCCAGGGACCGGTTTCTGGCATTACAGCCGTCTTCGGCCCGGCTTGCTTGAATCCTGATGGTGCAGTGAGCAAGGGACTCATGTCTGAGTATACCCTGCCACACCTGTAGTGGCCAAAAACGATTCAGAAAAGGGGGTGGTGATGAACAGAGTGTCTGAATTAAACAGAATACTACTACCCAGTCAGCAGATCAGGGCTTAATCCATCACCGTTTTTTAGCTCACTGCACCATCCCAGCTCAGAACCTGGCTACAAGCAAATTAGTCTGTCCCTGGCCCTATGCATCATGGGGGCAGGGCAGCCCAAACTACCAAGCCAATTCTTTTACTGGAAAGGAAACAAGCTTCCGGGGACCAGTTTCTGGCATTACAGCCGTCTTCGGCCCGGCTTGCTTGAATCCTGATGGTGCAGTGAGCAAGGGACTCACATCTGAGCATACCCTTCCACGCTTGTGGTGGACAAAATGATTCAGAAAAGGGGGTGGTGATGGACAGAGTATCTGAATTAAACAGAATACTACTACCCAGTCAGCAGATCAGGGCTTAATCCATCACCGATTTTTAGCTCACTGCACCATCCCAGCTCAGAACCTGGCTACATGCAAATTAGTCTGTCCCTGGCCCAATGCATCATGGGGACAGGGCAGACCAAACTACCAAGCCAATTCTTTTACTGGAAAGGAAACAAGCTTCCAGGGACCGGTTTCTGGCATTACAGCCGTCTTCGGCCCGGCTTGCCTGAATCCTGATGGTGCAGTGAGCAAGGGACTCACATCTGAGCATACCCTTCCACGCTTGTGGTGGACAAAACGATTCAGAAAAGGGGGTGGTGATGGACAGAGTATCTGAATTAAACAGAATACTACTACCCAGTCAGCAGATCAGGGCTTAATCCATCACCGTTTTTTAGCTCACTGCACCATCCCAGCTCAGAACCTGGCTACAAGCAAATTAGTCTGTCCCTGGCCCAAGGCATCATGGGGACAGGGCAGACCAAACTACCAAGCCAATTCTCTTACTGGAAAGGAAACAAGTTTCCAGGGACCGGTTTCTGGCATTACAGCCGTCTTCGGCCCGGCTTGCTTGAATCCTGATGGTGCAGTGAGCAAGGGACTCATGTCTGAGTATACCCTGCCACACCTGTAGTGGCCAAAAACGATTCAGAAAAGGGGGTGGTGATGAACAGAGTGTCTGAATTAAACAGAATACTACTACCCAGTCAGCAGATCAGGGCTTAATCCATCACCGTTTTTTAGCTCACTGCACCATCCCAGCTCAGAACCTGGCTACAAGCAAATTAGTCTGTCCCTGGCCCTATGCATCATGGGGGCAGGGCAGCCCAAACTACCAAGCCAATTCTTTTACTGGAAAGGAAACAAGCTTCCGGGGACCAGTTTCTGGCATTACAGCCGTCTTCGGCCCGGCTTGCTTGAATCCTGATGGTGCAGTGAGCAAGGGACTCACATCTGAGCATACCCTTCCACGCTTGTGGTGGACAAAATGATTCAGAAAAGGGGGTGGTGATGGACAGAGTATCTGAATTAAACAGAATACTACTACCCAGTCAGCAGATCAGGGCTTAATCCATCACCGATTTTTAGCTCACTGCACCATCCCAGCTCAGAACCTGGCTACATGCAAATTAGTCTGTCCCTGGCCCAATGCATCATGGGGACAGGGCAGACCAAACTACCAAGCCAATTCTTTTACTGGAAAGGAAACAAGCTTCCAGGGACCGGTTTCTGGCATTACAGCCGTCTTCGGCCCGGCTTGCCTGAATCCTGATGGTGCAGTGAGCAAGGGACTCACATCTGAGCATACCCTTCCACGCTTGTGGTGGACAAAACGATTCAGAAAAGGGGGTGGTGATGGACAGAGTATCTGAATTAAACAGAATACTACTACCCAGTCAGCAGATCAGGGCTTAATCCATCACCGTTTTTTAGCTCACTGCACCATCCCAGCTCAGAACCTGGCTACATGCAAATTAGTCTGTCCCTGGCCCCATGCATCATGGGGACAGGGCAGACCAAACTACCAAGCCAATTCGTTTACTGGAAAGGAAACAAGCTTCCGGGGGCCGGTTTCTGGCATTACAGCCGTATTCGGCCCGGCTTGCTTGAATCCTGATGGTGCAGTGAGCAAGGGACTCACATCTGAGCATACCCTTCCACGCTTGTGGTGGACAAAACGATTCAGAAAAGGGGGTGGTGATGGACAGAGTATCTGAATTAAACAGAATACTACTACCCAGTCAGCAGATCAGGGCTTAATCCATCACCGTTTTTTAGCTCACTGCACCATCCCAGCTCAGAACCTGGCTACATGCAAATTAGTCTGTCCCTGGCCCAATGCATCATGGGGACAGGGCAGACCAAACTACCAAGCCAATTCTTTTACTGGAAAGGAAACAAGCTTCCGGGGACCGGTTTCTGGCATTACAGCCGTCTTCGGCCCGGCTTGCTT
The DNA here is from genome assembly GCF_964263255.1 of Lissotriton vulgaris. Taxonomy (NCBI): domain Eukaryota; kingdom Metazoa; phylum Chordata; class Amphibia; order Caudata; family Salamandridae; genus Lissotriton; species Lissotriton vulgaris. The sequence continues at coordinate 898,606,128 of NC_141693.1, read as the reverse complement.
GAATCCTGATGGTGCAATGAGCAAGGGACTCACATCTGAGCATACCCTTCCACGCTTGTGGTGGACAAAATTATTCAGAAAAGGGGGTGGTGATGGACAGAGTATCTGAATTAAACAGAATACTACTACCCTGTCAGCAGATCAGGGCTTAATCCATCACCGTTTTTTAGCTCACTGCACCATCCCAGCTCAGAACCTGGCTACATGCAAATTAGTCTGTCCCTGGCCCAATGCATCATGGGGACAGGGCAGACCAAACTACCAAGCCAATTCTTTTACTGGAAAGGAAACAAGCTTCCGGGGACCGGTTTCTGGCATTACAGCCGTCTTCGGCCCGGCTTGCTTGAATCCTGATGGTGCAGTGAGCAAGGGACTCACATCTGAGCATACCCTTCCACGCTTGTGGTGGACAAAATTATTCAGAAAAGGGGGTGGTGATGGACAGAGTATCTGAATTAAACAGAATACTACTACCCTGTCAGCAGATCAGGGCTTAATCCATCACCGTTTTTTAGCTCACTGCACCATCCCAGCTCAGAACCTGGCTACATGCAAATTAGTCTGTCCCTGGCCCAATGCATCATGGGGACAGGGCAGACCAAACTACCAAGCCAATTCTTTTACTGGAAAGGAAACAAGCTTCCGGGGACCGGTTTCTGGCATTACAGCCGTCTTCGGCCCGGCTTGCTTGAATCCTGATGGTGCAGTGAGCAAGGGACTCAAATCTGAGCATACCCTTCCACGCTTGTGGTGGACAAAATTATTCAGAAAAGGGGGTGGTGATGGACAGAGTATCTGAATTAAACAGAATACTACTACCCTGTCAGCAGATCAGGGCTTAATCCATCACCGTTTTTTAGCTCACTGCACCATCCCAGCTCAGAACCTGGCTACATGCAAATTAGTCTGTCCCTGGCCCAATGCATCATGGGGACAGGGCAGACCAAACTACCAAGCCAATTCTTTTACTGGAAAGGAAACAAGCTTCCGGGGACCGGTTTCTGGCATTACAGCCGTCTTCGGCCCGGCTTGGTTGAATCCTGATGGTGCAGTGAGCAAGGGACTCACATCTGAGCATACCCTTCCACGCTTGTGGTGGACAAAATTATTCAGAAAAGGGGGTGGTGATGGACAGAGTATCTGAATTAACCAGAATACTACTACCCAGTCAGCAGATCAGGGCTTAATCCATCACCGTTTTTTAGCTCACTGCACCATCCCAGCTCAGAACCTGGCTACATGCAAATTAGTCTGTCCCTGGCCCCATGCATCATGGGGACAGGGCAGACCAAACTACCAAGCCAATTCGTTTACTGAAAAGGAAACAAGCTTCCGGGGGCCGGTTTCTGGCATTACACCCGTATTCGGCCCGGCTTGCTTGAATCCTGATGGTGCAGTGAGCAAGGGACTCACATCTGAGCATACCCTTCCACGCTTGTGGTGGACAAAACGATTCAGAAAAGGGGGTGGTGATGGACAGAGTATCTGAATTAAACAGAATACTACTACCCAGTCAGCAGATCAGGGCTTAATCCTTCACCGTTTTTTAGCTCACTGCACCATCCCAGCTCAGAACCTGGCTACATGCAAATTAGTCTGTCCCTGGCCCAATGCATCATGGGGACAGGGCAGACCAAACTACCAAGCCAATTCTTTTACTGGAAAGGAAACAAGCTTCCGGGGACCGGTTTCTGGCATTACAGCCGTCTTCGGCCCGGCTTGCTTGAATCCTGATGGTGCAGTGAGCAAGGGACTCACATCTGAGCGTACCCTTCCACGCTTGTGGTGGACAAAATTATTCAGAAAAGGGGGTGGTGATGGACAGAGTATCTGAATTAAACAGAATACTACTACCCTGTCAGCAGATCAGGGCTTAATCCATCACCGTTTTTTAGCTCACTGCACCATCCCAGCTCAGAACCTGGCTACATGCAAATTAGTCTGTCCCTGGCCCAATGCATCATGGGGACAGGGCAGACCAAACTACCAAGCCAATTCTTTTACTGGAAAGGAAACAAGCTTCCGGGGACCGGTTTCTGGCATTACAGCCGTCTTCGGCCCGGCTTGCTTGAATCCTGATGGTGCAGTGAGCAAGGGACTCACATCTGAGCATACCCTTCCACGCTTGTGGTGGACAAAACGATTCAGAAAAGGGGGTGGTGATGGACAGAGTATCTGAATTAAACAGAATACTACTACCCAGTCAGCAGATCCGGGCTTAATCCATCACCGTTTTTTAGCTCACTGCACCATCCCAGCTCAGAACCTGGCTACATGCAAATTAGTCTGTCCCTGGCCCAATGCATCATGGGGACAGGGCAGACCAAACTACCAAGCCAATTCTTTTACTGGAAAGGAAACAAGCTTCCGGGGACCGGTTTCTGGCATTACAGCCGTCTTCGGCCCGGCTTGCTTGAATCCTGATGGTGCAGTGAGCAAGGGACTCACATCTGAGCATACCCTTCCACGCTTGTGGTGGACAAAATTATTCAGAAAAGGGGGTGGTGATGGACAGAGTATCTGAATTAAACAGAATAGTACTACCCTGTCAGCAGATCAGGGCTTAATCCATCACCGTTTTTTAGCTCACTGCACCATCCCAGCTCAGAACCTGGCTACAAGCAAATTAGTCTGTCCCTGGCCCTATGCATCATGGGGGCAGGGCAGCCCAAACTACCAAGCCAATTCTTTTACTGGAAAGGAAACAAGCTTCCGGGGACCAGTTTCTGGCATTACAGCCGTCTTCGGCCCGGCTTGCTTGAATCCTGATGGTGCAGTGAGCAAGGGACTCACATCTGAGCATACCCTTCCACGCTTGTGGTGGACAAAATGATTCAGAAAAGGGGGTGGTGATGGACAGAGTATCTGAATTAAACAGAATACTACTACCCAGTCAGCAGATCAGGGCTTAATCCATCACCGATTTTTAGCTCACTGCACCATCCCAGCTCAGAACCTGGCTACAAGCAAATTAGTCTGTCCCTGGCCCAATGCATCATGGGGACAGGGCAGACCAAACTACCAAGCCAATTCTTTTACTGGAAAGGAAACAAGCTTCCAGGGACCGGTTTCTGGCATTACAGCCGTCTTCGGCCCGGCTTGCCTGAATCCTGATGGTGCAGTGAGCAAGGGACTCACATCTGAGCATACCCTTCCACGCTTGTGGTGGACAAAACGATTCAGAAAAGGGGGTGGTGATGGACAGAGTATCTGAATTAAACAGAATACTACTACCCAGTCAGCAGATCAGGGCTTAATCCATCACCGTTTTTTAGCTCACTGCACCATCCCAGCTCAGAACCTGGCTACATGCAAATTAGTCTGTCCCTGGCCCCATGCATCATGGGGACAGGGCAGACCAAACTACCAAGCCAATTCGTTTACTGGAAAGGAAACAAGCTTCCGGGGGCCGGTTTCTGGCATTACAGCCGTATTCGGCCCGGCTTGCTTGAATCCTGATGGTGCAGTGAGCAAGGGACTCACATCTGAGCATACCCTTCCACGCTTGTGGTGGACAAAACGATTCAGAAAAGGGGGTGGTGATGGACAGAGTATCTGAATTAAACAGAATACTACTACCCAGTCAGCAGATCAGGGCTTAATCCATCACCGTTTTTTAGCTCACTGCACCATCCCAGCTCAGAACCTGGCTACATGCAAATTAGTCTGTCCCTGGCCCAATGCATCATGGGGACAGGGCAGACCAAACTACCAAGCCAATTCTTTTACTGGAAAGGAAACAAGCTTCCGGGGACCGGTTTCTGGCATTACAGCCGTCTTCGGCCCGGCTTGCTTGAATCCTGATGGTGCAATGAGCAAGGGACTCACATCTGAGCATACCCTTCCACGCTTGTGGTGGACAAAATTATTCAGAAAAGGGGGTGGTGATGGACAGAGTATCTGAATTAAACAGAATACTACTACCCTGTCAGCAGATCAGGGCTTAATCCATCACCGTTTTTTAGCTCACTGCACCATCCCAGCTCAGAACCTGGCTACATGCAAATTAGTCTGTCCCTGGCCCAATGCATCATGGGGACAGGGCAGACCAAACTACCAAGCCAATTCTTTTACTGGAAAGGAAACAAGCTTCCGGGGACCGGTTTCTGGCATTACAGCCGTCTTCGGCCCGGCTTGCTTGAATCCTGATGGTGCAGTGAGCAAGGGACTCACATCTGAGCATACCCTTCCACGCTTGTGGTGGACAAAATTATTCAGAAAAGGGGGTGGTGATGGACAGAGTATCTGAATTAAACAGAATACTACTACCCTGTCAGCAGATCAGGGCTTAATCCATCACCGTTTTTTAGCTCACTGCACCATCCCAGCTCAGAACCTGGCTACATGCAAATTAGTCTGTCCCTGGCCCAATGCATCATGGGGACAGGGCAGACCAAACTACCAAGCCAATTCTTTTACTGGAAAGGAAACAAGCTTCCGGGGACCGGTTTCTGGCATTACAGCCGTCTTCGGCCCGGCTTGCTTGAATCCTGATGGTGCAGTGAGCAAGGGACTCAAATCTGAGCATACCCTTCCACACTTGTGGTGGACAAAATTATTCAGAAAAGGGGGTGGTGATGGACAGAGTATCTGAATTAAACAGAATACTACTACCCTGTCAGCAGATCAGGGCTTAATCCATCACCGTTTTTTAGCTCACTGCACCATCCCAGCTCAGAACCTGGCTACATGCAAATTAGTCTGTCCCTGGCCCAATGCATCATGGGGACAGGGCAGACCAAACTACCAAGCCAATTCTTTTACTGGAAAGGAAACAAGCTTCCGGGGACCGGTTTCTGGCATTACAGCCGTCTTCCGCCCGGCTTGGTTGAATCCTGATGGTGCAGTGAGCAAGGGACTCACATCTGAGCATACCCTTCCACGCTTGTGGTGGACAAAATTATTCAGAAAAGGGGGTGGTGATGGACAGAGTATCTGAATTAACCAGAATACTACTACCCAGTCAGCAGATCAGGGCTTAATCCATCACCGTTTTTTAGCTCACTGCACCATCCCAGCTCAGAACCTGGCTACATGCAAATTAGTCTGTCCCTGGCCCCATGCATCATGGGGACAGGGCAGACCAAACTACCAAGCCAATTCGTTTACTGAAAAGGAAACAAGCTTCCGGGGGCCGGTTTCTGGCATTACACCCGTATTCGGCCCGGCTTGCTTGAATCCTGATGGTGCAGTGAGCAAGGGACTCACATCTGAGCATACCCTTCCACGCTTTTGGTGGACAAAACGATTCAGAAAAGGGGGTGGTGATGGACAGAGTATCTGAATTAAACAGAATACTACTACCCAGTCAGCAGATCAGGGCTTAATCCTTCACCGTTTTTTAGCTCACTGCACCATCCCAGCTCAGAACCTGGCTACATGCAAATTAGTCTGTCCCTGGCCCAATGCATCATGGGGACAGGGCAGACCAAACTACCAAGCCAATTCTTTTACTGGAAAGGAAACAAGCTTCCGGGGACCGGTTTCTGGCATTACAGCCGTCTTCGGCCCGGCTTGCTTGAATCCTGATGGTGCAGTGAGCAAGGGACTCACATCTGAGCGTACCGTTCCACGCTTGTGGTGGACAAAATTATTCAGAAAAGGGGGTGGTGATGGACAGAGTATCTGAATTAAACAGAATACTACTACCCTGTCAGCAGATCAGGGCTTAATCCATCACCGTTTTTTAGCTCACTGCACCATCCCAGCTCAGAACCTGGCTACATGCAAATTAGTCTGTCCCTGGCCCAATGCATCATGGGGACAGGGCAGACCAAACTACCAAGCCAATTCTTTTACTGGAAAGGAAACAAGCTTCCGGGGACCGGTTTCTGGCATTACAGCCGTCTTCGGCCCGGCTTGCTTGAATCCTGATGGTGCAGTGAGCAAGGGACTCACATCTGAGCATACCCTTCCACGCTTGTGGTGGACAAAACGATTCAGAAAAGGGGGTGGTGATGGACAGAGTATCTGAATTAAACAGAATACTACTACCCAGTCAGCAGATCCGGGCTTAATCCATCACCGTTTTTTAGCTCACTGCACCATCCCAGCTCAGAAGCTGGCTACATGCAAATTAGTCTGTCCCTGGCCCAATGCATCATGGGGACAGGGCAGACCAAACTACCAAGCCAATTCTTTTACTGGAAAGGAAACAAGCTTCCGGGGACCGGTTTCTGGCATTACAGCCGTCTTCGGCCCGGCTTGCTTGAATCCTGATGGTGCAGTGAGCAAGGGACTCACATCTGAGCATACCCTTCCACGCTTGTGGTGGACAAAATTATTCAGAAAAGGGGGTGGTGATGGACAGAGTATCTGAATTAAACAGAATAGTACTACCCTGTCAGCAGATCAGGGCTTAATCCATCACCGTTTTTTAGCTCACTGCACCATCCCAGCTCAGAACCTGGCTACATGCAAATTAGTCTGTCCCTGGCCCAATGCATCATGGGGACAGGGCAGACCAAACTACCAAGCCAATTCTTTTACTGGAAAGGAAACAAGCTTCCGGGGACCGGTTTCTGGCATTACAGCCGTCTTCGGCCCGGCTTGCTTGAATCCTGATGGTGCAGTGAGCAAGGGACTCACATCTGAGCATACCCTTCCACGCTTGTGGTGGACAAAACGATTCAGAAAAGGGGGTGGTGATGGACAGAGTATCTGAATTAAACAGAATACTACTACCCAGTCAGCAGATCAGGGCTTAATCCATCACCGATTTTTAGCTCACTGCACCATCCCAGCTCAGAACCTGGCTAAATGCAAATTAGTCTGTCCCTGGCCCAATGCATCATGGGGACAGGGCAGACCAAACTACCAAGCGAATTCTTTTACTGGAAAGGAAACAAGCTTCCAGGGACCGGTTTCTGGCATTACAGCCGTCTTCGGCCCGGCTTGCCTGAATCCTGATGGTGCAGTGAGCAAGGGACTCACATCTGAGCATACCCTTCCACGCTTGTGGTGGACAAAACGATTCAGAAAAGGGGGTGGTGATGGACAGAGTATCTGAATTAAACAGAATACTACTACCCAGTCAGCAGATCAGGGCTTAATCCATCACCGTTTTTTTAGCTCACTGCACCATCCCAGCTCAGAACCTGGCTACATGCAAATTAGTCTGTCCCTGGCCCCATGCATCATGGGGACAGGGCAGACCAAACTACCAAGCCAATTCGTTTACTGGAAAGGAAACAAGCTTCCGGGGGCCGGTTTCTGGCATTACAACCGTATTCGGCCCGGCTTGCTTGAATCCTGATGGTGCAGTGAGCAAGGGACTCACATCTGAGCATACCCTTCCACGCTTGTGGTGGACAAAACGATTCAGAAAAGGGGGTGGTGATGGACAGAGTATCTGAATTAAACAGAATACTACTACCCAGTCAGCAGATCAGGGCTTAATCCATCACAGTTTTTTAGCTCACTGCACCATCCCAGCTCAGAACCTGGCTACATGCAAATTAGTCTGTCCCTGGCCCAATGCATCATGGGGACAGGGCAGACCAAACTACCAAGCCAATTCTTTTACTGGAAAGGAAACAAGCTTCCGGGGACCGGTTTCTGGCATTACAGCCGTCTTCGGCCCGGCTTGCTTGAATCCTGATGGTGCAGTGAGCAAGGGACTCACATCTGAGCATACCCTTCCACGCTTGTGGTGGACAAAATTATTCAGAAAAGGGGGTGGTGATGGACAGAGTATCTGAATTAAACAGAATACTACTACCCTGTCAGCAGATCAGGGCTTAATCCATCACCGTTTTTTAGCTCACTGCACCATCCCAGCTCAGAACCTGGCTACATGCAAATTAGTCTGTCCCTGGCCCAATGCATCATGGGGACAGGGCAGACCAAACTACCAAGCCAATTCTTTTACTGGAAAGGAAACAAGCTTCCGGGGACCGGTTTCTGGCATTACAGCCGTCTTCGGCCCGGCTTGCTTGAATCCTGATGTTGCAGTGAGCAAGGGACTCACATCTGAGCATACCCTTCCACGCTTGTGGTGGACAAAATTATTCAGAAAAGGGGGTGGTGATGGACAGAGTATCTGAATTAACCAGAATACTACTACCCAGTCAGCAGATCAGGGCTTAATCCATCACCGTTTTTTAGCTCACTGCACCATCCCAGCTCAGAACCTGGCTACATGCAAATTAGTCTGTCCCTGGCCCCATGCATCATGGGGACAGGGCAGACCAAACTACCAAGCCAATTCATTTACTGGAAAGGAAACAAGCTTCCGGGGGCCGGTTTCTGGCATTACAGCCGTATTCGGCCCGGCTTGCTTGAATCCTGATGGTGCAGTGAGCAAGGGACTCACATCTGAGCATACCCTTCCACGCTTGTGGTGGACAAAACGATTCAGAAAAGGGGGTGGTGATGGACAGAGTATCTGAATTAAACAGAATACTAATACCCAGTCAGCAGATCAGGGCTTAATCCATCACCGTTTTTTAGCTCACTGCACCATCCCAGCTCAGAACCTGGCTACATGCAAATTAGTCTGTCCCTGGCCCAATGCATCATGGGGACAGGGCAGACCAAACTACCAAGCCAATTCTTTCACTGGAAAGGAAACAAGCTTCCGGGGACCGGTTTCTGGCATTACAGCCGTCTTCGGCCCGGCTTGCTTGAATCCTGATGGTGCAGTGAGCAAGGGACTCACATCTGAGCATACCCTTCCACGCTTGTGGTGGACAAAATTATTCAGAAAAGGGGGTGGTGATGGACAGAGTATCTGAATTAAACAGAATACTACTACCCTGTCAGCAGATCAGGGCTTAATCCATCACCGTTTTTTAGCTCACTGCACCATCCCAGCTCAGAACCTGGCTACATGCAAATTAGTCTGTCCCTGGCCCAATGCATCATGGGGACAGGGCAGACCAAACTACCAAGCCAATTCTTTTACTGGAAAGGAAACAAGCTTCCGGGGACCGGTTTCTGGCATTACAGCCGTCTTCGGCCCGGCTTGCTTGAATCCTGATGGTGCAGTGAGCAAGGGACTCACATCTGAGCATACCCTTCCACGCTTGTGGTGGACAAAACGATTCAGAAAAGGGGGTGGTGACGGACAGAGTATCTGAATTAAACAGAATACTACTACCCAGACAGCAGATCAGGGCCTAATCCATCACCGTTTTTTAGCTCACTGCACCATCCCAGCTCAGAACCTGGCTACATGCAAATTAGTCTGTCCCTAGCCCAATGCATCATGGGGACAGGGCAGACCAAACTACCAAGCCAATTCTTTTACTGGAAAGGAAAAAAGCTTCCTGGGACCGGTTTCTGGCATTACAGCCGTCTTCGGCCCGGCTTGCTTGAATCCTGATGGTGCAGTGAGCAAGGGACTCTCATCTGAGCATACCCTTCCACGCTTGTGGTCGACAAAACGATTCAGAAAAGGGGGTGGTGATGGACAGAGTATCTGAATTAAACAGAATACTACTACCCAGTCAGCAGATCAGGGCTTAATCCATCACCATTTTTAGCTCACTGCACCATCCCAGCTCAGAACCTGGCTACATGCAAATTAGTCTGTCCCTGGCCCAATGCATCATGGGGACAGGGCAGACCAAACTACCAAGCCAATTCGTTTACTGGAAAGGAAACAAGCTTCCGGGGGCCGGTTTCTGGCATTACAGCCGTATTCGGCCCGGCTTGCTTGAATCCTGATGGTGCAGTGAGCAAGGGACTCACATCTGAGCATACCCTTCCACGCTTGTGGTGGACAAAACGATTCAGAAAAGGGGGTGGTGATGGACAGAATATCTGAATTAAACAGAATACTACTACCCAGTCAGCAGATCAGGGCTTAATCCATCACCGTTTTTTAGCTCACTGCACCATCCCAGCTCAGAACCTGGCTACATGCAAATTAGTCTGTCCCTGGCCCAATGCATCATGGGGACAGGGCAGACCAAACTACCAAGCCAATTCTTTTACTGGAAAGGAAACAAGCTTCCGGGGACCGGTTTCTGGCATTACAGCCGTCTTCGGCCCGGCTTGCTTGAATCTTGATGGTGCAGTGAGCAAGGGACTCACATCTGAGCATACCCTTCCACGCTTGTGATGGACAAAATGATTCAGAAAAGGAGGTGGTGATGGACAGAGTATCTGAATTAAACAGAATACTACTACCCAGTCAGCAGATCAGGGCTTAATCCATCACCGTTTTTAGCTCACTGCACCATCCCAGCTCAGAACCTGGCTACATGCAAATTAGTCTGTCCCTGGCCCAATGCATCATGGGGACAGGGCAGACCAAACTACCAAGCCAATTCTTTTACTGGAAATGAAACAAGCTTCCGGGGACCGGTTTCTGGCATTACAGCCGTCTTCGGCCCGGCTTGCTTGAATCCTGATGGTGCAGTGAGCAAGGGACTCACATCTGAGCATACCCTTCCACGCTTGTGATGGACAAAATGATCCAGAAAAGGAGGTGGTGATGGACAGAGTATCTGAATTAAACAGAATACTACTACCCAGTCAGCAGATCAGGGCTTAATCCATCACCGTTTTTTAGCTCACTGCACCATCCCAGCTCAGAACCTGGCTACATGCAAATTAGTCTGTCCCTGGCCCAATGCATCATGGGGACAGGGCAGACCAAACTACCAAGCCAATTCTTTTACTGGAAAGGAAACAAGCTTCCGGGGACCGGTTTCTGGCATTACAGCCGTCTTCGGCCCGGCTTGCTTGAATCCTGATGGTGCAATGAGCAAGGGACTCACATCTGAGCATACCCTTCCACGCTTGTGGTGGACAAAATTATTCAGAAAAGGGGGTGGTGATGGACAGAGTATCTGAATTAAACAGAATACTACTACCCTGTCAGCAGATCAGGGCTTAATCCATCACCGTTTTTTAGCTCACTGCACCATCCCAGCTCAGAACCTGGCTACATGCAAATTAGTCTGTCCCTGGCCCAATGCATCATGGGGACAGGGCAGACCAAACTACCAAGCCAATTCTTTTACTGGAAAGGAAACAAGCTTCCGGGGACCGGTTTCTGGCATTACAGCCGTCTTCGGCCCGGCTTGCTTGAATCCTGATGGTGCAGTGAGCAAGGGACTCACATCTGAGCATACCCTTCCACGCTTGTGGTGGACAAAATTATTCAGAAAAGGGGGTGGTGATGGACAGAGTATCTGAATTAAACAGAATACTACTACCCTGTCAGCAGATCAGGGCTTAATCCATCACCGTTTTTTAGCTCACTGCACCATCCCAGCTCAGAACCTGGCTACATGCAAATTAGTCTGTCCCTGGCCCAATGCATCATGGGGACAGGGCAGACCAAACTACCAAGCCAATTCTTTTACTGGAAAGGAAACAAGCTTCCGGGGACCGGTTTCTGGCATTACAGCCGTCTTCGGCCCGGCTTGCTTGAATCCTGATGGTGCAGTGAGCAAGGGACTCAAATCTGAGCATACCCTTCCACGCTTGTGGTGGACAAAATTATTCAGAAAAGGGGGTGGTGATGGACAGAGTATCTGAATTAAACAGAATACTACTACCCTGTCAGCAGATCAGGGCTTAATCCATCACCGTTTTTTAGCTCACTGCACCATCCCAGCTCAGAACCTGGCTACATGCAAATTAGTCTGTCCCTGGCCCAATGCATCATGGGGACAGGGCAGACCAAACTACCAAGCCAATTCTTTTACTGGAAAGGAAACAAGCTTCCGGGGACCGGTTTCTGGCATTACAGCCGTCTTCCGCCCGGCTTGGTTGAATCCTGATGGTGCAGTGAGCAAGGGACTCACATCTGAGCATACCCTTCCACGCTTGTGGTGGACAAAATTATTCAGAAAAGGGGGTGGTGATGGACAGAGTATCTGAATTAACCAGAATACTACTACCCAGTCAGCAGATCAGGGCTTAATCCATCACCGTTTTTTAGCTCACTGCACCATCCCAGCTCAGAACCTGGCTACATGCAAATTAGTCTGTCCCTGGCCCCATGCATCATGGGGACAGGGCAGACCAAACTACCAAGCCAATTCGTTTACTGAAAAGGAAACAAGCTTCCGGGGGCCGGTTTCTGGCATTACACCCGTATTCGGCCCGGCTTGCTTGAATCCTGATGGTGCAGTGAGCAAGGGACTCACATCTGAGCATACCCTTCCACGCTTTTGGTGGACAAAACGATTCAGAAAAGGGGGTGGTGATGGACAGAGTATCTGAATTAAACAGAATACTACTACCCAGTCAGCAGATCAGGGCTTAATCCTTCACCGTTTTTTAGCTCACTGCACCATCCCAGCTCAGAACCTGGCTACATGCAAATTAGTCTGTCCCTGGCCCAATGCATCATGGGGACAGGGCAGACCAAACTACCAAGCCAATTCTTTTACTGGAAAGGAAACAAGCTTCCGGGGACCGGTTTCTGGCATTACAGCCGTCTTCGGCCCGGCTTGCTTGAATCCTGATGGTGCAGTGAGCAAGGGACTCACATCTGAGCGTACCGTTCCACGCTTGTGGTGGACAAAATTATTCAGAAAAGGGGGTGGTGATGGACAGAGTATCTGAATTAAACAGAATACTACTACCCTGTCAGCAGATCAGGGCTTAATCCATCACCGTTTTTTAGCTCACTGCACCATCCCAGCTCAGAACCTGGCTACATGCAAATTAGTCTGTCCCTGGCCCAATGCATCATGGGGACAGGGCAGACCAAACTACCAAGCCAATTCTTTTACTGGAAAGGAAACAAGCTTCCGGGGACCGGTTTCTGGCATTACAGCCGTCTTCGGCCCGGCTTGCTTGAATCCTGATGGTGCAGTGAGCAAGGGACTCACATCTGAGCATACCCTTCCACGCTTGTGGTGGACAAAACGATTCAGAAAAGGGGGTGGTGATGGACAGAGTATCTGAATTAAACAGAATACTACTACCCAGTCAGCAGATCCGGGCTTAATCCATCACCGTTTTTTAGCTCACTGCACCATCCCAGCTCAGAAGCTGGCTACATGCAAATTAGTCTGTCCCTGGCCCAATGCATCATGGGGACAGGGCAGACCAAACTACCAAGCCAATTCTTTTACTGGAAAGGAAACAAGCTTCCGGGGACCGGTTTCTGGCATTACAGCCGTCTTCGGCCCGGCTTGCTTGAATCCTGATGGTGCAGTGAGCGAGGGACTCACATCTGAGCATACCCTTCCACGCTTGTGGTGGACAAAATTATTCAGAAAAGGGGGTGGTGATGGACAGAGTATCTGAATTAAACAGAATAGTACTACCCTGTCAGCAGATCAGGGCTTAATCCATCACCGTTTTTTAGCTCACTGCACCATCCCAGCTCAGAACCTGGCTACATGCAAATTAGTCTGTCCCTGGCCCAATGCATCATGGGGACAGGGCAGACCAAACTACCAAGCCAATTCTTTTACTGGAAAGGAAACAAGCTTCCGGGGACCGGTTTCTGGCATTACAGCCGTCTTCGGCCCGGCTTGCTTGAATCCTGATGGTGCAGTGAGCAAGGGACTCACATCTGAGCATACCCTTCCACGCTTGTGGTGGACAAAACGATTCAGAAAAGGGGGTGGTGATGGACAGAGTATCTGAATTAAACAGAATACTACTACCCAGTCAGCAGATCAGGGCTTAATCCATCACCGATTTTTAGCTCACTGCACCATCCCAGCTCAGAACCTGGCTAAATGCAAATTAGTCTGTCCCTGGCCCAATGCATCATGGGGACAGGGCAGACCAAACTACCAAGCGAATTCTTTTACTGGAAAGGAAACAAGCTTCCAGGGACCGGTTTCTGGCATTACAGCCGTCTTCGGCCCGGCTTGCCTGAATCCTGATGGTGCAGTGAGCAAGGGACTCACATCTGAGCATACCCTTCCACGCTTGTGGTGGACAAAACGATTCAGAAAAGGGGGTGGTGATGGACAGAGTATCTGAATTAAACAGAATACTACTACCCAGTCAGCAGATCAGGGCTTAATCCATCACCGTTTTTTAGCTCACTGCACCATCCCAGCTCAGAACCTGGCTACATGCAAATTAGTCTGTCCCTGGCCCCATGCATCATGGGGACAGGGCAGACCAAACTACCAAGCCAATTCGTTTACTGGAAAGGAAACAAGCTTCCGGGGGCCGGTTTCTGGCATTACAACCGTATTCGGCCCGGCTTGCTTGAATCCTGATGGTGCAGTGAGCAAGGGACTCACATCTGAGCATACCCTTCCACGCTTGTGGTGGACAAAACGATTCAGAAAAGGGGGTGGTGATGGACAGAGTATCTGAATTAAACAGAATACTACTACCCAGTCAGCAGATCAGGGCTTAATCCATCACAGTTTTTTAGCTCACTGCACCATCCCAGCTCAGAACCTGGCTACATGCAAATTAGTCTGTCCCTGGCCCAATGCATCATGGGGACAGGGCAGACCAAACTACCAAGCCAATTCTTTTACTGGAAAGGAAACAAGCTTCCGGGGACCGGTTTCTGGCATTACAGCCGTCTTCGGCCCGGCTTGCTTGAATCCTGATGGTGCAGTGAGCAAGGGACTCACATCTGAGCATACCCTTCCACGCTTGTGGTGGACAAAATTATTCAGAAAAGGGGGTGGTGATGGACAGAGTATCTGAATTAAACAGAATACTACTACCCTGTCAGCAGATCAGGGCTTAATCCATCACCGTTTTTTAGCTCACTGCACCATCCCAGCTCAGAACCTGGCTACATGCAAATTAGTCTGTCCCTGGCCCAATGCATCATGGGGACAGGGCAGACCAAACTACCAAGCCAATTCTTTTACTGGAAAGGAAACAAGCTTCCGGGGACCGGTTTCTGGCATTACAGCCGTCTTCGGCCCGGCTTGCTTGAATCCTGATGTTGCAGTGAGCAAGGGACTCACATCTGAGCATACCCTTCCACGCTTGTGGTGGACAAAATTATTCAGAAAAGGGGGTGGTGATGGACAGAGTATCTGAATTAACCAGAATACTACTACCCAGTCAGCAGATCAGGGCTTAATCCATCACCGTTTTTTAGCTCACTGCACCATCCCAGCTCAGAACCTGGCTACATGCAAATTAGTCTGTCCCTGACCCCATGCATCATGGGGACAGGGCAGACCAAACTACCAAGCCAATTCATTTACTGGAAAGGAAACAAGCTTCCGGGGGCCGGTTTCTGGCATTACAGCCGTATTCGGCCCGGCTTGCTTGAATCCTGATGGTGCAGTGAGCAAGGGACTCACATCTGAGCATACCCTTCCACGCTTGTGGTGGACAAAACGATTCAGAAAAGGGGGTGGTGATGGACAGAGTATCTGAATTAAACAGAATACTAATACCCAGTCAGCAGATCAGGGCTTAATCCATCACCGTTTTTTAGCTCACTGCACCATCCCAGCTCAGAACCTGGCTACATGCAAATTAGTCTGTCCCTGGCCCAATGCATCATGGGGACAGGGCAGACCAAACTACCAAGCCAATTCTTTCACTGGAAAGGAAACAAGCTTCCGGGGACCGGTTTCTGGCATTACAGCCGTCTTCGGCCCGGCTTGCTTGAATCCTGATGGTGCAGTGAGCAAGGGACTCACATCTGAGCATACCCTTCCACGCTTGTGGTGGACAAAATTATTCAGAAAAGGGGGTGGTGATGGACAGAGTATCTGAATTAAACAGAATACTACTACCCTGTCAGCAGATCAGGGCTTAATCCATCACCGTTTTTTAGCTCACTGCACCATCCCAGCTCAGAACCTGGCTACATGCAAATTAGTCTGTCCCTGGCCCAATGCATCATGGGGACAGGGCAGACCAAACTACCAAGCCAATTCTTTTACTGGAAAGGAAACAAGCTTCCGGGGACCGGTTTCTGGCATTACAGCCGTCTTCGGCCCGGCTTGCTTGAATCCTGATGGTGCAGTGAGCAAGGGACTCACATCTGAGCATACCCTTCCACGCTTGTGGTGGACAAAACGATTCAGAAAAGGGGGTGGTGACGGACAGAGTATCTGAATTAAACAGAATACTACTACCCAGACAGCAGATCAGGGCCTAATCCATCACCGTTTTTTAGCTCACTGCACCATCCCAGCTCAGAACCTGGCTACATGCAAATTAGTCTGTCCCTAGCCCAATGCATCATGGGGACAGGGCAGACCAAACTACCAAGCCAATTCTTTTACTGGAAAGGAAAAAAGCTTCCTGGGACCGGTTTCTGGCATTACAGCCGTCTTCGGCCCGGCTTGCTTGAATCCTGATGGTGCAGTGAGCAAGGGACTCTCATCTGAGCATACCCTTCCACGCTTGTGGTCGACAAAACGATTCAGAAAAGGGGGTGGTGATGGACAGAGTATCTGAATTAAACAGAATACTACTACCCAGTCAGCAGATCAGGGCTTAATCCATCACCATTTTTAGCTCACTGCACCATCCCAGCTCAGAACCTGGCTACATGCAAATTAGTCTGTCCCTGGCCCAATGCATCATGGAGACAGGGCAGACCAAACTACCAAGCCAATTCGTTTACTGGAAAGGAAACAAGCTTCCGGGGGCCGGTTTCTGGCATTACAGCCGTATTCGGCCCGGCTTGCTTGAATCCTGATGGTGCAGTGAGCAAGGGACTCACATCTGAGCATACCCTTCCACGCTTGTGGTGGACAAAACGATTCAGAAAAGGGGGTGGTGATGGACAGAATATCTGAATTAAACAGAATACTACTACCCAGTCAGCAGATCAGGGCTTAATCCATCACCGTTTTTTAGCTCACTGCACCATCCCAGCTCAGAACCTGGCTACATGCAAATTAGTCTGTCCCTGGCCCAATGCATCATGGGGACAGGGCAGACCAAACTACCAAGCCAATTCTTTTACTGGAAAGGAAACAAGCTTCCGGGGACCGGTTTCTGGCATTACAGCCGTCTTCGGCCCGGCTTGCTTGAATCTTGATGGTGCAGTGAGCAAGGGACTCACATCTGAGCATACCCTTCCACGCTTGTGATGGACAAAATGATTCAGAAAAGGAGGTGGTGATGGACAGAGTATCTGAATTAAACAGAATACTACTACCCAGTCAGCAGATCAGGGCTTAATCCATCACCGTTTTTAGCTCACTGCACCATCCCAGCTCAGAACCTGGCTACATGCAAATTAGTCTGTCCCTGGCCCAATGCATCATGGGGACAGGGCAGACCAAACTACCAAGCCAATTCTTTTACTGGAAATGAAACAAGCTTCCGGGGACCGGTTTCTGGCATTACAGCCGTCTTCGGCCCGGCTTGCTTGAATCCTGATGGTGCAGTGAGCAAGGGACTCACATCTGAGCATACCCTTCCACGCTTGTGATGGACAAAATGATTCAGAAAAGGAGGTGGTGATGGACAGAGTATCTGAATTAAACAGAATACTACTACCCAGTCAGCAGATCAGGGCTTAATCCATCACCGTTTTTTTAGCTCACTGCACCATCCCAAGTCAGAACCTGGCTACATGCAAATTAGTCTGCCCCTGGCCCTATGCATCATGGGGACAGGGCAGACCAAACTACCAAGCCAATTCTTTTACTGGAAAGAAAACAAGCTTCCGGGGACCGGTTTCTGGCATTACAGCCGTCTTTGGCCCGAATTGCTTGAATCCTGATGGTGCAGTGAGCAAGGGACTCACATCTGAGCATACCCTTCCACGCTTGTGATGGACAAAATG
Source organism: Lissotriton vulgaris (assembly GCF_964263255.1). Lineage (NCBI taxonomy): Eukaryota > Metazoa > Chordata > Amphibia > Caudata > Salamandridae > Lissotriton > Lissotriton vulgaris. The sequence goes on along the minus strand of NC_141693.1, from coordinate 898,588,463 downwards.
ATTCAGAAAAGGAGGTGGTGATGGACAGAGTATCTGAATTAAACAGAATACTACTACCCAGTCAGCAGATCAGGGCTTAATCCATCACCATTTTTTTTAGCTCACTCCACCATCCCAGCTCAGAACCTGGCTACATGCAAATTAGTCTGCCCCTGGCCCTATGCATCATGGGGACAGGGCAGACCAAACTACCAAGCCAATTCTTTTACTGGAAAGAAAACAAGCTTCCGGGGACCGGTTTCTGGCATTACAGCCGTCTTTGGCCCGAATTGCTTGAATCCTGATGGTGCAGTGAGCAAGGGACTCACATTTGAGCATACCCTTCCACGCTTGTGGTGGACAAAATGATTCAGAAAAGGGGGTGGTGATGGACAGAGTATCTGAATTAAACAGAATACTACTACCCAGTCAGCAGATCAGGGCTTAATCCATCACCGTTTTTTAGCTCACTGCACCATCCCAGCTCAGAACCTGGCTACATGCAAATTAGTCTGTCCCTGGCCCAATGCATCATGGGGACAGGGGAGACCAAACTACCAAGCCAATTCTTTTACTGGAAAGGAAACAAGCTTCCGGGGGCCGGTTTCTGGCATTACAGCCGTATTCGGCCCGGCTTGCTTGAATCCTGATGGTGCAGTGAGCAAGGGACTCACATCTGAGCATACCCTTCCACGCTTGTGGTGGACAAAACGATTCAGAAAAGGGGGTGGTGATGGACAGAGTATCTGAATTAAACAGAATACTACTACCCAGTCAGCAGATCAGGGCTTAATCCATCACCGTTTTTTAGCTCACTGCACCATCCCAGCTCAGAACCTGGCTACATGCAAATTAGTCTGTCCCTGGCCCAATGCATCATGGGGACAGGGCAGACCAAACTACCAAGCCAATTATTTTACTGGAAAGGAAACAAGCTTCCAGGGACCGGTTTCTGGCATTACAGCCGTCTTCGGCCCGGCTTGCTTGAATCCTGATGGTGCAGTGAGCAAGGGACTCACATCTAACCATACCCTTCCACGCTTGTGGTGGACAAAATTATTCAGAAAAGGGGGTGGTGATGGACAGAGTATCTGAATTAAACAGAATACTACTACCCAGTCAGCAGATCAGGGCTTAATCCATCACCGTTTTATAGCTCACTGCACCATCCCAGCTCAGAACCTGGCTACATGCAAATTAGTCTGTCCCTGGCCCAATGCATCATGGGGACAGGGCAGACCAAACTACCAGCCAATTCTTTTACTGGAAAGGAAACAAGATTCCGGGGACCAGTTTCTGGCATTACAGCCGTCTTCGGCCCGGCTTGCATGAATCCTGATGGTGCAGTGAGCAAGGGACTCACATCTGAGCATACCCTTCCACGCTTGTGGTGGACAAAACGATTCAGGAAAGGGGGTGGTGATGGGCAGAGTATATGAATTAAACAGAATACCACTACCCAATCAGCAGATCAGGGCTTAATCCATCACCGTTTTTTAGCTCACTGCACCATCCCAGCTCAGAACCTGGCTACATGCAAATTAGTCTGTCCCTGGCCCAATGCATCATGGGGACAGGGCAGACCAAACTACCAAGCCAATTCTTTTACTGGAAAGGAAACAAGCTTCCGGGGACCGGTTTCTGGCATTACAGCCGTCTTCGGCCCGACTTGCTTGAATCCTGATGGTGCAGTGAGCAAGGGACTCACATCTGAGCATACCCTTCCACGCTTGTGATGGACAAAATGATTCAGAAAAGGAGGTGGTGATGGACAGAGTATCTGAATTAAACAGAATACTACTACCCAGTCAGCAGATCAGGGCTTAATCCATCACCGTTTTTTAGCTCACTGCACCATCCCAGCTCAGAACCTGGCTACATGCAAATTAGTCTGTCCCTGGCCCAATGCATCATGGGGACAGGGCAGACCAAACTACCAAGCCAATTCTTTTACTGGAAATGAAACAAGCTTCCGGGGACCGGTTTCTGGCATTACAGCCGTCTTCGGCCCGGCTTGCTTGAATCCTGATGGTGCAGTGAGCAAGGGACTCACATCTGAGCATACCCTTCCACGCTTGTGATGGACAAAATGATTCAGAAAAGGAGGTGGTGATGGACAGAGTATCTGAATTAAACAGAATACTACTACCCAGTCAGCAGATCAGGGCTTAATCCATCACCATTTTTTTTAGCTCACTCCACCATCCCAGCTCAGAACCTGGCTACATGCAAATTAGTCTGCCCCTGGCCCTATGCATCATGGGGACAGGGCAGACCAAACTACCAAGCCAATTCTTTTACTGGAAAGAAAACAAGCTTCCGGGGACCGGTTTCTGGCATTACAGCCGTCTTTGGCCCGAATTGCTTGAATCCTGATGGTGCAGTGAACAAGGGACTCACATTTGAGCATACCCTTCCACGCTTGTGGTGGACAAAATGATTCAGAAAAGGGGGTGGTGATGGACAGAGTATCTGAATTAAACAGAATACTACTACCCAGTCAGCAGATCAGGGCTTAATCCATCACAGTTTTTTAGCTCACTGCACCATCCCAGCTCAGAACCTGGCTACATGCAAATTAGTCTGTCCCTGGCCCAATGCATCATGGGGACAGGGGAGACCAAACTACCAAGCCAATTCTTTTACTGGAAAGGAAACAAGCTTCCGGGGGCCGGTTTCTGGCATTACAGCCGTATTCGGCCCGGCTTGCTTGAATCCTGATGGTGCAGTGAGCAAGGGACTCACATCTGAGCATACCCTTCCACGCTTGTGGTGGACAAAACGATTCAGAAAAGGGGGTGGTGATGGACAGAGTATCTGAATTAAACAGAATACTACTACCCAGTCAGCAGATCAGGGCTTAATCCATCACCGTTTTTTAGCTCACTGCACCATCCCAGCTCAGAACCTGGCTACATGCAAATTAGTCTGTCCCTGGCCCAATGCATCATGGGGACAGGGCAGACCAAACTACCAAGCCAATTCTTTTACTGGAAAGGAAACAAGCTTCCAGGGACCGGTTTCTGGCATTACAGCCGTCTTCGGCCCGGCTTGCTTGAATCCTGATGGTGCAGTGAGCAAGGGACTCACATCTAACCATACCCTTCCACGCTTGTGGTGGACAAAATTATTCAGAAAAGGGGGTGGTGATGGACAGAGTATCTGAATTAAACAGAATACTACTACCCAGTCAGCAGATCAGGGCTTAATCCATCACCGTTTTATAGCTCACTGCACCATCCCAGCTCAGAACCTGGCTACATGCAAATTAGTCTGTCCCTGGCCCAATGCATCATGGGGACAGGGCAGACCAAACTACCAGCCAATTCTTTTACTGGAAAGGAAACAAGATTCCGGGGACCAGTTTCTGGCATTACAGCCGTCTTCGGCCCGGCTTGCATGAATCCTGATGGTGCAGTGAGCAAGGGACTCACATCTGAGCATACCCTTCCACGCTTGTGGTGGACAAAACGATTCAGGAAAGGGGGTGGTGATGGGCAGAGTATATGAATTAAACAGAATACCACTACCCAATCAGCAGATCAGGGCTTAATCCATCACCGTTTTTTAGCTCACTGCACCATCCCAGCTCAGAACCTGGCTACATGCAAATTAGTCTGTCCCTGGCCCAATGCATCATGGGGACAGGGCAGACCAAACTACCAAGCCAATTCTTTTACTGGAAAGGAAACAAGCTTCCGGGGACCGGTTTCTGGCATTACAGCCGTCTTCGGCCCGACTTGCTTGAATCCTGATGGTGCAGTGAGCAAGGGACTCACATCTGAGCATACCCTTCCACGCTTGTGGTGGACAAAACGATTCAGAAAAGGGGGTGGTGATGGACAGAATATCTGAATTAAACAGAATACTACTACCCAGTCAGCAGATCAGGGCTTAATCCATCACCGTTTTTTAGCTCACTGCACCATCCCAGCTCAGAACCTGGCTACATGCAAATTAGTTTGTCCCTGGCCCAATGCATCATGGGGACAGGGCAGACCAAACTACCAAGCCAATTCTTTTACTGGAAAGGAAACAAGCTTCCGGGGACCGGTTTCTGGCATTACAGCCGTCTTCGGCCCGGCTTGCTTGAATCCTGATGGTGCAGTGAGCAAGGGACTCACATCTGAGCATACCCTTCCACGCTTGTGATGGACAAAATGATTCAGAAAAGGAGGTGGTGATGGACAGAGTATCTGAATTAAACAGAATACTACTACCCAGTCAGCAGATCAGGGCTTAATCCATCACCGTTTTTTAGCTCACTGCACCATCCCAGCTCAGAACCTGGCTACATGCAAATTAGTCTGTCCCTGGCCCAATGCATCATGGGGACAGGGCAGACCAAACTACCAAGCCAATTCTTTTACTGGAAATGAAACAAGCTTCCGGGGACCGGTTTCTGGCATTACAGCCGTCTTCGGCCCGGCTTGCTTGAATCCTGATGGTGCAGTGAGCAAGGGACTCACATCTGAGCATACCCTTCCACGCTTGTGGTGGACAAAACGATTCAGAAAAGGGGGTGGTGATGGACAGAGTATCTGAATTAAACAGAATACTACTACCCAGTCAGCAGATCAGGGCTTAATCCATCACCGTTTTTTAGCTCACTGCACCATCCCAGCTCAGAACCTGGCTACATGCAAATTAGTCTGCCCCTGGCCCTATGCATCATGGGGACAGGGCAGACCAAACTACCAAGCCAATTCTTTTACTGGAAAGAAAACAAGCTTCCGGGGACCGGTTTCTGGCATTACAGCCGTCTTTGGCCCGAATTGCTTGAATCCTGATGGTGCAGTGAGCAAGGGACTCACATCTGAGCATACCCTTCCACGCTTGTGGTGGACAAAACGATTCAGAAAAGGGGGTGGTGATGGACAGAGTATCTGAATTAAACAGAATACTACTACCCAGTCAGCAGATCAGGGCTTAATCCATCACCGTTTTTTAGCTCACTGCACCATCCCAGCTCAGAACCTGGCTACATGCAAATTAGTCTGTCCCTGGCCCAATGCATCATGGGGACAGGGCAGACCAAACTACCAAGCCAATTCTTTTACTGGAAAGGAAACAAGCTTCCGGGGGCCGGTTTCTGGCACTACAGCCGTATTCGGCCCGGCTTGCTTGAATCCTGATGGTGCAGTGAGCAAGGGACTCACATCTGAGCATACCCTTCCACGCTTGTGGTTGACAAAACGATTCAGAAAAGGGGGTGGTGATGGACAGAGTATCTGAATTAAACAGAATACTACTACCCAGTCAGCAGATCAGGGCTTAATCCATCACTGTTTTTTAGCTCACTGCACCATCTCAGCTCAGAACCTGGCTACATGCAAATTAGTCTGTCCCTGGCCCAATGCATCATGGGGACAGGGCAGACCAAACTACCAAGCCAATTCTTTTACTGGAAAGGAAACAAGCTTCCGGGGACCGGTTTCTGGCATTACAGCCGTCTTCGGCCCGGCTTGCTTGAATCCTGATGGTGCAGTGAGCAATGGACTCACATCTAACCATACCCTTCCACGCTTGTGGTGGACAAAATTATTCAGAAAAGGGGGTGGTGATGGACAGAGTATCTTAATTAAACAGAATACTACTACCCAGTCAGCAGATCAGGGCTTAATCCATCACCGTTTTATAGCTCACTGCACCATCCCAGCTCAGAACCTGGCTACATGCAAATTAGTCTGTCCCTGGCCCAATGCATCATGGGGACAGGGCAGACCAAACTACCAGCCAATTCTTTTACTGGAAAGGAAACAAGATTCCGGGGACCAGTTTCTGGCATTACAGCCGTCTTCGGCCCGGCTTGCATGAATCCTGATGGTGCAGTGAGCAAGGGACTCACATCTGAGCATACCCTTCCACGCTTGTGGTGGACAAAACGATTCAGGAAAAGGGGTGGTGATGGGCAGAGTATATGAATTAAACAGAATACCACTACCCAGTCAGCAGATCAGGGCTTAATCCATCACCGTTTTTTAGCTCACTGCACCATCCCAGCTCAGAACCTGGCTACATGCAAATTAGTCTGTCCCTGGCCCAATGCACCATGGGGACAGGGCAGACCAAACTACCAAGCCAATTCGTTTACTGGAAAGGAAACAAGCTTCCGGGGGCCGGTTTCTGGCATTACAGCCGTATTCTGCCCGGCTTGCTTGAATCCTGATGGTGCAGTGAGCAAGGGACTCACATCTGAGCATACCCTTCCACGCTTGTGGTGGACAAAACGATTCAGAAAAGGGGGTGGTGATGGACAGAATATCTGAATTAAACAGAATACTACTACCCAGTCAGCAGATCAGGGCTTAATCCATCACCGTTTTTTAGCTCACTGCACCATCCCAGCTCAGAACCTGGCTACATGCAAATTAGTTTGTCCCTGGCCCAATGCATCATGGGGACAGGGCAGACCAAACTACCAAGCCAATTCTTTTACTGGAAAGGAAACAAGCTTCCGGGGACCGGTTTCTGGCATTACAGCCGTCTTCGGCCCGGCTTGCTTGAATCCTGATGGTGCAGTGAGCAAGGGACTCACATCTGAGCATACCCTTCCACGCTTGTGATGGAAAAAATGATTCAGAAAAGGAGGTGGTGATGGACAGAGTATCTGAATTAAACAGAATACTACTACCCAGTCAGCAGATCAGGGCTTAATCCATCACCGTTTTTTAGCTCACTGCACCATCCCAGCTCAGAACCTGGCTACATGCAAATTAGTCTGTCCCTGGCCCAATGCATCATGGGGACAGGGCAGACCAAACTACCAAGCCAATTCTTTTACTGGAAATGAAACAAGCTTCCGGGGACCGGTTTCTGGCATTACAGCCGTCTTCGGCCCGGCTTGCTTGAATCCTGATGGTGCAGTGAGCAAGGGACTCACATCTGAGCATACCCTTCCACGCTTGTGGTGGACAAAACGATTCAGAAAAGGGGGTGGTGATGGACAGAGAATCTGAATTAAACAGAATACTACTACCCAGTCAGCAGATCAGGGCTTAATCCATCACCGTTTTTTAGCTCACTGCACCATCCCAGCTCAGAACCTGGCTACATGCAAATTAGTCTGCCCCTGGCCCTATGCATCATGGGGACAGGGCAGACCAAACTACCAAGCCAATTCTTTTACTGGAAAGAAAACAAGCTTCCGGGGACCGGTTTCTGGCATTACAGCCGTCTTTGGCCCGAATTGCTTGAATCCTGATGGTGCAGTGAGCAAGGGACTCACATCTGAGCATACCCTTCCACGCTTGTGGTGGACAAAACGATTCAGAAAAGGGGGTGGTGATGGACAGAGTATCTGAATTAAACAGAATACTACTACCCAGTCAGCAGATCAGGGCTTAATCCATCACCGTTTTTTAGCTCACTGCACCATCCCAGCTCAGAACCTGGCTACATGCAAATTAGTCTGTCCCTGGCCCAATGCATCATGGGGACAGGGCAGACCAAACTACCAAGCCAATTCTTTTACTGGAAAGGAAACAAGCTTCCGGGGGCCGGTTTCTGGCACTACAGCCGTATTCGGCCCGGCTTGCTTGAATCCTGATGGTGCAGTGAGCAAGGGACTCACATCTGAGCATACCCTTCCACGCTTGTGGTTGACAAAACGATTCAGAAAAGGGGGTGGTGATGGACAGAGTATCTGAATTAAACAGAATACTACTACCCAGTCAGCAGATCAGGGCTTAATCCATCACTGTTTTTTAGCTCACTGCACCATCTCAGCTCAGAACCTGGCTAAATGCAAATTAGTCTGTCCCTGGCCCAATGCATCATGGGGACAGGGCAGACCAAACTACCAAGCCAATTCTTTTACTGGAAAGGAAACAAGCTTCCGGGGACCGGTTTCTGGCATTACAGCCGTCTTCGGCCCGGCTTGCTTGAATCCTGATGGTGCAGTGAGCAATGGACTCACATCTAACCATACCCTTCCACGCTTGTGGTGGACAAAATTATTCAGAAAAGGGGGTGGTGATGGACAGAGTATCGTAATTAAACAGAATACTACTACCCAGTCAGCAGATCAGGGCTTAATCCATCACCGTTTTATAGCTCACTGCACCATCCCAGCTCAGAACCTGGCTACATGCAAATTAGTCTGTCCCTGGCCCAATGCATCATTGGGACAGGGCAGACAAAACTACCAGCCAATTCTTTTACTGGAAAGGAAACAAGATTCCGGGGACCAGTTTCTGGCATTACAGCCGTCTTCGGCCCGGCTTGCATGAATCCTGATGGTGCAGTGAGCAAGGGACTCACATCTGAGCATACCCTTCCACGCTTGTGGTGGACAAAACGATTCAGGAAAAGGGGTGGTGATGGGCAGAGTATATGAATTAAACAGAATACCACTACCCAGTCAGCAGATCAGGGCTTAATCCATCACCGTTTTTTAGCTCACTGCACCATCCCAGCTCAGAACCTGGCTACATGCAAATTAGTCTGTCCCTGGCCCAATGCATCATGGGGACAGGGCAGACCAAACTACCAAGCCAATTCGTTTACTGGAAAGGAAACAAGCTTCCGGGGGCCGGTTTCTGGCATTACAGCCGTATTCGGCCCGGCTTGCTTGAATCCTGATGGTGCAGTGAGCAAGGGACTCACATCTGAGCATACCCTTCCACGCTTGTGGTGGACAAAACGATTCAGAAAAGGGGGTGGTGATGGACAGAGTATCTGAATTAAACAGAATACTACTACCCAGTCAGCAGATCAGGGCTTAATCCATCACCGTTTTTTAGCTCACTGCACCATCCCAGCTCAGAACCTGGCTACATGCAAATTAGTCTGTCCCTGGCCCAATGCATCATGGGGACAGGGCAGACCAAACTACCAAGCCAATTCTTTTACTGGAAAGGAAACAAGCTTCCGGGGACCGGTTTCTGGCATTACAGCCGTCTTCGGCCCGGCTTGCTTGAATCCTGATGGTTCAGTGAGCAAGGGACTCACATCTAACCATACCCTTCCACGCTTGTGGTGGACAAAATTATTCAGAAAAGGGGGTGGTGATGGACAGAGTATCTGAATTAAACAGAATACTACTACCCAGTCAGCAGATCAGGGCTTAATCCATCACCGTTTTTTAGCTCACTGCACCATCCCAGCTCAGAACCTGGCTACATGCAAATTAGTTTGTCCCTGGCCCAATGCATCATTGGGACAGGGCAGACCAAACTACCAAGCCAATTCTTTTACTGGAAAGGAAACAAGCTTCCGGGGGCCGGTTTCTGGCATTACAGCCGTATTCGGCCCGGCTTGCTTGAATCCTGATGGTGCAGTGAGCAAGGGACTCACATCTGAGCATACCCTTCCACGCTTGTGGTGGACAAAACGATTCAGAAAAGGGGGTGGTGATGGACAGAGTATCTGAATTAAACAGAATACTACTACCCAGTCAGCAGATCAGGGCTTAATCCATCACCGTTTTTTAGCTCACTGCACCATCCCAGCTCAGAACCTGGCTACATGCAAATTAGTCTGTCCCTGGCCCAATGCATCATGGGGACAGGGCAGACCAAACTACCAAGCCAATTCTTTTACTGGAAAGGAAACAAGCTTCCAGGGACCGGTTTCTGGCAATACAGCCGTCTTCGGCCCGGCTTGCTTGAATCCTGATGGTGCAGTGAGCAAGGGACTCACATCTAACCATACCCTTCCACGCTTGTGGTGGACAAAATTATTCAGAAAAGGGGGTGGTGATGGACAGAGTATCTGAATTAAACAGAATACTACTACCCAGTCAGCAGATCAGGGCTTAATCCATCACCGTTTTATAGCTCACTGCACCATCCCAGCTCAGAACCTGGCTACATGCAAATTAGTCTGTCCCTGGCCCAATGCATCATGGGGACAGGGCAGACCAAACTACCAGCCAATTCTTTTACTGGAAAGGAAACAAGATTCCGGGGACCAGTTTCTGGCATTACAGCCGTCTTCGGCCCGGCTTGCATGAATCCTGATGGTGCAGTGAGCAAGGGACTCACATCTGAGCATACCCTTCCACGCTTGTGGTGGACAAAACGATTCAGGAAAGGGGGTGGTGATGGGCAGAGTATATGAATTAAACAGAATACCACTACCCAGTCAGCAGATCATGGCTTAATCCATCACCGTTTTTTAGCTCACTGCACCATCCCAGCTCAGAACCTGGCTACATGCAAATTAGTCTGTCCCTGGCCCAATGCATCATGGGGACAGGGCAGACCAAACTACCAAGCCAATTCTTTTACTGGAAAGGAAACAAGCTTCCGGGGACCGGTTTCTGGCATTACATCCGTCTTCGGCCCGACTTGCTTGAATCCTGATGGTGCAGTGAGCAAGGGACTCACATCTGAGCATACCCTTCCACGCTTGTGGTCGACAAAACGATTCAGAAAAGGGGGTGGTGATGGACAGAGTATCTGAATTAAACAGAATACTACTACCCAGTCAGCAGATCAGGGCTTAATCCATCACCATTTTTAGCTCACTGCACCATCCCAGCTCAGAACCTGGCTACATGCAAATTAGTCTGTCCCTGGCCCAATGCATCATGGGGACAGGGCAGACCAAACTACCAAGCCAATTCGTTTACTGGAAAGGAAACAAGCTTCCGGGGACCGGTTTCTGGCATTACAGCCGTATTCTGCCCGGCTTGCTTGAATCCTGATGGTGCAGTGAGCAAGGGACTCACATCTGAGCATACCCTTCCACGCTTGTGGTGGACAAAACGATTCAGAAAAGGGGGTGGTGATGGACAGAATATCTAAATTAAACAGAATACTACTACCCAGTCAGCAGATCAGGGCTTAATCCATCACCGTTTTTTAGCTCACTGCACCATCCCAGCTCAGAACCTGGCTACATGCAAATTAGTTTGTCCCTGGCCCAATGCATCATGGGGACAGGGCAGACCAAACTACCAAGCCAATTCTTTTACTGGAAAGGAAACAAGCTTCCGGGGACCGGTTTCTGGCATTACTGCCGTCTTCGGCCCGGCTTGCTTGAATCCTGATGGTGCAGTGAGCAAGGGACTCACATCTAAGCATACCCTTCCACGCTTGTGATGGACAAAATGATTCAGAAAAGGAGGTGGTGATGGACAGAGTATCTGAATTAAACAGAATACTACTACCCAGTCAGCAGATCAGGGCTTAATCCATCACCGTTTTTTAGCTCACTGCACCATCCCAGCTCAGAACCTGGCTACATGCAAATTAGTCTGTCCCTGGCCCAATGCATCATGGGGACAGGGCAGACCAAACTACCAAGCCAATTCTTTTACTGGAAATGAAACAAGCTTCCGGGGACCGGTTTCTGGCATTACAGCCGTCTTCGGCCCGGCTTGCTTGAATCCTGATGGTGCAGTGAGCAAGGGACTCACATCTGAGCATACCCTTCCACGCTTGTGGTGGACAAAACGATTCAGAAAAGGGGGTGGTGATGGACAGAGTATCTGAATTAAACAGAATACTACTACCCAGTCAGCAGATCAGGGCTAAATCCATCACCGTTTTTTAGCTCACTGCACCATCCCAGCTCAGAACCTGGCTACATGCAAATTAGTCTGCCCCTGGCCCTATGCATCATGGGGACAGGGCAGACCAAACTACCAAGCCAATTCTTTTACTGGAAAGAAAACAAGCTTCCGGGGACCGGTTTCTGGCATTACAGCCGTCTTTGGCCCGAATTGCTTGAATCCTGATGGTGCAGTGAGCAAGGGACTCACATCTGAGCATACCCTTCCACGCTTGTGGTGGACAAAACGATTCAGAAAAGGGGGTGGTGATGGACAGAGTATCTGAATTAAACAGCATACTACTACCCAGTCAGCAGATCAGGGCTTAATCCATCACCGTTTTTTAGCTCACTGCACCATCCCAGCTCAGAACCTGGCTACATGCAAATTAGTCTGTCCCTGGCCCAATGCATCATGGGGACAGGGCAGACCAAACTACCAAGCCAATTCTTTTACTGGAAAGGAAACAAGCTTCCGGGGGCCGGTTTCTGGCACTACAGCCGTATTCGGCCCGGCTTGCTTGAATCCTGATGGTGCAGTGAGCAAGGGACTCACATCTGAGCATACCCTTCCACGCTTGTGGTTGACAAAACGATTCAGAAAAGGGGGTGGTGATGGACAGAGTATCTGAATTAAACAGAATACTACTACCCAGTCAGCAGATCAGGGCTTAATCCATCACTGTTTTTTAGCTCACTGCACCATCTCAGCTCAGAACCTGGCTACATGCAAATTAGTCTGTCCCTGGCCCAATGCATCATGGGGACAGGGCAGACCAAACTACCAAGCCAATTCTTTTACTGGAAAGGAAACAAGCTTCCGGGGACCGGTTTCTGGCATTACAGCCGTCTTCGGCCCGGCTTGCTTGAATCCTGATGGTGCAGTGAGCAATGGACTCACATCTAACCATACCCTTCCATGCTTGTGGTGGACAAAATTATTCAGAAAAGGGGTGGTGATGGACAGAGTATCTGAATTAAACAGAATACTACTACCCAGTCAGCAGATCAGGGCTTAATCCATCACCGTTTTATAGCTCACTGCACCATCCCAGCTCAGAACCTGGCTACATGCAAATTAGTCTGTCCCTGGCCCAATGCATCATGGGGACAGGGCAGACCAAACTACCAGCCAATTCTTTTACTGGAAAGGAAACAAGATTCCGGGGACCAGTTTCTGGCATTACAGCCGTCTTTGGCCCGGCTTGCATGAATCCTGATGGTGCAGTGAGCAAGGGACTCACATCTGAGCATACCCTTCCACGCTTGTGGTGGACAAAACGATTCAGGAAAGGGGGTGGTGATGGGCAGAGTATCTGAATTAAACAGAATACCACTACCCAGTCAGCAGATCAGGGCTTAATCCATCACCGTTTTTTAGCTCACTGCACCATCCCAGCGCAGAACCTGGCTACATGCAAATTAGTCTGTCCCTGGCCCAATGCATCATGGGGACAGGGCAGACCAAACTACCAAGCCAATTCTTTTACCGGAAAGGAAACAAGCTTCCGGGGACCGGTTTCTGGCATTACAGCCGTCTTCAGCCCGACTTGCTTGAATCCTGATGGTGCAGTGAGCAAGGGACTCACATCTGAGCATACCCTTCCACGCTTGTGGTGGACAAAACGATTCAGAAAAGGGGGTGGTGATGGACAGAGTATCTGTATTAAACAGAATACTACTACCCAGTCAGCAGATCAGGGCTTAATCCATCACAGTTTTTTAGCTCACTGCACCATCCCAGCTCAGAACCAGGCTACATGCAAATTAGTCTGTCCCTGGCCCAATGTATCGTGGGGTCAGGGCAGACCAAACTACCAAGCCAATTCTTTTACTGGAAAGGAAACAAGCTTCCGGGGGCCGGTTTCTGGCACTACAGCCGTATTCGGCCCGGCTTGCTTGAATCCTGATGGTGCAGTGAGCAAGGGACTCACATCTGAGCATACCCTTCCACGCTTGTGGTTGACAAAACGATTCAGAAAAGGGGGTGGTGATGGACAGAGTATCTGAATTAAACAAAATACTACTACCCAGTCAGCAGATCAGGGCTTAATCCATCACAGTTTTTTAGCTCACTGCACCATCTCAGCTCAGAACCTGGCTACATGCAAATTAGTCTGTCCCTGGCCCAATGCATCATGGGGACAGGGCAGACCAAACTACCAAGCCAATTCTTTTACTGGAAAGGAAACAAGCTTCGGGGACCGGTTTCTGGCATTACAGCCGTCTTCGGCCCGGCTTGCTTGAATCCTGATGGTGCAGTGAGCAAGGGACTCACATCTGAATATACCCTTCCACGCTTTTGGTGGACAAAACGATTCAGAAAAGGGGGAGGTGATGGACAGAGTATCTGTATTAAACAGAATACTACTACCCAGTCAGCAGATCAGGGCTTAATCCATCACCGTTTTTTAGCTCACTGCACCATCCCAGCTCAGAACCTGGCTACATGCAAATTAGTCTGTCCCTGGCCCAATGCATCGTGGGGACAGGGCAGACCAAACTACCAAGCCAATTCTTTTACTGGAAAGGAAACAAGCTTCCGGGGACCGGTTTCTGGCATTACAGCCGTCTTCGGCCCGGCTTGCTTGAATCCTGATGGTGCAGTGAGCAATGGACTCACATCTGAGCATACCCTTCCACTCTTGTGGTGGACAAAACGATTCAGAAAAGGGGGTGGTGATGGACAGAGTATCTGAATTAAACAGAATACTACTACCCAGTCAGCAGATCAGGGCTTAATCCATCACCGTTTTTTAGCTCCCTGCACCATCCCAGCTCAGACCTGGCTACATGCAAATAAGTCTGTGCCTGGCCCAATGCATCGTGGGGACAGGGCAGACCAAACTACTAAGCCAATTCGTTTACTGGAACGGAAACAAGCTTCCGGGGGCCGGTTTCTGGCATTACAGCCGTATTCGGCCCGGCTTGCTTGAATCATGATGGTGCAGTGAGCAAGGGACTCACATCTGAGCATACCCTTCCACGCTTGTGGTGGACAAAACGATTCAGAAAAGGGGGTGGTGATGGACAGAGTATCTGAATTAAACAGAATACTACTACCCAGTCAGCAGATCAGGGCTTAATCCATCACCGTTTTTTAGCTCACTGCACCATCCCAGCTCAGAACCTGGCTACATGCAAATTAGTCTGTCCCTGGCCCAATGCATCATGGGGACAGGGCAGACCAAACTACCAAGCCAATTCTTTTACTGGAAAGGAAACAAGCTTCCGGGGACCGGTTTCTGGCATTACAGCCGTCTTCGGCCCGGCTTGCTTGAATCCTGATGGTTCAGTGAGCAAGGGACTCACATCTAACCATACCCTTCCACGCTTGTGGTGGACAAAATTATTCAGAAAAGGGGGTGGTGATGGACAGAGTATCTGAATTAAACAGAATACTACTACCCAGTCAGCAGATCAGGGCTTAATCCATCACCGTTTTATAGCTCACTGCACCATCCCAGCTCAGAACCTGGCTACATGCAAATTAGTCTGTCCCTGGCCCAATGCATCATGGGGACAGGGCAGACCAAACTACCAGCCAATTCTTTTACTGGAAAGGAAACAAGATTCCGGGGACCAGTTTCTGGCATTACAGCCGTCTTCGGCCCGGCTTGCATGAATCCTGATGGTGCAGTGAGCAAGGGACTCACATCTGAGCATACCCTTCCACGCTTGTGGTGGACAAAATGATTCAGGAAAGGGGGTGGTGATGGGCAGAGTATATGAATTAAACAGAATACCACTACCCAGTCAGCAGATCAGGGCTTAATCCATCACCGTTTTTTAGCTCACTGCACCATCCCAGCTCAGAACCTGGCTACATGCAAATTAGTCTGTCCCTGGCCCAATGCATCATGGGGACAGGGCAGACCAAACTACCAAGCCAATTCTTTTACTGGAAAGGAAACAAGCTTCCGGGGACCGGCTTATGGCATTACAGCCGTCTTCGACCCGACTTGCTTGAATCCTGATGGTGCAGTGAGCAAGGGACTCACATCTGAGCATACCCTTCCACGCTTGTGGTCGACAAAACGATTCAGAAAAGGGGGTGGTGATGGACAGAGTATCTGAATTAAACAGAATACTACTACCCAGTCAGCAGATCAGGGCTTAATCCATCACCATTTTTAGCTCACTGCACCATCCCAGCTCAGAACCTGGCTACATGCAAATTAGTCTGTCCCTGGCCCAATGCATCATGGGGACAGGGCAGACCAAACTACCAAGCCAATTCGTTTACTGGAAAGGAAACAAGCTTCCGGGGGCCGGTTTCTGGCATTACAGCCGTATTCGGCCCGGCTTGCTTGAATCCTGATGGTGCAGTGAGCAAGGGACTCACATCTGAGCATACCCTTCCACGCTTGTGGTGGACAAAACGATTCAGAGAAGGGGGTGGTGATGGACAGAATATCTGAATTAAACAGAATACTACTACCCAGTCAGCAGATCAGGGCTTAATCCATCACCGTTTTTTAGCTCACTGCACCATCCCAGCTCAGAACCTGGCTACATGCAAATTAGTTTGTCCCTGGCCCAATGCATCATGGGGACAGGGCAGACCAAACTACCAAGCCAATTCTTTTACTGGAAAGGAAACAAGCTTCCGGGGACCGGTTTCTGGCATTACAGCCGTCTTTGGCCCGGCTTGCTTGAATCCTGATGGTGCAGTGAGCAAGGGACTCACATCTGAGCATACCCTTCCACGCTTGTGATGGACAAAATGATTCAGAAAAGGAGGTGGTGATGGACAGAGTATCTGAATTAAACAGAATACTACTACCCAGTCAGCAGATCAGGGCTTAATCCATCACCGTTTTTTAGCTCACTGCACCATCCCAGCTCAGAACCTGGCTACATGCAAATTAGTCTGTCCCTGGCCCAATGCATCATGGGGACAGGGCAGACCAAACTACCAAGCCAATTATTTTACTGGAAATGAAACAAGCTTCCGGGGACCGGTTTCTGGCATTACAGCCGTCTTCGGCCCGGCTTGCTTGAATCCTGATGGTGCAGTGAGCAAGGGACTCACATCTGAGCATACCCTTCCACGCTTGTGGTGGACAAAACGATTCAGAAAAGGGGGTGGTGATGGACAGAGTATCTGAATTAAACAGAATACTACTACCCAGTCAGCAGATCAGGGCTTAATCCATCACCGTTTTTTAGCTCACTGCACCATCCCAGCTCAGAACCTGGCTACATGCAAATTAGTCTGTCCCTGGCCCAATGCATCATGGGGACAGGGCAGACCAAACTACCAAGCCAATTCTTTTACTGGAAAGGAAACAAGCTTCCGGGGGCCGGTTTCTGGCATTACAGCCGTATTCGGCCCGGCTTGCTTGAATCCTGATGGTGCAGTAAGCAAGGGACTCACATCTGAGCATACCCTTCCACGCTTGTGGTGGACAAAACGATTCAGAAAAGGGGGTGGTGATGGACAGAGTATCTGAATTAAACAAAATACTACTACCCAGTCAGCAGATCAGGGCTTAATCCATCACCGTTTTTTAGCTCACTGCACCATCTCAGCTCAGAACCTGGCTATATGCAAATTAGTCTGTCCCTGGCCCAATGCATCATGGGGACAGGGCAGACCAAACTACCAAGCCAATTCTTTTACAGGAAAGGAAACAAGCTTCCGGGGACCGGTTTCTGGCATTACAGCCGTCTTCGGCCCGGCTTGCTTGAATCCTGATGGTGCAGTGAGCAAGGGACTCACATCTAACCATACCCTTCCACGCTTGTGGTGGACAAAATTATTCAGAAAAGGGGGTGGTGATGGACAGAGTATCTGAATTAAACAGAATACTACTACCCAGTCAGCAGATCAGGGCTTAATCCATCACCGTTTTATAGCTCACTGCACCATCCCAGCTCAGAACCTGGCTACATGCAAATTAGTCTGTCCCTGGCCCAATGCATCATGGGGACAGGGCAGACCAAACTACCAGCCAATTCTTTTACTGGAAAGGAAACAAGATTCCGGGGACCAGTTTCTGGCATTACAGCCGTCTTCGGCCCGGCTTGCATGAATCCTGATGGTGCAGTGAGCAAGGGACTCACATCTGAGCATACCCTTCCACGCTTGTGGTGGACAAAATGATTCAGGAAAGGGGGTGGTGATGGGCAGAGTATATGAATTAAACAGAATACCACTACCCAGTCAGCAGATCAGGGCTTAATCCATCACCGTTTTTTAGCTCACTGCACCATCCCAGCTCAGAACCTGGCTACATGCAAATTAGTCTGTCCCTGGCCCAATGCATCATGGGGACAGGGCAGACCAAACTACCAAGCCAATTCTTTTACTGGAAAGGAAACAAGCTTCCGGGGACCGGCTTCTGGCATTACAGCCGTCTTCGGCCCGACTTGCTTGAATCCTGATGGTGCAGTGAGCAAGGGACTCACATCTGAGCATACCCTTCCACGCTTGTGGTCGACAAAATGATTCAGAAAAGGGGGTGGTGATGGACAGAGTATCTGAATTAAACAGAATACTACTACCCAGTCAGCAGATCAGGGCTTAATCCATCACCATTTTTAGCTCACTGCACCATCCCAGCTCAGAACCTGGCTACATGCAAATTAGTCTGTCCCTGGCCCAATGCATCATGGGGACAGGGCAGACCAAACTACCAAGCCAATTCGTTTACTGGAAAGGAAACAAGCTTCCGGGGGCCGGTTTCTGGCATTACAGCCGTATTCGGCCCGGCTTGCTTGAATCCTGATGGTGCAGTGAGCAAGGGACTCACATCTGAGCATACCCTTCCACGCTTGTGGTGGACAAAACGATTCAGAGAAGGGGGTGGTGATGGACAGAATATCTGAATTAAACAGAATACTACTACCCAGTCAGCAGATCAGGGCTTAATCCATCACCGTTTTTTAGCTCACTGCACCATCCCAGCTCAGAACCTGGCTACATGCAAATTAGTTTGTCCCTGGCCCAATGCATCATGGGGACAGGGCAGACCAAACTACCAAGCCAATTCTTTTACTGGAAAGGAAACAAGCTTCCGGGGACCGGTTTCTGGCATTACAGCCGTCTTTGGCCCGGCTTGCTTGAATCCTGATGGTGCAGTGAGCAAGGGACTCACATCTGAGCATACCCTTCCACGCTTGCGATGGACAAAATGATTCAGAAAAGGAGGTGGTGATGGACAGAGTATCTGAATTAAACAGAATACTACTACCCAGTCAGCAGATCAGGGCTTAATCCATCACCGTTTTTTAGCTCACTGCACCATCCCAGCTCAGAACCTGGCTACATGCAAATTAGTCTGTCCCTGGCCCAATGCATCATGGGGACAGGGCAGACCAAACTACCAAGCCAATTCTTTTACTGGAAATGAAACAAGCTTCCGGGGACCGGTTTCTGGCATTACAGCCGTCTTCGGCCCGGCTTGCTTGAATCCTGATGGTGCAGTGAGCAAGGGACTCACATCTGAGCATACCCTTCCACGCTTGTGGTGGACAAAACGATTCAGAAAAGGGGGTGGTGATGGACAGAGTATCTGAATTAAACAGAATACTACTACCCAGTCAGCAGATCAGGGCTTAATCCATCACCGTTTTTTAGCTCACTGCACCATCCCAGCTCAGAACCTGGCTACATGCAAATTAGTCTGTCCCTGGCCCAATGCATCATGGGGACAGGGCAGACCAAACTACCAAGCCAATTCTTTTACTGGAAAGGAAACAAGCTTCCGGGGGCCGGTTTCTGGCATTACAGCCGTATTCGGCCCGGCTTGCTTGAATCCTGATGGTGCAGTAAGCAAGGGACTCACATCTGAGCATACCCTTCCACGCTTGTGGTGGACAAAACGATTCAGAAAAGGGGGTGGTGATGGACAGAGTATCTGAATTAAACAAAATACTACTACCCAGTCAGCAGATCAGGGCTTAATCCATCACCGTTTTTTAGCTCACTGCACCATCTCAGCTCAGAACCTGGCTATATGCAAATTAGTCTGTCCCTGGCCCAATGCATCATGGGGACAGGGCAGACCAAACTACCAAGCCAATTCTTTTACTGGAAAGGAAACAAGCTTCCGGGGACCGGTTTCTGGCATTACAGCCGTCTTCGGCCCGGCTTGCTTGAATCCTGATGGTGCAGTGAGCAAGGGACTCACATCTAACCATACCCTTCCACGCTTGTGGTGGACAAAATTATTCAGAAAAGGGGGTGGTGATGGACAGAGTATCTGAATTAAACAGAATACTACTACCCAGTCAGCAGATCAGGGCTTAATCCATCACCGTTTTATAGCTCACTGCACCATCCCAGCTCAGAACCTGGCTACATGCAAATTAGTCTGTCCCTGGCCCAATGCATCATGGGGACAGGGCAGACCAAACTACCAGCCAATTCTTTTACTGGAAAGGAAACAAGATTCCGGGGACCAGTTTCTGGCATTACAGCCGTCTTCGGCCCGGCTTGCATGAATCCTGATGGTGCAGTGAGCAAGGGACTCACATCTGAGCATACCCTTCCACGCTTGTGGTGGACAAAACGATTCAGGAAAGGGGGTGGTGATGGACAGAATATCTGAATTAAACAGAATACTACTACCCAGTCAGCAGATCAGGTATTAATCCATCACCGTTTTTTAGCTCACTGCACCATCCCAGCTCAGAACCTGGCTACATGCAAATTAGTTTGTCCCTGGCCCAATGCATCATGGGGACAGGGCAGACCAAACTACCAAGCCAATTCTTTTACTGGAAAGGAAACAAGCTTCCGGGGACCGGTTTCTGGCATTACAGCCGTCTTTGGCCCGGCTTGCTTGAATCCTGATGGTGCAGTGAGCAAGGGACTCACATCTGAGCATACCCTTCCACGCTTGTGATGGACAAAATGATTCAGAAAAGGAGGTGGTGATGGACAGAGTATCTGAATTAAACAGAATACTACTACCCAGTCAGCAGATCAGGGCTTAATCCATCACCGTTTTTTAGCTCACTGCACCATCCCAGCTCAGAATCTGGCTACATGCAAATTAGTCTGTCCCTGGCCCAATGCATCATAGGGACAGGGCAGACCAAACTACCAAGCCAATTCTTTTACTGGAAATGAAACAAGCTTCCGGGGACCGGTTTCTGGCATTACAGCCGTCTTCGGCCCGGCTTGCTTGAATCCTGATGGTGCAGTGAGCAAGGGACTCACATCTGAGCATACCCTTCCACGCTTGTGGTGGACAAAACGATTCAGAAAAGGGGGTGGTGATGGACAGAGTATCTGAATTAAACAGAATACTACTACCCAGTCAGCAGATCAGGGCTTAATCCATCACCATTTTTTAGCTCACTGCACCATCCCAGCTCAGAACCTGGCTACATGCAAATTAGTCTGTCCCTGGGCCAATGCATCATGGGGACAGGGCAGACCAAACTACCAAGCCAATTCTTTTACTGGAAAGGAAACAAGCTTCCGGGGGCCGGTTTCTGGCATTACAGCCGTATTCGGCCCGGCTTGCTTGAATCCTGATGGTGCAGTAAGCAAGGGACTCACATCTGAGCATACCCTTCCACGCTTGTGGTGGACAAAACGATTCAGAAAAGGGGGTGGTGATGGACAGAGTATCTGAATTAAACAAAATACTACTACCCAGTCAGCAGATCAGGGCTTAATCCATCACCGTTTTTTAGCTCACTGCACCATCTCAGCTCAGAACCTGGCTATATGCAAATTAGTCTGTCCCTGGCCCAATGCATCATGGGGACAGGGCAGACCAAACTACCAAGCCAATTCTTTTACTGGAAAGGAAACAAGCTTCCGGGGACCGGTTTCTGGCATTACAGCCGTCTTCGGCCCGGCTTGCTTGAATCCTGATGGTGCAGTGAGCAAGGGACTCACATCTAACCATACCCTTCCACGCTTGTGGTGGACAAAATTATTCAGAAAAGGGGGTGGTGATGGACAGAGTATCTGAATTAAACAGAATACTACTACCCAGTCAGCAGATCAGGGCTTAATCCATCACCGTTTTATAGCTCACTGCACCATCCCAGCTCAGAACCTGGCTACATGCAAATTAGTCTGTCCCTGGCCCAATGCATCATGGGGACAGGGCAGACCAAACTACCAGCCAATTCTTTTACTGGAAAGGAAACAAGATTCCGGGGACCAGTTTCTGGCATTACAGCCGTCTTCGGCCCGGCTTGCATGAATCCTGATGGTGCAGTGAGCAAGGGACTCACATCTGAGCATACCCTTCCACGCTTGTGGTGGACAAAACGATTCAGGAAAGGGGGTGGTGATGGGCAGAGTATATGAATTAAACAGAATACCACTACCCAGTCAGCAGATCAGGGCTTAATCCATCACCGTTTTTTAGCTCACTGCACCATCCCAGCTCAGAACCTGGCTACATGCAAATTAGTCTGTCCCTGGCCCAATGCATCATGGGGACAGGGCAGACCAAACTACCAAGCCAATTCTTTTACTGGAAAGGAAACAAGCTTCCGGGGACCGGTTTCTGGCATTACAGCCGTCTTCGGCCCGACTTGCTTGAATCCTGATGGTGCAGTGAGCAAGGGACTCACATCTGAGCATACCCTTCCACGCTTGTGGTGGACAAAACGATTCAGAAAAGGGGGTGGTGATGGACAGAGTATCTGTATTAAACAGAATACTACTACCCAGTCAGCAGATCAGGGCTTAATCCATCACAGTTTTTTAGCTCACTGCACCATCCTAGCTCAGAACCAGGCTACATGCAAATTAGTCTGTCCCTGGCCCAATGTATCGTGGGGTCAGGGCAGACCAAACTACCAAGCCAATTCTTTTACTGGAAAGGAAACAAGCTTCTGGGGGCCGGTTTCTGGCACTACAGCCGTATTCGGCCCGGCTTGCTTGAATCCTGATGGTGCAGTGAGCAAGGGACTCACATCTGAGCATACCCTTCCACGCTTGTGGTTGACAAAACGATTCAGAAAAGGGGGTGGTGATGGACAGAGTATCTGAATTAAACAGAATACTACTACCCAGTCAGCAGATCAGGGATTAATCCATCACTGTTTTTTAGCTCACTGCACCATCTCAGCTCAGAACCTGGCTACATGCAAATTAGTCGGTCCCTGGCCCAATGCATCATGGGGACAGGGCAGACCAAACTACCAAGCCAATTCTTTTACTGGAAAGGAAACAAGCTTCCGGGGACCGGTTTCTGGCATTACAGCCGTCTTCGGCCCGGCTTGCTTGAATCCTGATGGTGCAGTGAGCAATGGACTCACATCTAACCATACCCTTCCACGCTTGTGGTGGACAAAATTATTCAGAAAAGGGGGTGGTGATGGACAGAGTATCTGAATTAAACAGAATACTACTACCCAGTCAGCAGATCAGGGCTTAATCCATCACCGTTTTATAGCTCACTGCACCATCCCAGCTCAGAACCTGGCTACATGCAAATTAGTCTGTCCCTGGCCCAATGCATCATGGGGACAGGGCAGACCAAACTACCAGCCAATTCTTTTACTGGAAAGGAAACAAGTTTCCGGGGACCAGTTTCTGGCATTACAGCCGTCTTCGGCCCGGCTTGCATGAATCCTGATGGTGCAGTGAGCAAGGGACTCACATCTGAGCATACCCTTCCACGCTTGTGGTGGACAAAACGATTCAGGAAAGGGGGTGGTGATGGGCAGAGTATATGAATTAAACAGAATACCACTACCCAGTCAGCAGATCAGGGCTTAATCAATCACCGTTTTTTAGCTCACTGCACCATCCCAGCTCAGAACCTGGCTACATGCAAATTAGTCTGTCCCTGGCCCAATGCATCATGGGGACAGGGCAGACCAAACTACCAAGCCAATTCTTTTACTGGAAAGGAAACAAGCTTCCGGGGACCGGTTTCTGGCATTACAGCCGTCTTCGGCCCGACTTGCTTGAATCCTGATGGTGCAGTGAGCAAGGGACTCACATCTGAGCATACCCTTCCACGCTTGTGGTGGACAAAACGATTCAGAAAAGGGGGTGGTGATGGACAGAGTATCTGTATTAAACAGAATACTACTACCCAGTCAGCAGATCAGGGCTTAATCCATCACAGTTTTTTAGCTCACTGCACCATCCCAGCTCAGAACCAGGCTACATGCAAATTAGTCTGTCCCTGGCCCAATGTATCGTGGGGTCAGGGCAGCCCAAACTACCAAGCCAATTCTTTTACTGGAAAGGAAACAAGCTTCCGGGGGCCGGTTTCTGGCACTACAGCCGTATTCGGCCCGGCTTGCTTGAATCCTGATGGTGCAGTGAGCAAGGGACTCACATCTGAGCATACCCTTCCACGCTTGTGGTTGACAAAACGATTCAGAAAAGGGGGTGGTGATGGACAGAGTATCTGAATTAAACAAAATACTACTACCCAGTCAGCAGATCAGGGCTTAATCCATCACCGTTTTTTAGCTCACTGCACCATCTCAGCTCAGAACCTGGCTATATGCAAATTAGTCTGTCCCTGGCCCAATGCATCATGGGGACAGGGCAGACCAAACTACCAAGCCAATTCTTTTACTGGAAAGGAAACAAGCTTCCGGGGACCGGTTTCTGGCATTACAGCCGTCTTCGGCCCGGCTTGCTTGAATCCTGATGGTGCAGTGAGCAAGGGACTCACATCTAACCATACCCTTCCACGCTTGTGGTGGACAAAATTATTCAGAAAAGGGGGTGGTGATGGACAGAGTATCTGAATTAAACAGAATACTACTACCCAGTCAGCAGATCAGGGCTTAATCCATCACCGTTTTATAGCTGACTGCACCATCCCAGCTCAGAACCTGGCTACATGCAAATTAGTCTGTCCCTGGCCCAATGCATCATGGGGACAGGGCAGACCAAACTACCAGCCAATTCTTTTACTGGAAAGGAAACAAGATTCCGGGGACCAGTTTCTGGCATTACAGCCGTCTTCGGCCCGGCTTGCATGAATCCTGATGGTGCAGTGAGCAAGGGACTCACATCTGAGCATACCCTTCCACGCTTGTGGTGGACAAAACGATTCAGGAAAGGGGGTGGTGATGGGCAGAGTATATGAATTAAACAGAATACCACTACCCAGTCAGCAGATCAGGGCTTAATCCATCACCGTTTTTTAGCTCACTGCACCATCCCAGCTCAGAACCTGGCTACATGCAAATTAGTCTGTCCCTGGCCCAATGCATCATGGGGACAGGGCAGACCAAACTACCAAGCCAATTCTTTTACTGGAAAGGAAACAAGCTTCCGGGGACCGGTTTCTGGCATTACAGCCGTCTTCGGCCCGACTTGCTTGAATCCTGATGGTGCAGTGAGCAAGGGACTCACATCTGAGCATACCCTTCCACGCTTGTGGTGGACAAAACGATTCAGAAAAGGGGGTGGTGATGGACAGAGTATCTGTATTAAACAGAATACTACTACCCAGTCAGCAGATCAGGGCTTAATCCATCACAGTTTTTTAGCTCACTGCACCATCCTAGCTCAGAACCAGGCTACATGCAAATTAGTCTGTCCCTGGCCCAATGTATCGTGGGGTCAGGGCAGACCAAACTACCAAGCCAATTCTTTTACTGGAAAGGAAACAAGCTTCCGGGGGCCGGTTTCTGGCACTACAGCCGTATTCTGCCCGGCTTGCTTGAATCCTGATGGTGCAGTGAGCAAGGGACTCACATCTGAGCATACCCTTCCACGCTTGTGGTTGACAAAACGATTCAGAAAAGGGGGTGGTGATGGACAGAGTATCTGAATTAAACAGAATACTACTACCCAGTCAGCAGATCAGGGCTTAATCCATCACTGTTTTTTAGCTCACTGCACCATCTCAGCTCAGAACCTGGCTACATGCAAATTAGTCTGTCCCTGGCCCAATGCATCATGGGGACAGGGCAGACCAAACTACCAAGCCAATTCTTTTACTGGAAAGGAAACAAGCTTCCGGGGACCGGTTTCTGGCATTACAGCCGTCTTCGGCCCGGCTTGCTTGAATCCTGATGGTGCAGTGAGCAATGGACTCACATCTAACCATACCCTTCCACGCTTGTGGTGGACAAAATTATTCAGAAAAGGGGGTGGTGATGGACAGAGTATCTGAATTAAACAGAATACTACTACCCAGTCAGCAGATCAGGGCTTAATCCATCACCGTTTTATAGCTCACTGCACCATCCCAGCTCAGAACCTGGCTACATGCAAATTAGTCTGTCCCTGGCCCAATGCATTATGGGGACAGGGCAGACCAAACTACCAGCCAATTCTTTTACTGGAAAGGAAACAAGATTCCGGGGACCAGTTTCTGGCATTACAGCCGTCTTCGGCCCGGCTTGCATGAATCCTGATGGTGCAGTGAGCAAGGGACTCACATCTGAGCATACCCTTCCACGCTTGTGGTGGACAAAACGATTCAGGAAAGGGGGTGGTGATGTGCAGAGTATATGAATTAAACAGAATACCACTACCCAGTCAGCAGATCAGGGCTTAATCCATCACCGTTTTTTTAGCTCACTGCACCATCCCAGCTCAGAACCTGGCTACATGCAAATTAGTCTGTCCCTGGCCCAATGCATCGTGGGGACAGGGCAGACCAAACTACCAAGCCAATTCTTTTACTGGAAAGGAAACAAGCTTCCGGGGACCGGTTTCTGGCATTACAGCCGTCTTCGGCCCGGTTTAGTTGAATCCTGATGGTGCAGTGAGCAATGGACTCACATCTGAGCATACCCTTCCACGCTTGTGGTGGACAAAACGATTCAGAAAAGGGGGTGGTGATGGACAGAGTATCTGAATTAAACAGAATACTACTACCCAGTCAGCAGATCAGGGCTTAATCCATCACCGTTTTTTAGCTCCCTGCACCATCCCAGCTCAGACCTGGCTACATGCAAATAAGTCTGTGCCTGGCCCAATGCATCGTGGGGACAGGGCAGACCAAACTACCAAGCCAATTCGTTTACTGGAAAGGAAACAAGCTTCCGGGGGCCGGTTTCTGGCATTACAGCCGTATTCGGCCCGGCTTGCTTGAATCCTGATGGTGCAGTGAGCAAGGGACTCACATCTGAGCATACCCTTCCACGCTTGTGGTGGACAAAATGATTCAGAAAAGGGGGTGGTGATGGACAGAGTATCTGAATTAAACAGAATACCACTACCCAGTCAGCAGATCAGGGCTTAATCCATCACCGTTTTTTAGCTCACTGCACCATCCCAGCTCAGAACCTGGCTACATGCAAATTAGTCTGTCCCTGGCCCAATGCATCATGGGGACAGGGCAGACCAAACTACCAAGCCAATTCTTTTACTGGAAAGGAAACAAGCTTCCGGGGACCGGTTTCTGGCATTACAGCCGTCTTCGGCCCGACTTGCTTGAATCCTGATGGTGCAGTGAGCAAGGGACTCACATCTGAGCATACCCTTCCACGCTTGTGGTGGACAAAACGATTCAGAAAAGGGGGTGGTGATGGACAGAGTATCTGTATTAAACAGAATACTACTACCCAGTCAGCAGATCAGGGCTTAATCCATCACAGTTTTTTAGCTCACTGCACCATCCTAGCTCAGAACCAGGCTACATGCAAATTAGTCTGTCCCTGGCCCAATGTATCGTGGGGTCAGGGCAGACCAAACTACCAAGCCAATTCTTTTACTGGAAAGGAAACAAGCTTCTGGGGGCCGGTTTCTGGCACTACAGCCGTATTCGGCCCGGCTTGCTTGAATCCTGATGGTGCAGTGAGCAAGGGACTCACATCTGAGCATACCCTTCCACGCTTGTGGTTGACAAAACGATTCAGAAAAGGGGGTGGTGATGGACAGAGTATCTGAATTAAACAGAATACTACTACCCAGTCAGCAGATCAGGGATTAATCCATCACTGTTTTTTAGCTCACTGCACCATCTCAGCTCAGAACCTGGCTACATGCAAATTAGTCTGTCCCTGGCCCAATGCATCATGGGGACAGGGCAGACCAAACTACCAAGCCAATTCTTTTACTGGAAAGGAAACAAGCTTCCGGGGACCGGTTTCTGGCATTACAGCCGTCTTCGGCCCGGCTTGCTTGAATCCTGATGGTGCAGTGAGCAATGGACTCACATCTAACCATACCCTTCCACGCTTGTGGTGGACAAAATTATTCAGAAAAGGGGGTGGTGATGGACAGAGTATCTGAATTAAACAGAATACTACTACCCAGTCAGCAGATCAGGGCTTAATCCATCACCGTTTTATAGCTCACTGCACCATCCCAGCTCAGAACCTGGCTACATGCAAATTAGTCTGTCCCTGGCCCAATGCATCATGGGGACAGGGCAGACCAAACTACCAGCCAATTCTTTTACTGGAAAGGAAACAAGTTTCCGGGAACCAGTTTCTGGCATTACAGCCGTCTTCGGCCCGGCTTGCATGAATCCTGATGGTGCAGTGAGCAAGGGACTCACATCTGAGCATACCCTTCCACGCTTGTGGTGGACAAAACGATTCAGGAAAGGGGGTGGTGATGGGCAGAGTATATGAATTAAACAGAATACCACTACCCAGTCAGCAGATCAGGGCTTAATCAATCACCGTTTTTTAGCTCACTGCACCATCCCAGCTCAGAACCTGGCTACATGCAAATTAGTCTGTCCCTGACCCAATGCATCATGGGGACAGGGCAGACCAAACTACCAAGCCAATTCTTTTACTGGAAAGGAAACAAGCTTCCGGGGACCGGTTTCTGGCATTACAGCCGTCTTCGGCCCGACTTGCTTGAATCCTGATGGTGCAGTGAGCAAGGGACTCACATCTGAGCATACCCTTCCACGCTTGTGGTGGACAAAACGATTCAGAAAAGGGGGTGGTGATGGACAGAGTATCTGTATTAAACAGAATACTACTACCCAGTCAGCAGATCAGGGCTTAATCCATCACAGTTTTTTAGCTCACTGCACCATCCCAGCTCAGAACCAGGCTACATGCAAATTAGTCTGTCCCTGGCCCAATGTATCGTGGGGTCAGGGCAGCCCAAACTACCAAGCCAATTCTTTTACTGGAAAGGAAACAAGCTTCCGGGGGCCGGTTTCTGGCACTACAGCCGTATTCGGCCCGGCTTGCTTGAATCCTGATGGTGCAGTGAGCAAGGGACTCACATCTGAGCATACCCTTCCACGCTTGTGGTTGACAAAACGATTCAGAAAAGGGGGTGGTGATGGACAGAGTATCTGAATTAAACAAAATACTACTACCCAGTCAGCAGATCAGGGCTTAATCCATCACCGTTTTTTAGCTCACTGCACCATCTCAGCTCAGAACCTGGCTATATGCAAATTAGTCTGTCCCTGGCCCAATGCATCATGGGGACAGGGCAGACCAAACTACCAAGCCAATTCTTTTACTGGAAAGGAAACAAGCTTCCGGGGACCGGTTTCTGGCATTACAGCCGTCTTCGGCCCGGCTTGCTTGAATCCTGATGGTGCAGTGAGCAAGGGACTCACATCTAACCATACCCTTCCACGCTTGTGGTGGACAAAATTATTCAGAAAAGGGGGTGGTGATGGACAGAGTATCTGAATTAAACAGAATACTACTACCCAGTCAGCAGATCAGGGCTTAATCCATCACCGTTTTATAGCTCACTGCACCATCCCAGCTCAGAACCTGGCTACATGCAAATTAGTCTGTCCCTGGCCCAATGCATCATGGGGACAGGGCAGACCAAACTACCAGCCAATTCTTTTACTGGAAAGGAAACAAGATTCCGGGGACCAGTTTCTGGCATTACAGCCGTCTTTGGCCCGGCTTGCATGAATCCTGATGGTGCAGTGAGCAAGGGACTCACATCTGAGCATACCCTTCCACGCTTGTGGTGGACAAAACGATTCAGGAAAGGGGGTGGTGATGGGCAGAGTATATGAATTAAACAGAATACCACTACCCAGTCAGCAGATCAGGGCTTAATCCATCACCGTTTTTTAGCTCACTGCACCATCCCAGCTCAGAACCTGGCTACATGCAAATTAGTCTGTCCCTGGCCCAATGCATCATGGGGACAGGGCAGACCAAACTACCAAGCCAATTCTTTTACTGGAAAGGAAACAAGCTTCCGGGGACCGGTTTCTGGCATTACAGCCGTCTTCGGCCCGACTTGCTTGAATCCTGATGGTGCAGTGAGCAAGGGACTCACATCTGAGCATACCCTTCCACGCTTGTGGTGGACAAAACGATTCAGAAAAGGGGGTGGTGATGGACAGAGTATCTGTATTAAACAGAATACTACTACCCAGTCAGCAGATCAGGGCTTAATCCATCACAGTTTTTTAGCTCACTGCACCATCCTAGCTCAGAACCAGGCTACATGCAAATTAGTCTGTCCCTGGCCCAATGTATCGTGGGGTCAGGGCAGACCAAACTACCAAGCCAATTCTTTTACTGGAAAGGAAACAAGCTTCCGGGGGCCGGTTTCTGGCACTACAGCCGTATTCTGCCCGGCTTGCTTGAATCCTGATGGTGCAGTGAGCAAGGGACTCACATCTGAGCATACCCTTCCACGCTTGTGGTGGACAAAACGATTCAGAAAAGGGGGTGGTGATGGACAGAGTATCTGAATTAAACAGAATACTACTACCCAGTCAGCAGATCAGGGCTTAATCCATCACTGTTTTTTAGCTCACTGCACCATCTCAGCTCAGAACCTGGCTACATGCAAATTAGTCTGTCCCTGGCCCAATGCATCATGGGGACAGGGCAGACCAAACTACCAAGCCAATTCTTTTACTGGAAAGGAAACAAGCTTCCGGGGACCGGTTTCTGGCATTACAGCCGTCTTCGGCCCGGCTTGCTTGAATCCTGATGGTGCAGTGAGCAATGGACTCACATCTAACCATACCCTTCCACGCTTGTGGTGGACAAAATTATTCAGAAAAGGGGGTGGTGATGGACAGAGTATCTGAATTAAACAGAATACTACTACCCAGTCAGCAGATCAGGGCTTAATCCATCACCGTTTTATAGCTCACTGCACCATCCCAGCTCAGAACCTGGCTACATGCAAATTAGTCTGTCCCTTGCCCAATGCATTATGGGGACAGGGCAGACCAAACTACCAGCCAATTCTTTTACTGGAAAGGAAACAAGATTCCGGGGACCAGTTTCTGGCATTACAGCCGTCTTCGGCCCGGCTTGCATGAATCCTGATGGTGCAGTGAGCAAGGGACTCACATCTGAGCATACCCTTCCACGCTTGTGGTGGACAAAACGATTCAGGAAAGGGGGTGGTGATGGGCAGAGTATATGAATTAAACAGAATACCACTACCCAGTCAGCAGATCAGGGCTTAATCCATCACCGTTTTTTAGCTCACTGCACCATCCCAGCTCAGAACCTGGCTACATGCAAATTAGTCTGTCCCTGGCCCAATGCATCGTGGGGACAGGGCAGACCAAACTACCAAGCCAATTCTTTTACTGGAAAGGAAACAAGCTTCCGGGGACCGGTTTCTGGCATTACAGCCGTCTTCGGCCCGGTTTGCTTGAATCCTGATGGTGCAGTGAGCAATGGACTCACATCTGAGCATACCCTTCCACGCTTGTGGTGGACAAAACGATTCAGAAAAGGGGGTGGTGATGGACAGAGTATCTGAATTAAACAGAATACTACTACCCAGTCAGCAGATCAGGGCTTAATCCATCACCGTTTTTTAGCTCCCTGCACCATCCCAGCTCAGACCTGGCTACATGCAAATAAGTCTGTGCCTGGCCCAATGCATCGTGGGGACAGGGCAGACCAAACTACCAAGCCAATTCGTTTACTGGAAAGGAAACAAGCTTCCGGGGGCCGGTTTCTGGCATTACAGCCGTATTCGGCCCGGCTTGCTTGAATCCTGATGGTGCAGTGAGCAAGGGACTCACATCTGAGCATACCCTTCCACGCTTGTGGTGGACAAAATGATTCAGAAAAGGGGGTGGTGATGGACAGAGTATCTGAATTAAACAGAATACTACTACCCAGTCAGCAGATCAGGGCTTAATCCATCACCATTTTTAGCTCACTGCACCATCCCAGCTCAGAACCTGGCTATATGCAAATTAGTCTGTCCCTGGCCCAATGCATCATGGGGACAGGGCAGACCAAACTACCAAGCCAATTCGTTTACTGGAAAGGAAACAAGCTTCCGGGGTCCGGTTTCTGGCATTACAGCCGTATTCGGCCCGGCTTGCTTGAATCCTGATGGTGCAGTGAGCAAGGGACTCACATCTGAGCATACCCTTCCACGCTTGTGGTGGACAAAACGATTCAGAAAAGGGGGTGGTGATGGACAGAATATCTGAATTAAACAGAATACTACTACCCAGTCAGCAGATCAGGACTTAATCCATCACCGTTTTTTAGCTCACTGCACCATCCCAGCTCAGAACCTGGCTACATGCAAATTAGTTTGTCCCTGGCCCAATGCATCATGGGGACAGGGCAGACCAAACTACCAAGCCAATTCTTTTACTGGAAAGGAAACAAGCTTCCGGGGACCAGTTTCTGGCATTACAGCCGTCTTCGGCCCGGCTTGCTTGAATCCTGATGGTGCAGTGAGCAAGGGACTCACATCTGAGCATACCCTTCCACGCTTGTGATGGACAAAATGATTCAGAAAAGGAGGTGGTGATGGACAGAGTATCTGAATTAAACAGAATACTACTACCCAGTCAGCAGATCAGGGCTTAATCCATCACCGTTTTATAGCTCACTGCACCATCCCAGCTCAGAACCTGGCTACATGCAAATTAGTCTGTCCCTGGCCCAATGCATCATGGGGACAGGGCAGACCAAACTACCAGCCAATTCTTTTACTGGAAAGGAAACAAGATTCCGGGGACCAGTTTCTGGCATTACAGCCGTCTTCGGCCCGGCTTGCATGAATCCTGATGGTGCAGTGAGCAAGGGACTCACATCTGAGCATACCCTTCCACGCTTGTGGTGGACAAAACGATTCAGGAAAGGGGGTGGTGATGGGCAGAGTATATGAATTAAACAGAATACCACTACCCAGTCAGCAGATCAGGGCTTAATCCATCACCGTTTTTTAGCTCACTGCACCATCCCAGCTCAGAACCTGGCTACATGCAAATTAGTCTGTCCCTGGCCCAATGCATCATGGGGACAGGGCAGACCAAACTACCAAGCCAATTCTTTTACTGGAAAGGAAACAAGCTTCCGGGGACCGGTTTCTGGCATTACAGCCGTCTTCGGCCCGACTTGCTTGAATCCTGATGGTGCAGTGAGCAAGGGACTCACATCTGAGCATACCCTTCCACGCTTGTGGTGGACAAAACGATTCAGAAAAGGGGGTGGTGATGGACAGAGTATCTGTATTAAACAGAATACTACTACCCAGTCAGCAGATCAGGGCTTAATCCATCACAGTTTTTTAGCTCACTGCACCATCCCAGCTCAGAACCAGGCTACATGCAAATTAGTCTGTCCCTGGCCCAATGTATCGTGGGGTCAGGGCAGCCCAAACTACCAAGCCAATTCTTTTCCTGGAAAGGAAACAAGCTTCCGGGGGCCGGTTTCTGGCACTACAGCCGTATTCGGCCCGGCTTGCTTGAATCCTGATGGTGCAGTGAGCAAGGGACTCACATCTGAGCATACCCTTCCACGCTTGTGGTTGACAAAACGATTCAGAAAAGGGGGTGGTGATGGACAGAGTATCTGAATTAAACAAAATACTACTACCCAGTCAGCAGATCAGGGCTTAATCCATCACCGTTTTTTAGCTCACTGCACCATCTCAGCTCAGAACCTGGCTATATGCAAATTAGTCTGTCCCTGGCCCAATTCATCATGGGGACAGGGCAGACCAAACTACCAAGCCAATTCTTTTACTGGAAAGGAAACAAGCTTCCGGGGACCGGTTTCTGGCATTACAGCCATCTTCGGCCCGACTTGCTTGAATCCTGATGGTGCAGTGAGCAAGGGACTCACATCTGAGCATACCCTTCCACACTTGTGGTGGACAAAACGATTCAGAAAAGGGGGTGGTGATGGACAGAGTATCTGTATTAAACAGAATACTACTACCCAGTCAGCAGATCAGGGCTTAATCCATCACAGTTTTTTAGCTCACTGCACCATCCCAGCCCAGAACCAGGCTACATGCAAATTAGTCTGTCCCTGGCCTAATGTATCGTGGGGTCAGGGCAGACCAAACTACCAAGCCAATTCTTTTACTGGAAAGGAAACAAGCTTCCGGGGGCCGGTTTCTGGCACTACAGCCGTATTCGGCCCGGCTTGCTTGAATCCTGATGGTGCAGTGAGCAAGGGACTCACATCTGAGCATATTCTTCCACGCTTGTGGTTGACAAAACGATTCAGAAAAGGGGGTGGTGATGGACAGAGTATCTGAATTAAACAAAATACTACTACCCAGTCAGCAGATCAGGGCTTAATCCATCACCGTTTTTTAGCTCACTGCACCATCTCAGCTCAGAACCTGGCTACATGCAAATTAGTCTGTCCCTGGCCCAATGCATCATGGGGACAGGGCAGACCAAACTACCAAGCCAATTCTTTTACTGGAAAGGAAACAAGCTTCCGGGGACCGGTTTCTGGCATTACAGCCGTCTTCGGCCCGGCTTGCTTGAATCCTGATGGTGCAGTGAGCAAGGGACTCACATCTTAATATACCCTTCCACGCTTGTGGTGGACAAAACGATTCAGAAAAGGGGGTGGTGATGGACAGAGTATCTGTATTAAACAGAATACTACTACCCAGTCAGCAGATCAGGGCTTAATCCATCACCGTTTTTTAGCTCACTGCACCATCCCAGCTCAGAACCTGGCTACATGCAAATTAGTCTGTCCCTGGCCCAATGCATCGTGGGGACAGGGCAGACCAAACTACCAAGCCAATTCTTTTACTGGAAAGGAAACAAGCTTCCGGGGACCGGTTTCTGGCATTACAGCCGTCTTCGGCCCGGCTTGCTTGAATCCTGATGGTGCAGTGAGCAATGGACTCACATCTGAGCATACCCTTCCACGCTTGTGGTGGACAAAACGATTCAGAAAAGGGGGTGGTGATGGACAGAGTATCTGAATTAAACAGAATACTACTACCCAGTCAGCAGATCAGGGCTTAATCCATCACCGTTTTTTAGCTCCCTGCACCATCCCAGCTCAGACCTGGCTACATGCAAATAAGTCTGTGCCTGGCCCAATGCATCGTGGGGACAGGGCAGACCAAACTACCAAGCCAATTCGTTTACTGGAAAGGAAACAAGCTTCCGGGGGCCGGTTTCTGGCATTACAGCCGTATTCGGCCCGGCTTGCTTGAATCCTGATGGTGCAGTGAGCAAGGGACTCACATCTGAGCATACCCTTCCACGCTTGTGGTGGACAAAACGATTCAGAAAAGGGGGTGGTGATGGACAGAGTATCTGAATTAAACAGAATACTACTACCCAGTCAGCAGATCAGGGCTTAATCCATCACCATTTTTAGCTCACTGCACCATCCCAGCTCAGAACCTGGCTACATGCAAATTAGTTTGTCCCTGGCCCAATGCATCATGGGGACAGGGCAGACCAAACTACCAAGCCAATTCTTTTACTGGAAAGGAAACAAGCTTCCGGGGACCGGTTTCTGGCATTACAGCCGTCTTCGGCCCGGCTTGCTTGAATCCTGATGGTGCAGTGAGCAAGGGACTCACATCTGAGCATACCCTTCCACGCTTGTGATGGACAAAATGATTCAGAAAAGGAGGTGGTGATGGACAGAGTATCTGAATTAAACAGAATACTACTACCCAGTCAGCAGATCAGGGCTTAATCCATCACCGTTTTATAGCTCACTGCACCATCCCAGCTCAGAACCTGGCTACATGCAAATTAGTCTGTCCCTGGCCCAATGCATCATGGGGACAGGGCAGACCAAACTACCAGCCAATTCTTTTACTGGAAAGGAAACAAGATTCCGGGGACCAGTTTCTGGCATTACAGCCGTCTTCGGCCCGGCTTGCATGAATCCTGATGGTGCAGTGAGCAAGGGACTCACATCTGAGCATACCCTTCCACGCTTGTGGTGGACAAAACGATTCAGGAAAGGGGGTGGTGATGGGCAGAGTATATGAAATAAACAGAATACCACTACCCAGTCAGCAGATCAGGGCTTAATCCATCACCGTTTTTTAGCTCACTGCACCATCCCAGCTCAGAAGCTGGCTACATGCAAATTAGTCTGTCCCTGGCCCAATGCATCATGGGGACAGGGCAGACCAAACTACCAAGCCAATTCTTTTACTGGAAAGGAAACAAGCTTCCGGGGACCGGTTTCTGGCATTACAGCCGTCTTCGGCCCGACTTGCTTGAATCCTGATGGTGCAGTGAGCAAGGGACTCACATCTGAGCATACCCTTCCACGCTCGTGGTGGACAAAACGATTCAGAAAAGGGGGTGGTGATGGACAGAGTATCTGTATTAAACAGAATACTACTACCCAGTCAGCAGATCAGGGCTTAATCCATCACAGTTTTTTAGCTCACTGCACCATCCCAGCTCAGAACCAGGCTACATGCAAATTAGTCTGTCCCTGGCCCAATGTATCGTGGGGTCAGGGCAGCCCAAACTACCAAGCCAATTCTTTTCCTGGAAAGGAAACAAGCTTCCGGGGGCCGGTTTCTGGCACTACAGCCGTATTCGGCCCGGCTTGCTTGAATCCTGATGGTGCAGTGAGCAAGGGACTCACATCTGAGCATACCCTTCCACGCTCGTGGTGGACAAAACGATTCAGAAAAGGGGGTGGTGATGGACAGAGTATCTGAATTAAACAGAATACTACTACCCAGTCAGCAGATCAGGGCTTAATCCATCACAGTTTTTTAGCTCACTGCACCATCCCAGCCCAGAACCAGGCTACATGCAAATTAGTCTGTCCCTGGCCTAATGTATCGTGGGGTCAGGGCAGACCAAACTACCAAGCCAATTCTTTTACTGGAAAGGAAACAAGCTTCCGGGGGCCGGTTTCTGGCACTACAGCCGTATTCGGCCCGGCTTGCTTGAATCCTGATGGTGCAGTGAGCAAGGGACTCACATATGAGCATATTCTTCCACGCTTGTGGTTGACAAAACGATTCAGAAAAGGGGGTGGTGATGGACAGAGTATCTGAATTAAACAAAATACTACTACCCAGTCAGCAGATCAGGGCTTAATCCATCACCGTTTTTTAGCTCACTGCACCATCTCAGCTCAGAACCTGGCTACATGCAAATTAGTCTGTCCCTGGCCCAATGCATCATGGGGACAGGGCAGACCAAACTACCAAGCCAATTCTTTTACTGGAAAGGAAACAAGCTTCCGGGGACCGGTTTCTGGCATTACAGCCGTCTTCGGCCCGGCTTGCTTGAATCCTGATGGTGCAGTGAGCAAGGGACTCACATCTTAATATACCCTTCCACGCTTGTGGTGGACAAAACGATTCAGAAAAGGGGGTGGTGATGGACAGAGTATCTGTATTAAACAGAATACTACTACCCAGTCAGCAGATCAGGGCTTAATCCATCACCGTTTTTTAGCTCACTGCACCATCCCAGCTCAGAACCTGGCTACATGCAAATTAGTCTGTCCCTGGCCCAATGCATCGTGGGGACAGGGCAGACCAAACTACCAAGCCAATTCTTTTACTGGAAAGGAAACAAGCTTCCGGGGACCGGTTTCTGGCATTACAGCCGTCTTCGGCCCGGCTTGCTTGAATCCTGATGGTGCAGTGAGCAATGGACTCACATCTGAGCATACCCTTCCACGCTTGTGGTGGACAAAACGATTCAGAAAAGGGGGTGGTGATGGACAGAGTATCTGAATTAAACAGAATACTACTACCCAGTCAGCAGATCAGGGCTTAATCCATCACCGTTTTTTAGCTCCCTGCACCATCCCAGCTCAGACCTGGCTACATGCAAATAAGTCTGTGCCTGGCCCAATGCATCGTGGGGACAGGGCAGACCAAACTACCAAGCCAATTCGTTTACTGGAAAGGAAACAAGCTTCCGGGGGCCGGTTTCTGGCATTACAGCCGTATTCGGCCCGGCTTGCTTGAATCCTGATGGTGCAGTGAGCAAGGGACTCACATCTGAGCATACCCTTCCACGCTTGTGGTGGACAAAACGATTCAGAAAAGGGGGTGGTGATGGACAGAGTATCTGAATTAAACAGAATACTACTACCCAGTCAGCAGATCAGGGCTTAATCCATCACCATTTTTAGCTCACTGCACCATCCCAGCTCAGAACCTGGCTACATGCAAATTAGTTTGTCCCTGGCCCAATGCATCATGGGGACAGGGCAGACCAAACTACCAAGCCAATTCTTTTACTGGAAAGGAAACAAGCTTCCGGGGACCGGTTTCTGGCATTACAGCCGTCTTCGGCCCGGCTTGCTTGAATCCTGATGGTGCAGTGAGCAAGGGACTCACATCTGAGCATACCCTTCCACGCTTGTGATGGACAAAATGATTCAGAAAAGGAGGTGGTGATGGACAGAGTATCTGAATTAAACAGAATACTACTACCCAGTCAGCAGATCAGGGCTTAATCCATCACCGTTTTATAGCTCACTGCACCATCCCAGCTCAGAACCTGGCTACATGCAAATTAGTCTGTCCCTGGCCCAATGCATCATGGGGACAGGGCAGACCAAACTACCAGCCAATTCTTTTACTGGAAAGGAAACAAGATTCCGGGGACCAGTTTCTGGCATTACAGCCGTCTTCGGCCCGGCTTGCATGAATCCTGATGGTGCAGTGAGCAAGGGACTCACATCTGAGCATACCCTTCCACGCTTGTGGTGGACAAAACGATTCAGGAAAGGGGGTGGTGATGGGCAGAGTATATGAAATAAACAGAATACCACTACCCAGTCAGCAGATCAGGGCTTAATCCATCACCGTTTTTTAGCTCACTGCACCATCCCAGCTCAGAAGCTGGCTACATGCAAATTAGTCTGTCCCTGGCCCAATGCATCATGGGGACAGGGCAGACCAAACTACCAAGCCAATTCTTTTACTGGAAAGGAAACAAGCTTCCGGGGACCGGTTTCTGGCATTACAGCCGTCTTCGGCCCGACTTGCTTGAATCCTGATGGTGCAGTGAGCAAGGGACTCACATCTGAGCATACCCTTCCACGCTCGTGGTGGACAAAACGATTCAGAAAAGGGGGTGGTGATGGACAGAGTATCTGTATTAAACAGAATACTACTACCCAGTCAGCAGATCAGGGCTTAATCCATCACAGTTTTTTAGCTCACTGCACCATCCCAGCTCAGAACCAGGCTACATGCAAATTAGTCTGTCCCTGGCCCAATGTATTGTGGGGTCAGGGCAGCCCAAACTACCAAGCCAATTCTTTTCCTGGAAAGGAAACAAGCTTCCGGGGGCCGGTTTCTGGCACTACAGCCGTATTCGGCCCGGCTTGCTTGAATCCTGATGGTGCAGTGAGCAAGGGACTCACATCTGAGCATACCCTTCCACGCTTGTGGTTGACAAAACGATTCAGAAAAGGGGGTGGTGATGGACAGAGTATCTGAATTAAACAAAATACTACTACGCAGTCAGCAGATCAGGGCTTAATCCATCACCGTTTTTTAGCTCACTGCACCATCTCAGCTCACAACCTGGCTATATGCAAATTAGTCTGTCCCTGGCCCAATGCATCATGGGGACAGGGCAGACCAAACTACCAAGCCAATTCTTTTACTGGAAAGGAAACAAGCTTCCGGGGACCGGTTTCTGGCATTACAGCCGTCTTCGGCCCGGCTTGCTTGAATCCTGATGGTGCAGTGAGCAAGGGACTCACATCTAACCATACCCTTCCACGCTTGTGGTGGACAAAATTATTCAGAAAAGGGGGTGGTGATCGACAGAGTATCTGAATTAAACAGAATACTACTACCCAGTCAGCAGATCAGGGCTTAATCCATCACCGTTTTATAGCTCACTGCACCATCCCAGCTCAGAACCTGGCTACATGCAAATTAGTCTGTCCCTGGCCCAATGCATCATGGGGACAGGGCAGACCAAACTACCAGCCAATTCTTTTACTGGAAAGGAAACAAGATTCCGGGGACCAGTTTCTGGCATTACAGCCGTCTTCGGCCCGGCTTGCATGAATCCTGATGGTGCAGTGAGCAAGGGACTCACATCTGAGCATACCCTTCCACGCTTGTGGTGGACAAAACGATTCAGGAAAGGGGGTGGTGATGGGCAGAGTATATGAATTAAACAGAATACCACTACCCAGTCAGCAGATCAGGGCTTAATCCATCACCGTTTTTTAGCTCACTGCACCATCCCAGCTCAGAACCTGGCTACATGCAAATTAGTCTGTCCCTGGCCCAATGCATCATGGGGACAGGGCAGACCAAACTACCAAGCCAATTCTTTTACTGGAAAGGAAACAAGCTTCCGGGGACCGGTTTCTGGCATTACAGCCGTCTTCGGCCCGACTTGCTTGAATCCTGATGGTGCAGTGAGCAAGGGACTCACATCTGAGCATACCCTTCCACGCTTGTGGTGGACAAAACGATTCAGAAAAGGGGGTGGTGATGGACAGAGTATCTCTATTAAACAGAATACTACTACCCAGTCAGCAGATCAGGGCTTAATCCATCACAGTTTTTTAGCTCACTGCACCATCCTAGCTCAGAACCAGGCTACATGCAAATTAGTCTGTCCCTGGCCCAATGTATTGTGGGGTCAGGGCAGACCAAACTACCAAGCCAATTCTTTTACTGGAAAGGAAACAAGCTTCCGGGGGCCGGTTTCTGGCACTACAGCCGTATTCGGCCCGGCTTGCTTGAATCCTGATGGTGCAG
Source organism: Lissotriton vulgaris (assembly GCF_964263255.1). Classification (NCBI taxonomy): domain Eukaryota; kingdom Metazoa; phylum Chordata; class Amphibia; order Caudata; family Salamandridae; genus Lissotriton; species Lissotriton vulgaris. Next base: position 898,548,181 of record NC_141693.1, on the reverse strand, counting down.
TGAGCAAGGGACTCACATCTGAGCATACCCTTCCACGCTTGTGGTTGACAAAACGATTCAGAAAAGGGGGTGGTGATGGACAGAGTATCTGAATTAAACAGAATACTACTACCCAGTCAGCAGATCAGGGCTTAATCCATCACTGTTTTTTTAGCTCACTGCACCATTTCAGCTCAGAACCTGGCTACATGCAAATTAGTCTGTCCCTGGCCCAATGCATCATGGGGACAGGGCAGACCAAACTACCAAGCCAATTCTTTTACTGGAAAGGAAACAAGCTTCCGGGGACCAGTTTCTGGCATTACAGCCGTCTTCGGCCCGGCTTGCTTGAATCCTGATGGTGCAGTGAGCAATGGACTCACATCTAACCATACCCTTCCACGCTTGTGGTGGACAAAATTATTCAGAAAAGGGGGTGGTGATGGACAGAGTATCTGAATTAAACAGAATACTACTACCCAGTCAGCAGATCAGGGCTTAATCCATCACCGTTTTATAGCTCACTGCACCATCCCAGCTCAGAACCTGGCTACATGCAAATTAGTCTGTCCCTGGCCCAATGCATCATGGGGACAGGGCAGACCAAACTACCAGCTAATTCTTTTACTGGAAAGGAAACAAGATTCCGGGGACCAGTTTCTGGCATTACAGCCGTCTTCGGCCCGGCTTGCATGAATCCTGATGGTGCAGTGAGCAAGGGACTCACATCTGAGCATACCCTTCCACGCTTGTGGTGGACAAAACGATTCAGAAAAGGGGGTGGTGATGGACAGAGTATCTGAATTAAACAGAATACTACTACCCAGTCAGCAGATCAGGGCTTAATCCATCACCATTTTTAGCTCACTGCACCATCCCAGCTCAGAACCTGGCTACATGCAAATTAGTCTGTCCCTGGCCCAATGCATCATGGGGACAGGGCAGACCAAACTACCAAGCCAATTCGTTTACTGGAAAGGAAACAGGCTTCCGGGGGCCGGTTTCTGGCATTACAGCCGTATTCGGCCCGGCTTGCTTGAATCCTGATGGTGCAGTGAGCAAGGGACTCACATCTGAGCATACCCTTCCACGCTTGTGGTGGACAAAACGATTCAGAAAAGGGGGTGGTGATGGACAGAATATCTGAATTAAACAGAATACTACTACCCAGTCAGCAGATCAGGGCTTAATCCATCACCGTTTTTTAGCTCACTGCACCATCCCAGCTCAGAACCTGGCTACATGCAAATTAGTTTGTCCCTGGCCCAATGCATCATGGGGACAGGGCAGACCAAACTACCAAGCCAATTCTTTTACTGGAAAGGAAACAAGCTTCCGGGGACCGGTTTCTGGCATTACAGCCGTCTTCGGCCCGGCTTGCTTGAATCCTGATGGTGCAGTGAGCAAGGGACTCACATCTGAGCATACCCTTCCACGCTTGTGATGGACAAAATGATTCAGAAAAGGAGGTGGTGATGGACAGAGTATCTGAATTAAACAGAATACTACTACCCAGTCAGCAGATCAGGGCTTAATCCATCACCGTTTTATAGCTCACTGCACCATCCCAGCTCAGAACCTGGCTACATGCAAATTAGTCTGTCCCTGGCCCAATGCATCATGGGGACAGGGCAGACCAAACTACCAGCCAATTCTTTTACTGGAAAGGAAACAAGATTCCGGGGACCAGTTTCTGGCATTACAGCCGTCTTCGGCCCGGCTTGCATTAATCCTGATGGTGCAGTGAGCAAGGGACTCACATCTGAGCATACCCTTCCACGCTTGTGGTGGACAAAACGATTCAGTAAAGGGGGTGGTGATGGGCAGAGTATATGAATTAAACAGAATACCACTACCCAGTCAGCAGATCAGGGCTTAATCCATCACCGTTTTTTAGCTCACTGCACCATCCCAGCTCAGAACCTGGCTACATGCAAATTAGTCTGTCCCTGGCCCAATGCATCATGGGGACAGGGCAGACAAACTACCAAGCCAATTCTTTTACTGGAAAGGAAACAAGCTTCCGGGGACCGGTTTCTGGCATTACAGCCGTCTTCGGCCCGACTTGCTTGAATCCTGATGGTGCAGTGAGCAAGGGACTCACATCTGAGCATACCCTTCCACGCTTGTGGTGGACAAAACGATTCAGAAAAGGGGGTGGTGATGGACAGAGTATCTGTATTAAACAGAATACTACTACCCAGTCAGCAGATCAGGGCTTAATCCATCACAGTTTTTTAGCTCACTGCACCATCCCAGCTCAGAATCAGGCTACATGCAAATTAGTCTGTCCCTGGCCCAATGTATCGTGGGGTCAGGGCAGCCCAAACTACCAAGCCAATTCTTTTCCTGGAAAGGAAACAAGCTTCCGGGGGCCGGTTTCTGGCACTACAGCCGTATTCGGCCCGGCTTGCTTGAATCCTGATGGTGCAGTGAGCAAGGGACTCACATCTGAGCATACCCTTCCACGCTTGTGGTTGACAAAACGATTCAGAAAAGGGGGTGGTGATGGACAGAGTATCTGAATTAAACAAAATACTACTACCCAGTCAGCAGATCAGGGCTTAATCCATCACCGTTTTTTAGCTCACTGCACCATCTCAGCTCAGAACCTGGCTATATGCAAATTAGTCTGTCCCTGGCCCAATTCATCATGGGGACAGGGCAGACCAAACTACCAAGCCAATTCTTTTACTGGAAAGGAAACAAGCTTCCGGGGACCGGTTTCTGGCATTACAGCCGTCTTCGGCCCGACTTGCTTGAATCCTGATGGTGCAGTGAGCAAGGGACTCACATCTGAGCATACCCTTCCACGCTTGTGGTGGACAAAACGATTCAGAAAAGGGGGTGGTGATGGACAGAGTATCTGTATTAAACAGAATACTACTACCCAGTCAGCATATCAGGGCTTAATCCATCACCGTTTTTTAGCTCACTGCACCATCCCAGCTCAGAACCTGGCTACATGCAAATTAGTCTGTCCTTGGCCCAATGCATCGTGGGGACAGGGCAGACCAAACTACCAAGCCAATTCTTTTACTGGAAAGGAAACAAGCTTCCGGGGACCGGTTTCTGGCATTACAGCCGTCTTCGGCCCGGCTTGCTTGAATCCTGATGGTGCAGTGAGCAATGGACTCACATCTGAGCATACCCTTCCACGCTTGTGGTGGACAAAACGATTCAGAAAAGGGGGTGGTGATGGACAGAGTATCTGAATTAAACAGAATACTACTACCCAGTCAGCAGATCAGGGCTTAATCCATCACCGTTTTTTAGCTCCCTGCACCATCCCAGCTCAGACCTGGCTACATGCAAATAAGTCTGTGCCTGGCCCAATGCATCGTGGGGACAGGGCAGACCAAACTACCAAGCCAATTCGTTTACTGGAAAGGAAACAAGCTTCCGGGGGCCGGTTTCTGGCATTACAGCCGTATTCGGCCCGGCTTGCTTGAATCCTGATGGTGCAGTGAGCAAGGGACTCACATCTGAGCATACCCTTCCACGCTTGTGGTGGACAAAACGATTCAGAAAAGGGGGTGGTGATGGACAGAGTATCTGAATTAAACAGAATACTACTACCCAGTCAGCAGATCAGGGCTTAATCCATCACCATTTTTAGCTCACTGCACCATCCCAGCTCAGAACCTGGCTACATGCAAATTAGTCTGTCCCTGGCCCAATGCATCATGGGGACAGGGCAGACCAAACTACCAAGCCAATTCGTTTACTGGAAAGGAAACAAGCTTCCGGGGGCCGGTTTCTGGCATTACAGCCGTATTCGGCCCGGCTTGCTTGAATCCTGATGGTGCAGTGAGCAAGGGACTCACATCTGAGCATACCCTTCCACGCTTGTGGTGGACAAAACGATTCAGAAAAGGGGGTGGTGATGGACAGAATATCTGAATTAAACAGAATACTACTACCCAGTCAGCAGATCAGGGCTTAATCCATCACCGTTTTTTAGCTCACTGCACCATCCCAGCTCAGAACCTGGCTACATGCAAATTAGTTTGTCCCTGGCCCAATGCATCATGGGGACAGGGCAGACCAAACTACCAAGCCAATTCTTTTACTGGAAAGGAAACAAGCTTCCGGGGACCGGTTTCTGGCATTACAGCCGTCTTCGGCCCGGCTTGCTTGAATCCTGATGGTGCAGTGAGCAAGGGACTCACATCTGAGCATACCCTTCCACGCTTGTGATGGACAAAATGATTCAGAAAAGGAGGTGGTGATGGACAGAGTATCTGAATTAAACAGAATACTACTACCCAGTCAGCAGATCAGGGCTTAATCCATCACCGTTTTATAGCTCACTGCACCATCCCAGCTCAGAACCTGGCTACATGCAAATTAGTCTGTCCCTGGCCCAATGCATCATGGGGACAGGGCAGACCAAACTACCAGCCAATTCTTTTACTGGAAAGGAAACAAGATTCCGGGGACCAGTTTCTGGCATTACAGCCGTCTTCGGCCCGGCTTGCATGAATCCTGATGGTGCAGTGAGCAAGGGACTCACATCTGAGCATACCCTTCCACGCTTGTGGTGGACAAAACGATTCAGGAAAGGGGGTGGTGATGGGCAGAGTATATGAATTAAACAGAATACCACTACCCAGTCAGCAGATCAGGGCTTAATCCATCACCGTTTTTTAGCTCACTGCACCATCCCAGCTCAGAACCTGGCTACATGCAAATTAGTCTGTCCCTGGCCCAATGCATCATGGGGACAGGGCAGACCAAACTACCAAGCCAATTCTTTTACTGGAAAGGAAACAAGCTTCCGGGGACCGGTTTCTGGCATTACAGCCGTCTTCGGCCCGACTTGCTTGAATCCTGATGGTGCAGTGAGCAAGGGACTCACATCTGAGCATACCCTTCCACGCTTGTGGTGGACAAAACGATTCAGAAAAGGGGGTGGTGATGGACAGAGTATCTGTATTAAACAGAATACTACTACCCAGTCAGCAGATCAGGGCTTAATCCATCACAGTTTTTTAGCTCACTGCACCATCCCAGCTCAGAACCAGGCTACATGCAAATTAGTCTGTCCCTGGCCCAATGTATCGTGGGGTCAGGGCAGCCCAAACTACCAAGCCAATTCTTTTCCTGGAAAGGAAACAAGCTTCCGGGGGCCGGTTTCTGGCACTACAGCCGTATTCGGCCCGGCTTGCTTGAATCCTGATGGTGCAGTGAGCAAGGGACTCACATCTGAGCATACCCTTCCACGCTTGTGGTTGACAAAACGATTCAGAAAAGGGGGTGGTGATGGACAGAGTATCTGAATTAAACAAAATACTACTACCCAGTCAGCAGATCAGGGCTTAATCCATCACCGTTTTTTAGCTCACTGCACCATCTCAGCTCAGAACCTGGCTATATGCAAATTAGTCTGTCCCTGGCCCAATGCATCATGGGGACAGGGCAGACCAAACTACCAAGCCAATTCTTTTACTGGAAAGGAAACAAGCTTCCGGGGACCGGTTTCTGGCATTACAGCCGTCTTCGGCCCGGCTTGCTTGAATCCTGATGGTGCAGTGAGCAAGGGACTCACATCTAACCATACCCTTCCACGCTTGTGGTGGACAAAATTATTCAGAAAAGGGGGTGGTGATGGACAGAGTATCTGAATTAAACAGAATACTACTACCCAGTCAGCAGATCAGGGCTTAATCCATCACCGTTTTATAGCTCACTGCACCATCCCAGCTCAGAACCTGGCTACATGCAAATTAGTCTGTCCCTGGCCCAATGCATCATGGGGACAGGGCAGACCAAACTACCAGCCAATTCTTTTACTGGAAAGGAAACAAGATTCCGGGGACCAGTTTCTGGCATTACAGCCGTCTTCGGCCCGGCTTGCATGAATCCTGATGGTGCAGTGAGCAAGGGACTCACATCTGAGCATACCCTTCCACGCTTGTGGTGGACAAAACGATTCAGGAAAGGGGGTGGTGATGGGCAGAGTATATGAATTAAACAGAATACCACTACCCAGTCAGCAGATCAGGGCTTAATCCATCACCGTTTTTTAGCTCACTGCACCATCCCAGCTCAGAACCTGGCTACATGCAAATTAGTCTGTCCCTGGCCCAATGCATCATGGGGACAGGGCAGACCAAACTACCAAGCCAATTCTTTTACTGGAAAGGAAACAAGCTTCCGGGGACCGGTTTCTGGCATTACAGCCGTCTTCGGCCCGACTTGCTTGAATCCTGATGGTGCAGTGAGCAAGGGACTCACATCTGAGCATACCCTTCCACGCTTGTGGTGGACAAAACGATTCAGAAAAGGGGGTGGTGATGGACAGAGTATCTGTATTAAACAGAATACTACTACCCAGTCAGCAGATCAGGGCTTAATCCATCACAGTTTTTTAGCTCACTGCACCATCCTAGCTCAGAACCAGGCTACATGCAAATTAGTCTGTCCCTGGCCCAATGTATCGTGGGGTCAGGGCAGACCAAACTACCAAGCCAATTCTTTTACTGGAAAGGAAACAAGCTTCCGGGGGCCGGTTTCTGGCACTACAGCCGTATTCGGCCCGGCTTGCTTGAATCCTGATGGTGCAGTGAGCAAGGGACTCACATCTGAGCATACCCTTCCACGCTTGTGGTTGACAAAACGATTCAGAAAAGGGGGTGGTGATGGACAGAGTATCTGAATTAAACAGAATACTACTACCCAGTCAGCAGATCAGGGCTTAATCCATCACTGTTTTTTTAGCTCACTGCACCATTTCAGCTCAGAACCTGGCTACATGCAAATTAGTCTGTCCCTGGCCCAATGCATCATGGGGACAGGGCAGACCAAACTACCAAGCCAATTCTTTTACTGGAAAGGAAACAAGCTTCCGGGGACCAGTTTCTGGCATTACAGCCGTCTTCGGCCCGGCTTGCTTGAATCCTGATGGTGCAGTGAGCAATGGACTCACATCTAACCATACCCTTCCACGCTTGTGGTGGACAAAATTATTCAGAAAAGGGGGTGGTGATGGACAGAGTATCTGAATTAAACAGAATACTACTACCCAGTCAGCAGATCAGGGCTTAATCCATCACCGTTTTATAGCTCACTGCACCATCCCAGCTCAGAACCTGGCTACATGCAAATTAGTCTGTCCCTGGCCCAATGCATCATGGGGACAGGGCAGACCAAACTACCAGCCAATTCTTTTACTGGAAAGGAAACAAGATTCCGGGGACCAGTTTCTGGCATTACAGCCGTCTTCGGCCCGGCTTGCATGAATCCTGATGGTGCAGTGAGCAAGGGACTCACATCTGAGCATACCCTTCCACGCTTGTGGTGGACAAAACGATTCAGGAAAGGGGGTGGTGATGGGCAGAGTATATGAATTAAACAGAATACCACTACCCAGTCAGCAGATCAGGGCTTAATCCATCACCGTTTTTTAGCTCACTGCACCATCCCAGCTCAGAACCTGGCTACATGCAAATTAGTCTGTCCCTGGCCCAATGCATCATGGGGACAGGGCAGACCAAACTACCAAGCCAATTCTTTTACTGGAAAGGAAACAAGCTTCCGGGGACCGGTTTCTGGCATTACAGCCGTCTTCGGCCCGACTTGCTTGAATCCTGATGGTGCAGTGAGCAAGGGACTCACATCTGAGCATACCCTTCCACGCTTGTGGTGGACAAAACGATTCGGAAAAGGGGGTGGTGATGGACAGAGTATCTGTATTAAACAGAATACTACTACCCAGTCAGCAGATCAGGGCTTAATCCATCACAGTTTTTTAGCTCACTGCACCATCCCAGCTCAGAACCAGGCTACATGCAAATTAGTCTGTCCCTGGCCCAATGTATCGTGGGGTCAGGGCAGACCAAACTACCAAGCCAATTCTTTTACTGGAAAGGAAACAAGCTTCCGGGGGCCGGTTTCTGGCACTACAGCCGTATTCGGCCCGGCTTGCTTGAATCCTGATGGTGCAGTGAGCAAGGGACTCACATCTGAGCATATTGTTCCACGCTTGTGGTTGACAAAACGATTCAGAAAAGGGGGTGGTGATGGACAGAGTATCTGAATTAAACAGAATACTACTACCCAGTCAGCAGATCAGGGCTTAATCCATCACCGTTTTTTAGCTCACTGCACCATCCCAGCTCAGAACCTGGCTACATGCAAATTAGTTTGTCCCTGGCCCAATGCATCATGGGGACAGGGCAGACCAAACTACCAAGCCAATTCTTTTACTGGAAAGGAAACAAGCTTCCGGGGACCGGTTTCTGGCATTACAGCCGTCTTCGGCCCGGCTTGCTTGAATCCTGATGGTGCAGTGAGCAAGGGACTCACATCTGAGCATACCCTTCCACGCTTGTGGTGGACAAAACGATTCAGAAAAGGGGGTGGTGATGGACAGAGTATCTGTATTAAACAGAATACTACTACCCAGTCAGCAGATCAGGGCTTAATCCATCACAGTTTTTTAGCTCACTGCACCATCCCAGCTCAGAATCAGGCTACATGCAAATTAGTCTGTCCCTGGCCCAATGTATCGTGGGGTCAGGGCAGCCCAAACTACCAAGCCAATTCTTTTCCTGGAAAGGAAACAAGCTTCCGGGGGCCGGTTTGTGGCACTACAGCCGTATTCGGCCCGGCTTGCTTGAATCCTGATGGTGCAGTGAGCAAGGGACTCACATCTGAGCATACCCTTCCACGCTTGTGGTTGACAAAACGATTCAGAAAAGGGGGTGGTGATGGACAGAGTATCTGAATTAAACAAAATACTACTACCCAGTCAGCAGATCAGGGCTTAATCCATCACCGTTTTTTAGCTCACTGCACCATCTCAGCTCAGAACCTGGCTATATGCAAATTAGTCTGTCCCTGGCCCAATTCATCATGGGACAGGGCAGACCAAACTACCAAGCCAATTCTTTTACTGGAAAGGAAACAAGCTTCCGGGGACCGGTTTCTGGCATTACAGCCGTCTTCGGCCCGACTTGCTTGAATACTGATGGTGCAGTGAGCAAGGGACTCACATCTGAGCATACCCTTCCACGCTTGTGGTGGACAAAACGATTCAGAAAAGGGGGTGGTGATGGACAGAGTATCTGTATTAAACAGAATACTACTACCCAGTCAGCAGATCAGGGCTTAATCCATCACCGTTTTTTAGCTCACTGCACCATCCCAGCTCAGAACCTGGCTACATGCAAATTAGTCTGTCCCTGGCCCAATGCATCGTGGGGACAGGGCAGACCAAACTACCAAGCCAATTCTTTTACTGGAAAGGAAACAAGCTTCCGGGGACCGGTTTCTGGCATTACAGCCGTCTTCGGCCCGGCTTGCTTGAATCCTGATGGTGCAGTGAGCAATGGACTCACATCTGAGCATACCCTTCCACGCTTGTGGTGGACAAAACGATTCAGAAAAGGGGGTGGTGATGGACAGAGTATCTGAATTAAACAGAATACTACTACCCAGTCAGCAGATCAGGGCTTAATCCATCACCGTTTTTTAGCTCCCTGCACCATCCCAGCTCAGACCTGGCTACATGCAAATAAGTCTGTGCCTGGCCCAATGCATCGTGGGGACAGGGCAGACCAAACTACCAAGCCAATTCGTTTACTGGAAAGGAAACAAGCTTCCGGGGGCCGGTTTCTGGCATTACAGCCGTATTCGGCCCGGCTTGCTTGAATCCTGATGGTGCAGTGAGCAAGGGACTCACATCTGAGCATACCCTTCCACGCTTGTGGTGGACAAAACGATTCAGAAAAGGGGGTGGTGATGGACAGAGTATCTGAATTAAACAGAATACTACTACCCAGTCAGCAGATCAGGGCTTAATCCATCACCATTTTTAGCTCACTGCACCATCCCAGCTCAGAACCTGGCTACATGCAAATTAGTCTGTCCCTGGCCCAATGCATCATGGGGACAGGGCAGACCAAACTACCAAGCCAATTCGTTTACTGGAAAGGAAACAAGCTTCCGGGGGCCGGTTTCTGGCATTACAGCCGTATTCGGCCCGGCTTGCTTGAATCCTGATGGTGCAGTGAGCAAGGGACTCACATCTGAGCATACCCTTCCACGCTTGTGGTGGACAAAACGATTCAGAAAAGGGGGTGGTGATGGACAGAATATCTGAATTAAACAGAATACTACTACCCAGTCAGCAGATCAGGGCTTAATCCATCACCGTTTTTTAGCTCACTGCACCATCCCAGCTCAGAACCTGGCTACATGCAAATTAGTTTGTCCCTGGCCCAATGCATCATGGGGACAGGGCAGACCAAACTACCAAGCCAATTCTTTTACTGGAAAGGAAACAAGCTTCCGGGGACCGGTTTCTGGCATTACAGCCGTCTTCGGCCCGGCTTGCTTGAATCCTGATGGTGCAGTGAGCAAGGGACTCACATCTGAGCATACCCTACCACGCTTGTGATGGACAAAATGATTCAGAAAAGGAGGTGGTGATGGACAGAGTATCTGAATTAAACAGAATACTACTACCCAGTCAGCAGATCAGGGCTTAATCCATCACCGTTTTATAGCTCACTGCACCATCCCAGCTCAGAACCTGGCTACATGCAAATTAGTCTGTCCCTGGCCCAATGCATCATGGGGACAGGGCAGACCAAACTACCAGCCAATTCTTTTACTGGAAAGGAAACAAGATTCCGGGGACCAGTTTCTGGCATTACAGCCGTCTTCGGCCCGGCTTGCATGAATCCTGATGGTGCAGTGAGCAAGGGACTCACATCTGAGCATACCCTTCCACGCTTGTGGTGGACAAAACGATTCAGGAAAGGGGGTGGTGATGGGCAGAGTATATGAATTAAACAGAATACCACTACCCAGTCAGCAGATCAGGGCTTAATCCATCACCGTTTTTTAGCTCACTGCACCATCCCAGCTCAGAACCTGGCTACATGCAAATTAGTCTGTCCCTGGCCCAATGCATCATGGGGACAGGGCAGACCAAACTACCAAGCCAATTCTTTTACTGGAAAGGAAACAAGCTTCCGGGGACCGGTTTCTGGCATTACAGCCGTCTTCGGCCCGACTTGCTTGAATCCTGATGGTGCAGTGAGCAAGGGACTCACATCTGAGCATACCCTTCCACGCTTGTGGTGGACAAAACGATTCAGAAAAGGGGGTGGTGATGGACAGAGTATCTGTATTAAACAGAATACTACTACCCAGTCAGCAGATCAGGGCTTAATCCATCACAGTTTTTTAGCTCACTGCACCATCCCAGCTCAGAACCAGGCTACATGCAAATTAGTCTGTCCCTGGCCCAATGTATCGTGGGGTCAGGGCAGCCCAAACTACCAAGCCAATTCTTTTCCTGGAAAGGAAACAAGCTTCCGGGGGCCGGTTTCTGGCACTACAGCCGTATTCGGCCCGGCTTGCTTGAATCCTGATGGTGCAGTGAGCAAGGGACTCACATCTGAGCATACCCTTCCACGCTTGTGGTTGACAAAACGATTCAGAAAAGGGGGTGGTGATGGACAGAGTATCTGAATTAAACAAAATACTACTACCCAGTCAGCAGATCAGGGCTTAATCCATCACCGTTTTTTAGCTCACTGCACCATCTCAGCTCAGAACCTGGCTATATGCAAATTAGTCTGTCCCTGGCCCAATGCATCATGGGGACAGGGCAGACCAAACTACCAAGCCAATTCTTTTACTGGAAAGGAAACAAGCTTCCGGGGACCGGTTTCTGGCATTACAGCCGTCTTCGGCCCGGCTTGCTTGAATCCTGATGGTGCAGTGAGCAAGGGACTCACATCTAACCATACCCTTCCACGCTTGTGGTGGACAAAATTATTCAGAAAAGGGGGTGGTGATGGACAGAGTATCTGAATTAAACAGAATACTACTACCCAGTCAGCAGATCAGGGCTTAATCCATCACCGTTTTATAGCTCACTGCACCATCCCAGCTCAGAACCTGGCTACATGCAAATTAGTCTGTCCCTGGCCCAATGCATCATGGGGACAGGGCAGACCAAACTACCAGCCAATTCTTTTACTGGAAAGGAAACAAGATTCCGGGGACCAGTTTCTGGCATTACAGCCGTCTTCGGCCCGGCTTGCATGAATCCTGATGGTGCAGTGAGCAAGGGACTCACATCTGAGCATACCCTTCCACGCTTGTGGTGGACAAAACGATTCAGGAAAGGGGGTGGTGATGGGCAGAGTATATGAATTAAACAGAATACCACTACCCAGTCAGCAGATCAGGGCTTAATCCATCACCGTTTTTTAGCTCACTGCACCATCCCAGCTCAGAACCTGGCTACATGCAAATTAGTCTGTCCCTGGCCCAATGCATCATGGGGACAGGGCAGACCAAACTACCAAGCCAATTCTTTTACTGGAAAGGAAACAAGCTTCCGGGGACCGGTTTCTGGCATTACAGCCGTCTTCGGCCCGACTTGCTTGAATCCTGATGGTGCAGTGAGCAAGGGACTCACATCTGAGCATACCCTTCCACGCTTGTGGTGGACAAAACGATTCAGAAAAGGGGGTGGTGATGGACAGAGTATCTGTATTAAACAGAATACTACTACCCAGTCAGCAGATCAGGGCTTAATCCATCACAGTTTTTTAGCTCACTGCACCATCCTAGCTCAGAACCAGGCTACATGCAAATTAGTCTGTCCCTGGCCCAATGTATCGTGGGGTCAGGGCAGACCAAACTACCAAGCCAATTCTTTTACTGGAAAGGAAACAAGCTTCCGGGGGCCGGTTTCTGGCACTACAGCCGTATTCGGCCCGGCTTGCTTGAATCCTGATGGTGCAGTGAGCAAGGGACTCACATCTGAGCATACCCTTCCACGCTTGTGGTTGACAAAACGATTCAGAAAAGGGGGTGGTGATGGACAGAGTATCTGAATTAAACAGAATACTACTACCCAGTCAGCAGATCAGGGCTTAATCCATCACTGTTTTTTTAGCTCACTGCACCATTTCAGCTCAGAACCTGGCTACATGCAAATTAGTCTGTCCCTGGCCCAATGCATCATGGGGACAGGGCAGACCAAACTACCAAGCCAATTCTTTTACTGGAAAGGAAACAAGCTTCCGGGGACCAGTTTCTGGCATTACAGCCGTCTTCGGCCCGGCTTGCTTGAATCCTGATGGTGCAGTGAGCAATGGACTCACATCTAACCATACCCTTCCACGCTTGTGGTGGACAAAATTATTCAGAAAAGGGGGTGGTGATGGACAGAGTATCTGAATTAAACAGAATACTACTACCCAGTCAGCAGATCAGGGCTTAATCCATCACCGTTTTATAGCTCACTGCACCATCCCAGCTCAGAACCTGGCTACATGCAAATTAGTCTGTCCCTGGCCCAATGCATCATGGGGACAGGGCAGACCAAACTACCAGCCAATTCTTTTACTGGAAAGGAAACAAGATTCCGGGGACCAGTTTCTGGCATTACAGCCGTCTTCGGCCCGGCTTGCATGAATCCTGATGGTGCAGTGAGCAAGGGACTCACATCTGAGCATACCCTTCCACGCTTGTGGTGGACAAAACGATTCAGGAAAGGGGGTGGTGATGGGCAGAGTATATGAATTAAACAGAATACCACTACCCAGTCAGCAGATCAGGGCTTAATCCATCACCGTTTTTTAGCTCACTGCACCATCCCAGCTCAGAACCTGGCTACATGCAAATTAGTCTGTCCCTGGCCCAATGCATCATGGGGACAGGGCAGACCAAACTACCAAGCCAATTCTTTTACTGGAAAGGAAACAAGCTTCCGGGGACCGGTTTCTGGCATTACAGCCGTCTTCGGCCCGACTTGCTTGAATCCTGATGGTGCAGTGAGCAAGGGACTCACATCTGAGCATACCCTTCCACGCTTGTGGTGGACAAAACGATTCGGAAAAGGGGGTGGTGATGGACAGAGTATCTGTATTAAACAGAATACTACTACCCAGTCAGCAGATCAGGGCTTAATCCATCACAGTTTTTTAGCTCACTGCACCATCCCAGCTCAGAACCAGGCTACATGCAAATTAGTCTGTCCCTGGCCCAATGTATCGTGGGGTCAGGGCAGACCAAACTACCAAGCCAATTCTTTTACTGGAAAGGAAACAAGCTTCCGGGGGCCGGTTTCTGGCACTACAGCCGTATTCGGCCCGGCTTGCTTGAATCCTGATGGTGCAGTGAGCAAGGGACTCACATCTGAGCATATTGTTCCACGCTTGTGGTTGACAAAACGATTCAGAAAAGGGGGTGGTGATGGACAGAGTATCTGAATTAAACAGAATACTACTACCCAGTCAGCAGATCAGGGCTTAATCCATCACCGTTTTTTAGCTCACTGCACCATCCCAGCTCAGAACCTGGCTACATGCAAATTAGTTTGTCCCTGGCCCAATGCATCATGGGGACAGGGCAGACCAAACTACCAAGCCAATTCTTTTACTGGAAAGGAAACAAGCTTCCGGGGACCGGTTTCTGGCATTACAGCCGTCTTCGGCCCGGCTTGCTTGAATCCTGATGGTGCAGTGAGCAAGGGACTCACATCTGAGCATACCCTTCCACGCTTGTGATGGACAAAATGATTCAGAAAAGGAGGTGGTGATGGACAGAGTATCTGAATTAAACAGAATACTACTACCCAGTCAGCAGATCAGGGCTTAATCCATCACCGTTTTTTAGCTCACTGCACCATCCCAGCTCAGAACCTGGCTACATGCAAATTAGTCTGTCCCTGGCCCAATGCATCATGGGGACAGGGCAGACCAAACTACCAAGCCAATTCTTTTACTGGAAATGAAACAAGCTTCCGGGGACCGGTTTCTGGCATTACAGCCGTCTTCGGCCCGGCTTGCTTGAATCCTGATGGTGCAGTGAGCAAGGGACTCACATCTGAGCATACCCTTCCACGCTTGTGGTGGACAAAACGATTCAGAAAAGGGGGTGGTGATGGACAGAGTATCTGAATTAAACAGAATACTACTACCCAGTCAGCAGATCAGGGCTTAATCCATCACCGTTTTTTAGCTCACTGCACCATCCCAGCTCAGAACCTGGCTACATGCAAATTAGTCTGCCCCTGGCCCTATGCATCATGGGGACCGGGCAGACCAAACTACCAAGCCAATTCTTTTACTGGAAAGAAAACAAGCTTCCGGGGACCGGTTTCTGGCATTACAGCCGTCTTTGGCCCGAATTGCTTGAATCCTGATGGTGCAGTGAGCAAGGGACTCACATCTGAGCATACCCTTCCACGCTTGTGGTGGACAAAACGATTCAGAAAAGGGGGTGGTGATGGACAGAGTATCTGAATTAAACAGAATACTCCTACCCAGTCAGCAGATCAGGGCTTAATCCATCACCGTTTTTTAGCGCACTGCACCATCCCAGCTCAGAACCTGGCTACATGCAAATTAGTCTGTCCCTGGCCATATGCATCATGGGGACAGGGCAGACCAAACTACCAAGCCAATTCTTTTACTGGAAAGGAAACAAGCTTCCGGGGGCCGGTTTCTTGCATTACAGCCGTATTCGGCCCGGCTTGCTTGAATCCTGATGGTGCAGTGAGCAAGGGACTCACATCTGAGCATACCCTTCCACGCTTGTGGTGGACAAAACGATTCAGAAAAGGGGGTGGTGATGGACAGAGTATCTGAATTAAACAGAATACTACTACCCAGTCAGCAGATCAGGGCTTAATCCATCACCGTTTTTTAGCTCACTGCACCATCCCAGCTCAGAACCTGGCTACATGCAAATTAGTCTGTCCCTGGCCCAATGCATCATGGGGACAGGGCAGACCAAACTACCAAGCCAATTATTTTACTGGAAAAGAAACAAGCTTCCGGGGACCGGTTTCTGGCATTACAGCCGTCTTCGGCCCGGCTTGCTTGAATCCTGATGGTGCAGTGAGCAAGGGACTCACATCTAACCATACCCTTCCACGCTTGTGGTGGACAAAACGATTCAGGAAAGGGGGTGGTGATGGGCAGAGTATATGAATTAAACAGAATACCACTACCCAGTCAGCAGATCAGGGCTTAATCCATCACCGTTTTTTAGCTCACTGCACCATCCCAGCTCAGAACCTGGCTACATGCAAATTAGTCTGTCCCTGGCCCAATGCATCATGGGGACAGGGCAGACCAAACTACCAAGCCAATTCTTTTACTGGAAAGGAAACAAGCTTCCGGGGACCGGTTTCTGGCATTACAGCCGTCTTCGGCCCGACTTGCTTGAATCCTGATGGTGCAGTGAGCAAGGGACTCACATCTGAGCATACCCTTCCACGCTTGTGGTGGACAAAACGATTCGGAAAAGGGGGTGGTGATGGACAGAGTATCTGTATTAAACAGAATACTACTACCCAGTCAGCAGATCAGGGCTTAATCCATCACAGTTTTTTAGCTCACTGCACCATCCCAGCTCAGAACCAGGCTACATGCAAATTAGTCTGTCCCTGGCCCAATGTATCGTGGGGTCAGGGCAGACCAAACTACCAAGCCAATTCTTTTACTGGAAAGGAAACAAGCTTCCGGGGGCCGGTTTCTGGCACTACAGCCGTATTCGGCCCGGCTTGCTTGAATCCTGATGGTGCAGTGAGCAAGGGACTCACATCTGAGCATATTCTTCCACGCTTGTGGTTGACAAAACGATTCAGAAAAAGGGGTGGTGATGGACAGAGTATCTGAATTAAACAGAATACTACTACCCAGTCAGCAGATCAGGGCTTAATCCATCACCGTTTTTTAGCTCACTGCACCATCCCAGCTCAGAACCTGGCTACATGCAAATTAGTTTGTCCCTGGCCCAATGCATCATGGGGACAGGGCAGACCAAACTACCAAGCCAATTCTTTTACTGGAAAGGAAACAAGCTTCCGGGGACCGGTTTCTGGCATTACAGCCGTCTTCGGCCCGGCTTGCTTGAATCCTGATGGTGCAGTGAGCAAGGGACTCACATCTGAGCATACCCTTCCACGCTTGTGATGGACAAAATGATTCAGAAAAGGAGGTGGTGATGGACAGAGTATCTGAATTAAACAGAATACTACTACCCAGTCAGCAGATCAGGGCTTAATCCATCACCGTTTTTTAGCTCACTGCACCATCCCAGCTCAGAACCTGGCTACATGCAAATTAGTCTGTCCCTGGCCCAATGCATCATGGGGACAGGGCAGACCAAACTACCAAGCCAATTCTTTTACTGGAAATGAAACAAGCTTCCGGGGACCGGTTTCTGGCATTACAGCCGTCTTCGGCCCGGCTTGCTTGAATCCTGATGGTGCAGTGAGCAAGGGACTCACATCTGAGCATACCCTTCCACGCTTGTGGTGGACAAAACGATTCAGAAAAGGGGGTGGTGATGGACAGAGTATCTGAATTAAACAGAATACTCCTACCCAGTCAGCAGATCAGGGCTTAATCCATCACCGTTTTTTAGCGCACTGCACCATACCAGCTCAGAACCTGGCTACATGCAAATTAGTCTGTCCCTGGCCATATGCATCATGGGGACAGGGCAGACCAAACTACCAAGCCAATTCTTTTACTGGAAAGGAAACAAGCTTCCGGGGGCCGGTTTCTTGCATTACAGCCGTATTCGGTCCTACTTGCTTGAATCCTGATGGTGCAGTGAGCAAGGGACTCACATCTGAGCATACCCTTCCACGCTTGTGGTGGACAAAACGATTCAGAAAAGGGGGTGGTGATGGACAGAGTATCTGAATTAAACAGAATACTACTACCCAGTCAGCAGATCAGGGCTTAATCCATCACCGTTTTTTAGCTCACTGCACCATCCCAGCTCAGAACCTGGCTACATGCAAATTAGTCTGTCCCTGGCCCAATGCATCATGGGGACAGGGCAGACCAAACTACCAAGCCAATTCTTTTACTGGAAAGGAAACAAGCTTCCGGGGACCGGTTTCTGGCATTACAGCCGTCTTCGGCCCGGCTTGCTTGAATCCTGATGGTGCAGTGAGCAAGGGACTCACATCTAACCATACCCTTCCACGCTTGTGGTGGACAAAATTATTCAGAAAAGGGGGTGGTGATGGACAGAGTATCTGAATTAAACAGAATACTACTACCCAGTCAGCAGATCAGGGCTTAATCCATCACCGTTTTATAGCTCACTGCACCATCCCAGCTCAGAAGCTGGCTACATGCAAATTAGTCTGTCCCTGGCCCAATGCATCATGGGGACAGGGCAGATCAAACTACCAGCCAATTCTTTTACTGGAAAGGAAACAAGATTCCGGGGACCAGTTTCTGGCATTACAGCCGTCTTCGGCCCGGCTTGCATGAATCCTGATGGTGCAGTGAGCAAGGGACTCACATCTGAGCATACCCTTCCACGCTTGTGGTGGACAAAACGATTCAGGAAAGGGGGTGGTGATGGGCAGAGTATATGAATTAAACAGAATACCACTACCCAGTCAGCAGATCAGGGCTTAATCCATCACCGTTTTTTAGCTCACTGCACCATCCCAGCTCAGAACCTGGCTACATGCAAATTAGTCTGTCCCTGGCCCAATGCATCATGGGGACAGGGCAGACCAAACTACCAAGCCAATTCGTTTACTGGAAAGGAAACAAGGTTCCGGGGGCCGGTTTCTGGCATTACAGCCGTATTCGGCCCGGCTTGCTTGAATCCTGATGGTGCAGTGAGCAAGGGACTCACATCTGAGCATACCCTTCCACGCTTGTGGTGGACAAAACGATTCAGAAAAGGGGGTGGTGATGGACAGAATATCTGAATTAAACAGAATACTACTACCCAGTCAGCAGATCAGGGCTTAATCCATCACCGTTTTTTAGCTCACTGCACCATCCCAGCTCAGAACCTGGCTACATGCAAATTAGTTTGTCCCTGGCCCAATGCATCATGGGGACAGGGCAGACCAAACTACCAAGCCAATTCTTTTACTGGAAATGAAACAAGCTTCCGGGGACCGGTTTCTGGCATTACAGCCGTCTTCGGCCCGTCTTGCTTGAATCCTGATGGTGCAGTGAGCAAGGGACTCACATCTGAGCATACCCTTCCACGCTTGTGGTGGACAAAACGATTCAGAAAAGGGGGTGGTGATGGACAGAGTATCTGAATTAAACAGAATACTACTACCCAGTCAGCAGATCAGGGCTTAATCCATCACCGTTTTTTAGCTCACTGCACCATCCCAGCTCAGAACCTGGCTACATGCAAATTAGTCTGCCCCTGGCCCTATGCATCATGGGGACAGGGCAGACCAAACTACCAAGCCAATTCTTTTACTGGAAAGAAAACAAGCTTCCGGGGACCGGTTTCTGGCATTACAGCCGTCTTTGGCCCGAATTGCTTGAATCCTGATGGTGCAGTGAGCAAGGGACTCACATCTGAGCATACCCTTCCACGCTTGTGGTGGACAAAACGATTCAGAAAAGGGGGTGGTGATGGACAGAGTATCTGAATTAAACAGAATACTACTACCCAGTCAGCAGATCAGGGCTTAATCCATCACCGTTTTTGTAGCTCACTGCACCATCCCAGCTCAGAACCTGGCTACATGCAAATTAGTCTGTCCCAGGCCCAATGCATCATGGGGACAGGGCAGACCAAACTACCAAGCCAATTCTTTTACTGGAAAGGAAACAAGCTTCCGGGGGCCGGTTTCTTGCATTACAGCCGTATTCGGCCCGGCTTGCTTGAATCCTGATGGTGCAGTGAGCAAGGGACTCACATCTGAGCATACCCTTGCACGCTTGTGGTGGACAAAACGATTCAGAAAAGGGGGTGGTGATGGACAGAGTATCTGAATTAAACAGAATACTACTACCCAGTCAGCAGATCAGGGCTTAATCCATCACCGTTTTTTAGCTCACTGCACCATCCCAGCTCAGAACCTGGCTACATGCAAATTAGTCTGTCCCTGGCCCAATGCATCATGGGGACAGGGCAGACCAAACTACCAAGCCAATTCTTTTACTGGAAAGGAAACAAG
Organism: Lissotriton vulgaris; assembly: GCF_964263255.1. Taxonomy (NCBI): domain Eukaryota; kingdom Metazoa; phylum Chordata; class Amphibia; order Caudata; family Salamandridae; genus Lissotriton; species Lissotriton vulgaris. Next base: position 898,528,251 of record NC_141693.1, on the reverse strand, counting down.
CTTCCGGGGACCGGTTTCTGGCATTACAGCCGTCTTCGGCCCGGCTTGCTTGAATCCTGATGGTGCAGTGAGCAAGGGACTCACATCTAACCATACCCTTCCACGCTTGTGGTGGACAAAATTATTCAGAAAAGGGGGTGGTGATGGACAGAGTATCTGAATTAAACAGAATACTACTACCCAGTCAGCAGATCAGGGCTTAATCCATCACCGTTTTATAGCTCACTGCACCATCCCAGCTCAGAACCTGGCTACATGCAAATTAGTCTGTCCCTGGCCCAATGCATCATGGGGACAGGGCAGACCAAACTACCAGCCAATTCTTTTACTGGAAAGGAAACAAGATTCCGGGGACCAGTTTCTGGCATTACAGCCGTCTTCGGCCCGGCTTGCATGAATCCTGATGGTGCAGTGAGCAAGGGACTCAAATCTGAGCATACCCTTCCACGCTTGTGGTGGACAAAACGATTCAGGAAAGGGGGTGGTGATGGGCAGAGTATATGAATTAAACAGAATACCACTACCCAGTCAGCAGATCAGGGCTTAATCCATCACCGTTTTTTAGCTCACTGCACCATCCCAGCTCAGAACCTGGCTACATGCAAATTAGTCTGTCCCTGGCCCAATGCATCATGGGGACAGGGCAGACCAAACTACCAAGCCAATTCTTTTACTGGAAAGGAAACAAGCTTCCGGGGACCGGTTTCTGGCATTACAGCCGTCTTCGGCCCGACTTGCTTGAATCCTGATGGTGCAGTGAGCAAGGGACTCACATCTGAGCATACCCTTCCACGCTTGTGGTGGACAAAACGATTCAGAAAAGGGGGTGGTGATGGACAGAGTATCTGTATTAAACAGAATACTACTACCCAGTCAGCAGATCAGGGCTTAATCCATCACAGTTTTTTAGCTCACTGCACCATCCTAGCTCAGAACCAGGCTACATGCAAATTAGTCTGTCCCTGGCCCAATGTATCGTGGGGTCAGGGCAGACCAAACTACCAAGCCAATTCTTTTACTGGAAAGGAAACAAGCCTCCGGGGGCCGGTTTCTGGCACTACAGCCGTATTCGGCCCGGCTTGCTTGAATCCTGATGGTGCAGTGAGCAAGGGACTCACATCTGAGCATACCCTTCCACGCTTGTGGTTGACAAAACGATTCAGAAAAGGGGGTGGTGATGGACAGAGTATCTGAATTAAACAGAATACTACTACCCAGTCAGCAGATCAGGGCTTAATCCATCACTGTTTTTTAGCTCACTGCACCATCTCAGCTCAGAACCTGGCTACATGCAAATTAGTCTGTCCCTGGCCCAATGCATCATGGGGACAGGGCAGACCAAACTACCAAGCCAATTCTTTTACTGGAAAGGAAACAAGCTTCCGGGGACCGGTTTCTGGCATTACAGCCGTCTTCGGCCCGGCTTGCTTGAATCCTGATGGTGCAGTGAGCAATGGACTCACATCTAACCATACCCTTCCACGCTTGTGGTGGACAAAATTATTCAGAAAAGGGGGTGGTGATGGACAGAGTATCTGAATTAAACAGAATACTACTACCCAGTCAGCAGATCAGGGCTTAATCCATCACCGTTTTATAGCTCACTGCACCATCCCAGCTCAGAACCTGGCTACATGCAAATTAGTCTGTCCTTGGCCCAATGCATCATGGGGACAGGGCAGACCAAACTACCAGCCAATTCTTTTACTGGAAAGGAAACAAGATTCCGGGGACCAGTTTCTGGCATTACAGACGTCTTCGGCCCGGCTTGCATGAATCCTGATGGTGCAGTGAGCAAGGGACTCACATCTGAGCATACCCTTCCACGCTTGTGGTGGACAAAACGATTCAGGAAAGGGGGTGGTGATGGGCAGAGTATATGAATTAAACAGAATACCACTACCTAGTCAGCAGATCAGGGCTTAATCCATCACCGTTTTTTAGCTCACTGCACCATCCCAGCTCAGAACCTGGCTACATGCAAATTAGTCTGTCCCTGGCCCAATGCATCATGGGGACAGGGCAGACCAAACTACCAAGCCAATTCTTTTACTGGAAAGGAAACAAGCTTCCGGGGACCGGTTTCTGGCATTACAGCCGTCTTCCGCCCGACTTGCTTGAATCCTGATGGTGCAGTGAGCAAGGGAATCACATCTGAGCATACCCTTCCACACTTGTGGTGGACAAAACGATTCAGAAAAGGGAGTGGTGATGGACAGAGTATCTGTATTAAACAGAATACTACTACCCAGTCAGCAGATCAGGGCTTAATCCATCACAGTTTTTTAGCTCACTGCACCATCCCAGCTCAGAACCAGGCTACATGCAAATTAGTCTGTCCCTGGCCCAATGTATCGTGGGGTCAGGGCAGCTCAAACTACCAAGCCAATTCTTTTACTGGAAAGGAAACAAGCTTCCGGGGGCCGGTTTCTGGCACTACAGCCGTATTCGGCCCGGCTTGCTTGAATCCTGATGGTGCAGTGAGCAAGGGACTCACATCTGAGCATACCCTTCCACGCTTGTGGTTGACAAAACGATTCAGAAAAGGGGGTGGTGATGGACAGAGTATCTGAATTAAACAAAATACTACTACCCAGTCAGCAGATCAGGGCTTAATCCATCACCGTTTTTTAGCTCACTGCACCATCTCAGCTCAGAACCTGGCTATATGCAAATTAGTCTGTCCCTGGCCCAATGCATCATGGGGACAGGGCAGACCAAACTACCAAGCCAATTCTTTTACTGGAAAGGAAACAAGCTTCCGGGGACCGGTTTCTGGCATTACAGCCGTCTTCGGCCCGGCTTGCTTGAATCCTGATGGTGCAGTGAGCAAGGGACTCACATCTAACCATACCCTTCCACGCTTGTGGTGGACAAAATTATTCAGAAAAGGGGGTGGTGATGGACAGAGTATCTGAATTAAACAGAATACTACTACCCAGTCAGCAGATCAGGGCTTAATCCATCACCGTTTTATAGCTCACTGCACCATCCCAGCTCAGAACCTGGCTACATGCAAATTAGTCTGTCCCTGGCCCAATGCATCATGGGGACAGGGCAGACCAAACTACCAGCCAATTCTTTTACTGGAAAGGAAACAAGATTCCGGGGACCAGTTTCTGGCATTACAGCCGTCTTCGGCCCGGCTTGCTTGAATCCTGATGGTGCAGTGAGCAAGGGACTCACATCTGAGCATACCCTTCCACGCTTGTGGTGGACAAAACGATTCAGGAAAGGGGGTGGTGATGGGCAGAGTATATGAATTAAACAGAATACCACTACCCAGTCAGCAGATCAGGGCTTAATCCATCACGGTTTTTTAGCTCACTGCACCATCCCAGCTCAGAACCTGGCTACATGCAAATTAGTCTGTCCCTGGCCCAATGCATCATGGGGACAGGGCAGACCAAACTACCAAGCCAATTCTTTTACTGGAAAGGAAACAAGCTTCCGGGGACCGGTTTCTGGCATTACAGCCGTCTTCGGCCCGACTTGCTTGAATCCTGATGGTGCAGTGAGCAAGGGACTCACATCTGAGCACACCCTTCCACGCTTGTGGTGGACAAAACGATTCAGAAAAGGGGGTGGTGATGGACAGAGTATCTGTATTAAACAGAATACTACTACCCAGTCAGCAGATCAGGGCTTAATCCATCACAGTTTTTTAGCTCACTGCACCATCCTAGCTCAGAACCAGGCTACATGCAAATTAGTCTGTCCCTGGCCCAATGTATCGTGGGGTCAGGGCAGACCAAACTACCAAGCCAATTCTTTTACTAAAAAGGAAACAAGCTTCCGGGGGCCGGTTTCTGGCACTACAGCCGTATTCGGCCCGGCTTGCTTGAATCCTGATGGTGCAGTGAGCAAGGGACTCACATCTGAGCATACCCTTCCACGCTTGTGGTTGACAAAACGATTCAGAAAAGGGGGTGGTGATGGACAGAGTATCAGAATTAAACAGAATACTACTACCCAGTCAGCAGATCAGGGCTTAATCCATCACTGTTTTTTAGCTCACTGCACCATCTCAGCTCAGAACCTGGCTACATGCAAATTAGTCTGTCCCTGGCCCAATGCATCATGGGGACAGGGCAGACCAAACTACCAAGCCAATTCTTTTACTGGAAAGGAAACAAGCTTCCGGGGACCGGTTTCTGGCATTACAGCCGTCTTTGGCCCGGCTTGCTTGAATCCTGATGGTGCAGTGAGCAATGGACTCACATCTAACTATACCCTTCCACGCTTGTGGTGGACAAAATTATTCAGGAAAGGGGGTGGTGATGGACAGAGTATCTGAATTAAACAGAATACTACTACCCAGTCAGCAGATCAGGGCTTAATCGATCACCGTTTTATAGCTCACTGCACCATCCCAGCTCAGAACCTGGCTACATGCAAATTAGTCTGTCCCTGGCCCAATGCATCATGGGGACAGGGCAGACCAAACTACCAGCCAATTCTTTTACTGGAAAGGAAACAAGATTCCGGGGACCAGTTTCTGGCATTACAGCCGTCTTCGGCCCGGCTTGCATGAATCCTGATGGTGCAGTGAGCAAGGGACTCACATCTGAGCATACCCTTCCACGCTTGTGGTGGACAAAACGATTCAGGAAAGGGGGTGGTGATGGGCAGAGTATATGAATTAAACAGAATACCACTACCCAGTCAGCAGATCAGGGCTTAATCCATCACCGTTTTTTAGCTCACTGCACCATCCCAGCTCAGAACCTGGCTACATTCAAATTAGTCTGTCCCTGACCCAATGCATCATGGGGACAGGGCAGACCAAACTACCAAGCCAATTCTTTTACTGGAAAGGAAACAAGCTTCCGGGGACCAGTTTCTGGCATTACAGCCGTCTTCGGCCCGACTTGCTTGAATCCTGATTGTGAGAAGTTGGCCTGGTATATAATGCTCACTAATTCTAGTGATCACTTTGTACCATGCCAAGCAACCCTTATGATGATGGTTGTAATTCAACCTTGTAGACCAGTTATCCTAGTGGTAACGTGGACAAAGCAGTCTTAGGCTAAACTCTGAAAGGCATGTGAAGCCAGCTGTTATACCATACACAACCCCCTTGAATACCAAATGAAAGGGACACCACACAGATATATATTGAAAATATATATTGATTTATTAACTATTAAAATCCCCTGGACTCTTTATGAGCACAGAAGCACAAGCGTTAAATCACAAGACAGTTTAAAATACACAAAAGTTGCACAATATGGATGAGCCCTAGGGGCCACCTAAACCATATACTAAGAAAGTGGTATAAGAGATACCAGGAGGAAAGTGAAGAGGCCTAGGGCCTTGGGAATCGCTGGAGCTATTCGAGACTGGAGTTAACTAAGTCGGGAAAGGCCCACGGGACTCGGGTGCAGTGTTCAAAGTGCACGCACTTCTCAATACAAAGTCTATGGTGCGTAAAAAGCACAAAGTTAGAAAGTTAGGAACCTTCCGAGTGACCTACGGAGCTGAAACTTAAAACACAGGCCCTTGGGATGTGTACCAGTGCAGGAGCACCGGCGGAGCTGAGTTACCTCACCCACAGGAAGCGGGTGCACAGGGTCGAAGATGTGTCGGGTTTCGTCACGCTGGTCGATGGTGCTTGGAGCTGAAGATGCTGCAGGCGGCTCGATGAGAAGAGTTCCGGTGGATCCAAGGGTGGATCTGAAGAGTTGAAGACCTGAAAGCAGAGGGGACAGTGTTCAAAGTCACTAGCCAGTGACTACCGTGGAACCAGATTGGAACCAGGCGATGTCGGGTGCAAACAGGCGTTGTCGGGTAGCTTCTTTCTGCAGCCACGTGGATACCCGGGGTCGAGGACGTCCAGGAGTCGGTCACGAGCTGTCCCACGTAGGCTTCTCGCTGTTGGCGGTGTCGGCGACCTGATCGGAGCAAACAGGCCTTGGCAAATGCAAGCCACGCAGGAGTTGAAAGATGCTGTTCACTCGGACCAGCAAGGTCAGAGCGAGTGCTCCTTTTCACAGGAGCTTGGGTAGGTCTGGAGCAACCAGACCTGCTGTTTAAATCTTCGGGTTCGTCGCCAAGATGGCCGCTGGCCGCGTGGCTAGTGGCCGGGATGGCGCGTCGAGTGGCACAATGCAAAAGGGCCCCACGCAGATCGTGGAGATGCTGGAGGGCTGATCTTCGGTGCAAGGGCTGCTCGGTGGTGGGGGTTCTCAATCCCCAAAGCACAACGTCGAGGATGCCTCAGAAGCTGCGCAGTCAGCTTTTCGGGTGTCTTTCAAGAGGTCCGGTCCCACGTCACTCGGTACCTCCACGGGTCCCTTCTTCGCAGGGACTGTGGATCGGGCTCTGAGAGGTCTGGGAGTCTGGTTCTTGTCGGGCTCTGGGCTCGGTCTCCGGCGGGAGGCGGCGGCAAAGCAGACATCGAGTTGCTGGTTGGTACCTGTGTTCACAGGGTGGTCACTCCTTGGCCACAAGGGAGATTCTTCTTCAGTCTTCTGTGCAGCAGAATGGCGAAGTCCAGTCTTCTTCTTAGTTTTAAGTTGATTTCGGGATGATCTGCTGTGCAATGGCACTGCTCCCCCTCTTATTCCCAAACTGGGGGTGGATCACCTACTAGGTCCCTCCTCTGGGAGGAACCAGGAAGGGGGGCGGTTACACCCCCTTTCCTTTGTCCAGCTCCGCGCCAGGACTGGGGCTGGAAGGCCCCAGAACCGGTTTGGACTGGCCTATGCACGGGGACACCTTGTGTGCCCCGGGCATGTCTGATTCTTTTCAGCCCTGTCCTACCTAATACACAAAATCCTGTCTGGGGTGGTGCTCGCACCTCCCAAGGCAGGAAACCCTTTGTCCAGGCCACCATCTGCCGAGTTTCGGTCAGCAGCAGGAGGCCAGACTTGTGTCTGTGGTGGCAGCGTCCATTTTGTGAAGCTGAGGCTCTGTTTAACTTTAACCGGGGTTAAGGCTACACACATGTCGTGTCCCTCTAGAAGGGTGGAATGCTATCCCCGTCGCCAGAATTGGCGAGGGGATAGTATTCCAATTCGTATGACACCTTACTCGACATGTTTTGATAAAGCCAAACCAAAGATAGCATTTAACCGCGAGGATTATAATGCACTTAAGAGTATATGGTATGGCAATATCCCGGAACGGCTTAGGGAGTTGTTCCCGACAGCTGCAGACAGACTCAGCTCACGCCAGAGCACCATCTCACATATTTCCAAGCACTCTGCCTCCAGGATTGATGAGGCCTTCCATAGGAGTGGCTGATAGGAACATATGTGTCCAGTTTAGGGTTAGGCACAGACATACTGTACCTAAGTAAGAGGTGGTTACACCGACTTACCCCAGCTGAGTGATCAGCCAGTTGTGTCAAATATGGAGGCCAGGCCAGGGGTGGCATAATACATGCTGCAGCCCCTGGTAGGCCTTGGCTACACCTATGCCCTGGGTACCTATGGTACACTGTTACAGGGGCCTATAAGGTGAACCAATTCCAATTGTGTTATGCACCTAAGGTACATGGAGTCCATTTTAAGGAGAGAGCAATCAGCCTGGGGCCCTGAATAGCAGGATCCCAGGCCAACTAAGTCAAAAACCAGCTAAACACCAGGCAAAAAAAGTTTGGGGGTAACCATAGTCAGATATCCACCTTCCTACATAACCCCCCCCCCAAACGAAAGGAGATAAGGCTATCCTTGACCAGGTAAGCCTATATTGCCTAAGTGGCCATATAAGGAAGTACCAGCTCTGGCTTGGTAACCCCCTGTCTCATGGTCCACTAAGCAATCCCTCACCCTAAGGGTATCGGAGGGTCTCCACCATAGGGAATCTCTACCTGTGGTGTGTCTTTGCAAAGTCAAAGGCTGGTGTTGAGATGGAGTACTGAAGTGAGTTTCCTCTGTAGGGCTCAGCTTCCTCCAATCACTCTCCACCATGTGTGCCTTTCTTTCTCTGACTGAGTTGCACTGTGCTCTCAGGGTCAACCTCTGGCTACCTAAAGCTGGAGGCTGGGTCCCTCTGTTTGGCTTACTGGAGGGACAGGTCAGGTTTGGGCCCTTAGGGTCCCAGGTTTGGCTGTGCCCAACAATATCCATCTGGGGGAGGTCCCTAACTACTTTTAAGGGGGATCCCTCAGGAGTTTTTAAAGCTTGCACCTCACTAGGGCTACTAGTTTCGGTGCCCCTAATCTGCTGATGGGGGTGCTTTATTTGACAGGGGGCCCTTTGGGTCTCACTGTCCTTCTTGTCCTCTGCAGCCCTGGGCTGAGTAAGGCAAGGTAGAGAGGGGCAGGTCACCTGCTCCAGACTGGGTCCCACCTGAGAAGGGTCCACTGCCATCAGAGGCTCTGTCAGGCCAGGCCTAACAACCTCTGGGACAGTTCCTTCATCAGGGGTAAGATCAGTTCCCTGAGGAGGCTGATCCTTTCCTAAAGTCTGGTGGGAGGGAGATTTCTCTTCCTCCTCAATGCTCTCTGTTTGGGTGGAGTGATCCATCATTTCAGGCTTCACTACCCATGTATCAGTTTGAGTTTGGGCTGTGGCCATCACAGCCCCACCAACCTTTTCAGGAGGAGACTCAGTTTGGGTATGGGCTGTTACTAGTACAGCCCTGCTACTCTTTCCAGGAGGGAAGTTATCTAAAGATGGGGCTGAGGTTTGCTCAGCCCTCCCAACCTTTTCAGGAAGGACATCTTGAATTGGGGCTGTAGCCATTACAGCCCCACTAACCTTTCCATGGAGATTTACCATTCTAGAATGGGTTTGCTGTTCAACCTCAGCCCAGGCTGAGATTTCCAAATCATTACCCAGTAGGCAATCTACAGGCAAGTTTGCTGACACTGCCACTCTCTTTGGGCCAGTGACACCTCCCCAGCTAAGATTGACTACTGCCATGGGATGATTGGATTCTATGCCATCAATGTTTGTCACCTGATATTTGGCATCAGGTAAAAGTTGCCTTGAGGGGACTAGACATTCAGCCACCATGGTGATGCTAGCCCCTGTGTCTCTGAAGGCCTCAACTTTCAAGCCATTGATGAGGGGCTCCTGTCTATACTTGCTCAAAGCGTTTGGGCAAGCTGTGAAATTGGCAAACCCCATGCCAGTCTCATAGACAAGAGTATCTGAGTTAGGGGACCTGGATAGGCCAGAGTCCACCTGTCCTCCAAAAGTAAACCCACCCAAATTCTTGGGGGTGCTCCCACCACCTGGGGGACCACTGCTAACAGTGACAGGAGGTGTTGGAGCCTTACCTGGAGGTATATTCTCCTTATTGCCATTCTTGGGACAACAGCTATCTGTTTTGTAATGCCCCACCTGTTTACAGGTATGACAATAAGGCTTTTTCTGGGATGTAGAAGTGTCTTGGGACCCACCCCCATTCTTGGAGTTTTGGGGCCCTGGGGAAGTCTTTTCCTTACTTTTATCCCCACCCTTCTCTTGAGGCTTGGTAGTCTCTTTCTTTTGGTCACCACCCTGGTTCTTAGGCCTGATCCTGGTTCTGACCCATTTGTCTGCCCTCCTACCCAATTCTTGTGGGGAGGTCAGATCAGAGTCAACCAGGTGCTGATGTAGAAGCTGCTTTTGACAATTACTTAAGATTTGCTCTCTCATAATTAAATTATACAATCCTGTATAGTCAGTAACCTTACTTCCCAGCAACCAGCCCTCCAGAGCCTTAGTGGCACACTCAACAAATTCAGACCAGTCCTGAGTCTGTGTCTTCTGGGTGTCTCTGAACATTAACCTGTACTGTTCAGTGGTTAAGCCTAACCCATCAATCAGAGCACTCTTCAGGACCATGTAGTTTCTAGAGTATCTGAGTTAGGGGACCTGGATAGGCCAGAGTCCACCTGTCCTCCAAAAGTAAACCCACCCAAATTCTTGGGGGTGCTCCCACCACCTGGGGGACCACTGCTAACAGTGACAGGAGGTGTTGGAGCCTTACCTGGAGGTATATTCTCCTTATTGCCATTCTTGGGACAACAGCTATCTGTTTTGTAATGCCCCACCTGTTTACAGGTATGACAATAAGGCTTTTTCTGGGATGTAGAAGTGTCTTGGGACCCACCCCCATTCTTGGAGTTTTGGGGCCCTGGGGAAGTCTTTTCCTTACTTTTATCCCCACCCTTCTCTTGAGGCTTGGTAGTCTCTTTCTTTTGGTCACCACCCTGGTTCTTAGGCCTGATCCTGGTTCTGACCCATTTGTCTGCCCTCCTACCCAATTCTTGTGGGGAGGTCAGATCAGAGTCAACCAGGTGCTGATGTAGAAGCTGCTTTTGACAATTACTTAAGATTTGCTCTCTCATAATTAAATTATACAATCCTGTATAGTCAGTAACCTTACTTCCCAGCAACCAGCCCTCCAGAGCCTTAGTGGCACACTCAACAAATTCAGACCAGTCCTGAGTCTGTGTCTTCTGGGTGTCTCTGAACATTAACCTGTACTGTTCAGTGGTTAAGCCTAACCCATCAATCAGAGCACTCTTCAGGACCATGTAGTTTCTAGAATCCTCATCACTAACTGTGAGGAGTCTGTCTCTGCCTCTACCTTCAAAGGAGAGCCACAAGATTGCTGCCCACTGCTCCTGAGGGATCTGCTGTACTCTGCAGGCTCTCTCCATTGCAGTAATCCATTTATGGATATCATCCCCAGCTTTGTAGGGGGGCACAATCTTACTCAGGTTTCTTGTATCAAAGGACCTGTCTTTATCCTTCTGGATATTGCTGCCACCAGTGGGTTCTATTACCCCACTCTCTCTAGGCTGTCTTGCTCTAGCAAGTTTCTCCTTAGCCAGGGCAACCTCTAACTCTTGCCTCTGGATCCTAAGCTCAGCCTCTCTCATCTTGGCCTCATGTTCCCTTCTCTGAGGGCTAGTCATCTCCTTTCTGGAGTGACCATGAGAGCCTCTAGAGACATGGGAGGTATTGGATTCACCTGAGTGATGCCTCCTCCTCCTATGGCCCTGGTTAAGTCCACCTGGGGGTCTGAATGGGTTGTTACCTGATTCATTCCCAAGTTGACTTAAGTTAGCCTGGTTCAGTCTACTGACCAGCACCCGACTATCTCTGTCATCATCTGACTCACTGCTTTCCACCTCCTCCTCCTCTTCTTCTTCCTCTTCCTCTACATCTACTTGAGGAGCTCCAGTGGTGGAGGCTTCCTCATCTACTAGGATGATAGGGGCAGGGGTGTCTACAGTGTCATCCTCTGAAGGATGGCCTCCTTCAGCATCCCCTGTGGGGTTTGCCTTAGAGGGCTTTAGAGTCTCAGACTGGTCTAAGAGCTCTCTTGGGTGGTCTGCAGTAGGGGAAGGCCCTGTCTTCAGACCCCTTAAGACACAAAGCTGTCTTAATTCCTTAAAGGAAAAAATAGCAAATTTGGATGGTGCCCTTGGAGGGTCACTCTCAACAGGAGTAAGTCCACTGGACCCCTCTGCTCCAGACATTGCTCTAGTGTGGGTGGATGTGTTGCAATCTACCGACACTGGTGTTTACCTACTAAACCTATCTAGTAGTTGTAGCTAGGGTGTGCTACTCCCTTTGCTCTACAACAACTAAGTTCAGTAGAACTTAAGTATACTAGTCTTGTTTTATATGTACCTAGCAGGTACCTGTATGATCTTTCAAATGATAATCTCAAAGATTGTAATGGTAAAACAACAGCAAGCTCAGATCCCAATCCGCTGCTCACCAATGTGAGAAGTTGGCCTGGTATATAATGCTCACTAATTCTAGTGATCACTTTGTACCATGCCAAGCAACCCTTATGATGATGGTTGTAATTCAACCTTGTAGACCAGTTATCCTAGTGGTAACGTGGACAAAGCAGTCTTAGGCTAAACTCTGAAAGGCATGTGAAGCCAGCTGTTATACCATACACAACCCCCTTGAATACCAAATGAAAGGGACACCACACAGATATATATTGAAAATATATATTGATTTATTAACTATTAAAATCCCCTGGACTCTTTATGAGCACAGAAGCACAAGCGTTAAATCACAAGACAGTTTAAAATACACAAAAGTTGCACAATATGGATGAGCCCTAGGGGCCACCTAAACCATATACTAAGAAAGTGGTATAAGAGATACCAGGAGGAAAGTGAAGAGGCCTAGGGCCTTGGGAATCGCTGGAGCTATTCGAGACTGGAGTTAACTAAGTCGGGAAAGGCCCACGGGACTCGGGTGCAGTGTTCAAAGTGCACGCACTTCTCAATACAAAGTCTATGGTGCGTAAAAAGCACAAAGTTAGAAGGTTAGGAACCTTCCGAGTGACCTACGGAGCTGAAACTTAAAACACAGGCCCTTGGGATGTGTACCAGTGCAGGAGCACCGGCGGAGCTGAGTTACCTCACCCACAGGAAGCGGGTGGGTCGAAGATGTGTCGGGTTTCGTCACGCTGGTCGATGGTGCTTGGAGCTGAAGATGCTGCAGGCGGCTCGATGAGAAGAGTTCCGGTGGATCCAAGGGTGGATCTGAAGAGTTGAAGACCTGAAAGCAGAGGGGACAGTGTTCAAAGTCACTAGCCAGTGACTACCGTGGAACCAGATTGGAACCAGGCGATGTCGGGTGCAAACAGGCGTTGTCGGGTAGCTTCTTTCTGCAGCCACGTGGATACCCGGGGTCGAGGACGTCCAGGAGTCGGTCACAAGCTGTCCCACGTAGGCTTCTCGCTGTTGGCGGTGTCGGCGACCTGATCGGAGCAAACAGGCCTTGGCAAATGCAAGCCACGCAGGAGTTGAAAGATGCTGTTCACTCGGACCAGCAAGGTCAGAGCGAGTGCTCCTTTTCACAGGAGCTTGGGTAGGTCTGGAGCAACCAGACCTGCTGTTTAAATCTTCGGGTTCGTCGCCAAGATGGCCGCTGGCCGCGTGGCTAGTGGCCGGGATGGCGCGTCGAGTGGCACAATGCAAAAGGGCCCCACGCAGATCGTGGAGATGCTGGAGGGCTGATCTTCGGTGCAAGGGCTGCTCGGTGGTGGGGGTTCTCAATCCCCAAAGCACAACGTCGAGGATGCCTCAGAAGCTGCGCAGTCAGCTTTTCGGGTGTCTTTCAAGAGGTCCGGTCCCACGTCACTCGGTGCCTCCACGGGTCCCTTCTTCGCAGGGACTGTGGATCGGGCTCTGAGAGGTCTGGGAGTCTGGTTCTTGTCGGGCTCTGGGCTCGGTCTCCGGCGGGAGGCGGCGGCAAAGCAGACGTCGAGTTGCTGGTTGGTACCTGTGTTCACAGGGTGGTCACTCCTTGGCCACAAGGGAGATTCTTCTTCAGTCTTCTGTGCAGCAGAATGGCGAAGTCCAGTCTTCTTCTTAGTTTTAAGTTGATTTCGGGATGATCTGCTGTGCAATGGCACTGCTCCCCCTCTTATTCCCAAACTGGGGGTGGATCACCTACTAGGTCCCTCCTCTGGGAGGAACCAGGAAGGGGGGCGGTTACACCCCCTTTCCTTTGTCCAGCTCCGCGCCAGGACTGGGGCTGGAAGGCCCCAGAACCGGTTTGGACTGGCCTATGCACGGGGACACCTTGTGTGCCCCGGGCATGTCTGATTCTTTTCAGCCCTGTCCTACCTAATACACAAAATCCTGTCTGGGGTGGTGCTCGCACCTCCCAAGGCAGGAAACCCTTTGTCCAGGCCACCATCTGCCGAGTTTCGGTCAGCAGCAGGAGGCCAGACTTGTGTCTGTGGTGGCAGCGTCCATTTTGTGAAGCTGAGGCTCTGTTTAACTTTAACCGGGGTTAAGGCTACACACATGTCGTGTCCCTCTAGAAGGGTGGAATGCTATCCCCGTCACCAGAATTGGCGAGGGGATAGTATTCCAATTCGTATGACACCTTACTCGACATGTTTTGATAAAGCCAAACCAAAGATAGCATTTAACCGCGAGGATTATAATGCACTTAAGAGTATATGGTATGGCAATATCCCGGAACGGCTTAGGGAGTTGTTCCCGACAGCTGCAGACAGGCTCAGCTCACGCCAGAGCACCATCTCACATATTTCCAAGCACTCTGCCTCCAGGATTGATGAGGCCTTCCATAGGAGTGGCTGATAGGAACATATGTGTCCAGTTTAGGGTTAGGCACAGACATACTGTACCTAAGTAAGAGGTGGTTACACCGACTTACCCCAGCTGAGTGATCAGCCAGTTGTGTCAAATATGGAGGCCAGGCCAGGGGTGGCATAATACATGCTGCAGCCCCTGGTAGGCCTTGGCTACACCTATGCCCTGGGTACCTATGGTACACTGTTACAGGGGCCTATAAGGTGAACCAATTCCAATTGTGTTATGCACCTAAGGTACATGGAGTCCATTTTAAGGAGAGAGCAATCAGCCTGGGGCCCTGAATAGCAGGATCCCAGGCCAACTAAGTCAAAAACCAGCTAAACACCAGGCAAAAAAAGTTTGGGGGTAACCATAGTCAGATATCCACCTTCCTACACTGATGGTGCAGTGAGCAAGGGACTCACATCTGAGCATACCCTTCCACGCTTGTGGTGGACAAAACGATTCAGAAAAGGGGGTGGTGATGGACAGAGTATCTGTATTAAACAGAATACTACTACCCAGTCAGCAGATCAGGGCTTAATCCATCACAGTTTTTTAGCTCACTGCACCATCCCAGCTCAGAACCAGGCTACATGCAAATTAGTCTGTCCCTGGCCCAATGTATCGTGGGGTCAGGGCAGACCAAACTACCAAGCCAATTCTTTTACTGGAAAGGAAACAAGCTTCCGGGGGCCGGTTTCTGGCACTACAGCCGTATTCGGCCCGGCTTGCTTGAATCCTGATGGTGCAGTGAGCAAGGGACTCACATCTGAGCATATTCTTCCACGCTTGTGGTTGACAAAACGATTCAGAAAAGGGGGTGGTGATGGACAGAGTATCTGAATTAAACAAAATACTACTACCCAGTCAGCAGATCAGGGCTTAATCCATCACCGTTTTTTTAGCTCACTGCACCATCCCAGCTCAGAACCTGGCTACATGCAAATTAGTCTGTCCCTGGCCCAATGCATCATGGGGACAGGGCAGACCAAACTACCAAGCCAATTCTTTTACTGGAAAGGAAACAGCTTCCGGGGACCGGTTTCTGGCATTACAGCCGTCTTCGGCCCGGCTTGCTTGAATCCTGATGGTGCAGTGAGCAAGGGACTCACATCTGAATATACCCTTCCACGCTTGTGGTGGACAAAACGATTCAGAAAAGGGGGTGGTGATGGACAGAGTATCTGTATTAAACAGAATACTACTACCCAGTCAGCAGATCAGGGCTTAATCCATCACCGTTTTTTAGCTCCCTGCACCATCCCAGCTCAGACCTGGCTACATGCAAATAAGTCTGTGCCTGGCCCAATGCATCGTGGGGACAGGGCAGACGAAACTACCAAGCCAATTCGTTTACTGGAAAGGAAACAAGCTTCCGGGGGCCGGTTTCTGGCATTACAGCCGTATTCGGCCCGGCTTGCTTGAATCCTGATGGTGCAGTGAGCAAGGGACTCACATCTGAGCATATCCTTCCACGCTTGTGGTGGACAAAACGATTCAGAAAAGGGGGTGGTGATGGACAGAGTATCTGAATTAAACAGAATACTACTACCCAGTCAGCAGATCAGGGCTTAATCCATCACCATTTTTAGCTCACTGCACCATCCCAGCTCAGAACCTGGCTACATGCAAATTAGTCTGTCCCTGGCCCAATGCATCATGGGGACAGGGCAGACCAAACTACCAAGCCAATTCGTTTACTGGAAAGGAAACAAGCTTCGGGGGGCCGGTTTCTGGCATTACAGCCGTATTCGGCCCGGCTTGCTTGAATTATGATGGTGCAGTGAGCAAGGGACTCACATCTGAGCATACCCTTCCACGCTTGTGGTGGACAAAACGATTCAGAAAAGGGGGTGGTGATGGACAGAATATCTGAATTAAACAGAATACTACTACCCAGTCAGCAGATCAGGGCTTAATCCATCACCGTTTTTTAGCTCACTGCACCATCCCAGCTCAGAACCTGGCTACATGCAAATTAGTTTGTCCCTGGCCCAATGCATCATGGGGACAGGGCAGACCAAACTACCAAGCCAATTCTATTACTGGAAAGGAAACAAGCTTCCGGGGACCGGTTTCTGGCATTACAGCCGTCTTCGGCCCGGCTTGCTTGAATCCTGATGGTGCAGTGAGCAAGGGACTCACATCTGAGCATACCCTTCCACGCTTGTGATGGACAAAATGATTCAGAAAAGGAGGTGGTGATGGACAGAGTATCTGAATTAAACAGAATACTACTACCCAGTCAGCAGATCAGGGCTTAATCCATCACCGTTTTATAGCTCACTGCACCATCCCAGCTCAAAACCTGGCTACATGCAAATTAGTCTGTCCCTGGCCCAATGCATCATGGGGACAGGGCAGACCAAACTACCAGCCAATTCTTTTACTGGAAAGGAAACAAGATTCCGGGGACCAGTTTCTGGCATTACAGCCGTCTTCGGCCCGGCTTGCATGAATCCTGATGGTGCAGTGAGCAAGGGACTCACATCTGAGCATACCCTTCCACGCTTGTGGTGGACAAAACGATTCAGGAAAGGGGGTGGTGATGGGCAGAGTATATGAATTAAACAGAATACCACTACCCAGTCAGCAGATCAGGGCTTAATCCATCACCGTTTTTTAGCTCACTGCACCATCCCAGCTCAGAACCTGGCTACATGCAAATTAGTCTGTCCCTGGCCCAATGCATCATGGGGACAGGGCAGACCAAACTACCAAGCCAATTCTTTTACTGGAAAGGAAACAAGCTTCCGGGGACCGGTTTCTGGCATTACAGCCGTCTTCGGCCCGACTTGCTTGAATCCTGATGGTGCAGTGAGCAAGGGACTCACATCTGAGCATACCCTTCCACGCTTGTGGTGGACAAAACGATTCAGAAAAGGGGGTGGTGATGGACAGAGTATCTGTATTAAACAGAATACTACTACCCAGTCAGCAGATCAGGGCTTAATCCATCACAGTTTTTTAGCTCACTGCACCATCCCAGCTCAGAACCAGGCTACATGCAAATTAGTCTGTCCCTGGCCCAATGTATCGTGGGGTCAGGGCAGCCCAAACTACCAAGACAATTCTTTTCCTGGAAAGGAAACAAGCTTCCGGGGGCCGGTTTCTGGCACTACAGCCGTATTCGGCCCGGCTTGCTTGAATCCTGATGGTGCAGTGAGCAAGGGACTCACATCTGAGCATACCCTTCCACGCTTGTGTTTGACAAAACGATTCAGAAAAGGGGGTGGTGATGGACAGAGTATCTGAATTAAACAAAATACTACTACCCAGTCAGCAGATCAGGGCTTAATCCATCACCGTTTTTTAGCTCACTGCACCATCTCAGCTCAGAACCTGGCTATATGCAAATTAGTCTGTCCCTGGCCCAATGCATCATGGGGACAGGGCAGACCAAACTATCAAGCCAATTCTTTTACTGGAAAGGAAACAAGCTTCCGGGGACCGGTTTCTGGCATTACAGCCGTCTTCGGCCCGACTTGCTTGAATCCTGATGGTGCAGTGAGCAAGGGACTCACATCTGAGCATACCCTTCCACGCTTGTGGTGGACAAAACGATTCAGAAAAGGGGGTGGTGATGGACAGAGTATCTGTATTAAACAGAATACTACTACCCAGTCAGCAGATCAGGGCTTAATCCATCACAGTTTTTTAGCTCACTGCACCATCCCAGCTCAGAACCAGGCTACATGCAAATTAGTCTGTCCCTGGCCCAATGTATCGTGGGGTCAGGGCAGACCAAACTACCAAGCCAATTCTTTTACTGGAAAGGAAACAAGCTTCCGGGGGCCGGTTTCTGGCACTACAGCCGTATTCGGCCCGGCTTGCTTGAATCGTGATGGTGCAGTGAGCAAGGGACTCACATCTGAGCATACCCTTCCACGCTTGTGGTTGACAAAACGATTCAGAAAAGGGGGTGGTGATGGACAGAGTATCTGAATTAAACAAAATACTACTACCCAGTCAGCAGATCAGGGCTTAATCCATCACCGTTTTTTAGCTCACTGCACCATCTCAGCTCAGAACCTGGCTACATGCAAATTAGTCTGTCCCTGGCCCAATGCATCATGGGGACAGGGCAGACCAAACTACCAAGCCAATTCTTTTACTGGAAAGGAAACAAGCTTCCGGGGACCGGTTTCTGGCATTACAGCCGTCTTCGGCCCGGCTTGCTTGAATCCTGATGGTGCAGTGAGCAAGGGACTCACATCTGAGCATACCCTTCCACGCTTGTGATGGACAAAATGATTCAGAAAAGGAGCGAATTAAACAGAATACTACTACCCAGTCAGCAGATCAGGGCTTAATCCATCACCGTTTTATAGCTCACTGCACCATCCCAGCTCAAAACCTGGCTACATGCAAACTAGTCTGTCCCTGGCCCAATGCATCATGGGGACAGGGCAGACCAAACTACCAGCCAATTATTTTACTGGAAAGGAAACAAGATTCCGGGGACCAGTTTCTGGCATTACAGCCGTCTTCGGCCCGGCTTGCATGAATCCTGATGGTGCAGTGAGCAAGGGACTCACATCTGAGCATACCCTTCCACGCTTGTGGTGGACAAAACGATTCAGGAAAGGGGGTGGTGATGGGCAGAGTATATGAATTAAACAGAATACCACTACCCAGTCAGCAGATCAGGGCTTAATCCATCACCGTTTTTTAGCTCACTGCACCATCCCAGCTCAGAACCTGGCTACATGCAAATTAGTCTGTCCCTGGCCCAATGCATCATGGGGACAGGGCAGACCAAACTACCAAGCCAATTCTTTTACTGGAAAGGAAACAAGCTTCCGGGGACCAGTTTCTGGCATTACAGCCGTCTTCGGCCCGACTTGCTTGAATCCTGATGGTGCAGTGAGCAAGGGACTCACATCTGAGCATACCCTTCCACGCTTGTGGTGGACAAAACGATTCAGAAAAGGGGGTGGTGATGGACAGAGTATCTGTATTAAACAGAATACTACTACCCAGTCAGCAGATCAGGGCTTAATCCATCACAGTTTTTTAGCTCACTGCACCATCCCAGCTCAGAACCAGGCTACATGCAAATTAGTCTGTCCCTGGCCCAATGTATCGTGGGGTCAGGGCAGCCCAAACTACCAAGCCAATTCTTTTCCTGGAAAGGAAACAAGCTTCCGGGGGCCGGTTTCTGGCACTACAGCCGTATTCGGCCCGGCTTGCTTGAATCCTGATGGTGCAGTGAGCAAGGGACTCACATCTGAGCATACCCTTCCACGCTTGTGGTTGACAAAACGATTCAGAAAAGGGGGTGGTGATGGACAGAGTATCTGAATTAAACAAAATACTACTACCCAGTCAGCAGATCAGGGCTTAATCCATCACCGTTTTTTAGCTCACTGCACCATCTCAGCTCAGAACCTGGCTATATGCAAATTAGTCTGTCCCTGGCCCAATGCATCATGGGGACAGGGCAGACCAAACTACCAAGCCAATTCTTTTACTGGAAAGGAAACAAGCTTCCGGGGACCGGTTTCTGGCATTACAGCCGTCTTCGGCCCGACTTGCTTGAATCCTGATGGTGCAGCGAGCAAGGGACTCACATCTGAGCATACCCTTCCACGCTTGTGGTGGACAAAACGATTCAGAAAAGGGGGTGGTGATGGACAGAGTATCTGTATTAAACAGAATACTACTACCCAGTCAGCAGATCAGGGCTTAATCCATCACAGTTTTTTAGCTCACTGCACCATCCCAGCTCAGAACCAGGCTACATGCAAATTAGTCTGTCCCTGGCCCAATGTATCGTGGGGTCAGGGCAGACCAAACTACCAAGCCAATTCTTTTACTGGAAAGGAAACAAGCTTCCGGGGGCCGGTTTCTGGCACTACAGCCGTATTCGGCCCGGCTTGCTTGAATCCTGATGGTGCAGTGAGCAAGGGACTCACATCTGAGCATATTCTTCCACGCTTGTGGTTGACAAAACGATTCAGAAAAGGGGGTGGTGATGGACAGAGTATCTGAATTAAACAAAATACTACTACCCAGTCAGCAGATCAGGGCTTAATCCATCACCGTTTTTTAGCTCACTGCACCATCTCAGCTCAGAACCTGGCTACATGCAAATTAGTCTGTCCCTGGCCCAATGCATCATGGGGACAGGGCAGACCAAACTACCAAGCCAATTCTTTTACTGGAAAGGAAACAAGCTTCCGGGGACCGGTTTCTGGCATTACAGCCGTCTTTGGCCCGGCTTGCTTGAATCCTGATGGTGCAGTGAGCAAGGGACTCACATCTGAATATACCCTTCCACGCTTGTGGTGGACAAAACGATTCAGAAAAGGGGGTGGTGATGGACAGAGTATCTGTATTAAACAGAATACTACTACCCAGTCAGCAGATCAGGGCTTAATCCATCACCGTTTTTTAGCTCACTGCACCATCCCAGCTCAGAACCTGGCTACATGCAAATTAGTCTGTCCCTGGCCCAATGCATCGTGGGGACAGGGCAGACCAAACTACCAAGCCAATTCTTTTACTGGAAAGGAAACAAGCTTCCGGGGACCGGTTTCTGGCATTACAGCCGTCTTCGGCCCGGCTTGCTTGAATCCTGATGGTGCAGTGAGCAATGGACTCACATCTGA
Organism: Lissotriton vulgaris; assembly: GCF_964263255.1. Lineage (NCBI taxonomy): Eukaryota > Metazoa > Chordata > Amphibia > Caudata > Salamandridae > Lissotriton > Lissotriton vulgaris. The sequence goes on along the minus strand of NC_141693.1, from coordinate 898,507,608 downwards.
GCATACCCTTCCACGCTTGTGGTGGACAAAACGATTCAGAAAAGGGGGTGGTGATGGACAGAGTATCTGAATTAAACAGAATACTACTACCCAGTCAGCAGATCAGGGCTTAATCCATCACCGTTTTTTAGCTCCCTGCACCATCCCAGCTCAGACCTGGCTACATGCAAATAAGTCTGTGCCTGTCCCAATGCATCGTGGGGACAGGGCAGACCAAACTACCAAGCCAATTCGTTTACTGGAAAGGAAACAAGCTTCCGGGGCCGGTTTCTGGCATTACAGCCGTATTCGGCCCGGCTTGCTTGAATCCTGATGGTGCAGTGAGCAAGGGACTCACATCTGAGCATACCCTTCCACGCTTGTGGTGGACAAAACGATTCAGAAAAGGGGGTGGTGATGGACAGAGTATCTGAATTAAACAGAATACTACTACCCAGTCAGCAGATCAGGGCTTAATCCATCACCGTTTTTTAGCTCACTGCACCATCCCAGCTCAGAACCTGGCTACATGCAAATTAGTCTGTCCCTGGCCCAATGCATCATGGGGACAGGGCAGACCAAACTACCAAGCCAATTCTTTTACTGGAAAGGAAACAAGCTTCCGGGGACCGGTTTCTGGCATTACAGCCGTCTTCGGCCCGGCTTGCTTGAATCCTGATGGTGCAGTGAGCAATGGACTCACATCTAACCATACCCTTCCACGCTTGTGGTGGACAAAATTATTCAGAAAAGGGGGTGGTGATGGACAGAGTATCTGAATTAAACAGAATACTACTACCAAGTCAGCAGATCAGGGCTTAATCCATCACCGTTTTATAGCTCACTGCACCATCCCAGCTCAGAACCTGGCTACATGCAAATTAGTCTGTCCCTGGCCCAATGCATCATGGAGACAGGGCAGACCAAACTACCAGCCAATTCTTTTACTGGAAAGGAAACAAGATTCCGGGGACCAGTTTCTGGCATTACAGCCGTCTTCGGCCCGGCTTGCATGAATCCTGATGGTGCAGTGAGCAAGGGACTCACATCTGAGCATACCCTTCCACGCTTGTGGTGGTCAAAACGATTCAGAAAAGGGGGTGGTGATGGACAGAGTATCTGTATTAAACAGAATACTACTACCCAGTCAGCAGATCAGGGCTTAATCCATCACAGTTTTTTAGCTCACTGCACCATCCCAGCTCAGAACCAGGCTACATGCAAATTAGTCTGTCCCTGGCCCAATGTATCGTGGGGTCAGGGCAGACCAAACTACCAAGCCAATTCTTTTACTGGAAAGGAAACAAGCTTCCGGGGGCCGGTTTCTGGCAATAAAGCCGTATTCGGCCCGGCTTGCTTGAATCGTGATGGTGCAGTGAGCAAGGGACTCACATCTGAATATACCCTTCCACGCTTGTGGTGGACAAAACGATTCAGGAAAGGGGGTGGTGATGGGCAGAGTATATGAATTAAACAGAATACCACTACCCAGTCAGCAGATCAGGGCTTAATCCATCACCGTTTTTTAGCTCACTGCACCATCCCAGCTCAGAACCTGGCTACATGCAAATTAGTCTGTCCCTGGCCCAATGCATCGTGGGGACAGGGCAGACCAAACTACCAAGCCAATTCTTTTACTGGAAAGGAAACAAGCTTCCGGGGACCGGTTTCTGGCATTACAGCCGTCTTCGGCCCGGCTTGCTTGAATCCTGATGGTGCAGTGAGCAATGGACTCACATCTGAGCATACCCTTCCACGCTTGTGGTGGACAAAACGATTCAGAAAAGGGGGTGGTGATGGACAGAGTATCTGAATTAAACAGAATACTACTACCCAGTCAGCAGATCAGGGCTTAATCCATCACCGTTTTTTAGCTCCCTGCACCATCCCAGCTCAGACCTGGCTACATGCAAATAAGTCTGTGCCTGGCCCAATGCATCGTGGGGACAGGGCAGACCAAACTACCAAGCCAATTCGTTTACTGGAAAGGAAACAAGCTTCCGGGGCCGGTTTCTGGCATTACAGCCGTATTCGGCCCGGCTTGCTTGAATCCTGATGGTGCAGTGAGCAAGGGACTCACATCTGAGCATACCCTTCCACGCTTGTGGTGGACAAAACGATTCAGAAAAGGGGGTGGTGATGGACAGAGTATCTGAATTAAACAGAATACTACTACCCAGTCAGCAGATCAGGGCTTAATCCATCACCGTTTTTTAGCTCACTGCACCATCCCAGCTCAGAACCTGGCTACATGCAAATTAGTCTGTCCCTGGCCCAATGCATCATGGGGACAGGGCAGACCAAACTACCAAGCCAATTCTTTTACTGGAAAGGAAACAAGCTTCCGGGGACCGGTTTCTGGCATTACAGCCGTCTTCGGCCCGGCTTCCTTGAATCCTGATGGTGCAGTGAGCAATGGACTCACATCTAACCATACCCTTCCACGCTTGTGGTGGACAAAATTATTCAGAAAAGGGGGTGGTGATGGACAGAGTATCTGAATTAAACAGAATACTACTACCCAGTCAGCAGATCAGGGCTTAATCCATCACCGTTTTATAGCTCACTGCACCATCCCAGCTCAGAACCTGGCTACATGCAAATTAGTCTGTCCCTGGCCCAATGCATCATGGGGACAGGGCAGACCAAACTACCAGCCAATTCTTTTACTGGAAAGGAAACAAGATTCCGGGGACCAGTTTCTGGCATTACAGCCGTCTTCGGCCCGGCTTGCATGAATCCTGATGGTGCAGTGAGCAAGGGACTCACATCTGAGCATACCCTTCCACGCTTGTGGTGGTCAAAACGATTCAGAAAAGGGGGTGGTGATGGACAGAGTATCTGTATTAAACAGAATACTACTACCCAGTCAGCAGATCAGGGCTTAATCCATCACAGTTTTTTAGCTCACTGCACCATCCCAGCTCAGAACCAGGCTACATGCAAATTAGTCTGTCCCTGGCCCAATGTATCGTGGGGTCAGGGCAGACCAAACTACCAAGCCAATTCTTTTACTGGAAAGGAAACAAGCTTCCGGGGGCCGGTTTCTGGCAATAAAGCCGTATTCGGCCCGGCTTGCTTGAATCGTGATGGTGCAGTGAGCAAGGGACTCACATCTGAGCATACCCTTCCACGCTTGTGGTTGACAAAACGATTCAGAAAAGGGGGTGGTGATGGACAGAGTATCTGAATTAAACAAAATACTACTACCCAGTCAGCAGATCAGGGCTTAATCCATCACCGTTTTTTAGCTCACTGCACCATCCCAGCTCAGAACCTGGCTACATGCAAATTAGTCTGTCCCTGGCCCAATGCATCGTGGGGACAGGGCAGACCAAACTACCAAGCCAATTCTTTTACTGGAAAGGAAACAAGCTTCCGGGGACCGGTTTCTGGCATTACAGCCGTCTTCGGCCCGGCTTGCTTGAATCCTGATGGTGCAGTGAGCAATGGACTCACATCTGAGCATACCCTTCCACGCTTGTGGTGGACAAAACGATTCAGAAAAGGGGGTGGTGATGGACAGAGTATCTGAATTAAACAGAATACTACTACCCAGTCAGCAGATCAGGGCTTAATCCATCACCGTTTTTTAGCTCCCTGCACCATCCCAGCTCAGACCTGGCTACATGCAAATAAGTCTGTGCCTGGCCCAATGCATCGTGGGGACAGGGCAGACCAAACTACCAAGCCAATTTGTTTACTGGAAAGGAAACAAGCTTCCGGGGGCCGGTTTCTGGCATTACAGCCGTATTCGGCCCGGCTTGCTTGAATCCTGATGGTGCAGTGAGCAAGGGACTCACATCTGAGCATACCCTTCCACGCTTGTGGTGGACAAAACGATTCAGAAAAGGGGGTGGTGATGGACAGAGTATCTGAATTAAACAGAATACTACTACCCAGTCAGCAGATCAGGGCTTAATCCATCACCGTTTTTTAGCTCACTGCACCATCCCAGCTCAGAACCTGGCTACATGCAAATTAGTCTGTCCCTGGCCCAATGCATCATGGGGACAGGGCAGACCAAACTACCAAGCCAATTCTTTTACTGGAAAGGAAACAAGCTTCCGGGGACCGGTTTCTGGCATTACAGCCGTCTTCGGCCCGGCTTGCTTGAATCCTGATGGTGCAGTGAGCAATGGACTCACATCTAACCATACCCTTCCACGCTTGTGGTGGACAAAATTATTCAGAAAAGGGGGTGGTGATGGACAGAGTATCTGAATTAAACAGAAAACTACTACCCAGTCAGCAGATCAGGGCTTAATCCATCACCGTTTTATAGCTCACTGCACCATCCCAGCTCAGAACCTGGCTACATGCAAATTAGTCTGTCCCTGGCCCAATGCATCATGGGGACAGGGCAGACCAAACTACCAGCCAATTCTTTTACTGGAAAGGAAACAAGATTCCGGGGACCAGTTTCTGGCATTACAGCCGTCTTCGGCCCGGCTTGCATGAATCCTGATGGTGCAGTGAGCAAGGGACTCACATCTGAGCATACCCTTCCACGCTTGTGGTGGACAAAACGATTCAGGAAAGGGGGTGGTGATGGGCAGAGTATATGAATTAAACAGAATACCACTACCCAGTCAGCAGATCAGGGCTTAATCCATCACCGTTTTTTAGCTCACTGCACCATCCCAGCTCAGAACCAGGCTACATGCAAATTAGTCTGTCCCTGGCCCAATGTATCGTGGGGTCAGGACAGACCAAACTACCAAGCCAATTCTTTTACTGGAAAGGAAACAAGCTTCCGGGGGCCGGTTTCTGGCACTACAGCCGTATTCGGCCCGGCTTGCTTGAATCCTGATGGTGCAGTGAGCAAGGGACTCACATCTGAGCATACCCTTCCACGCTTGTGGTTGACAAAACGAGTCAGAAAAGGGGGTGGTGATGGACAGAGTATCTGAATTAAACAAAATACTACTACCCAGTCAGCAGATCAGGGCTTAATCCATCACCGTTTTTTAGCTCACTGCACCATCTCAGCTCAGAACCTGGCTACATGCAAATTAGTCTGTCCCTGGCCCAATGCATCATGGGGACAGGGCAGACCAAACTACCAAGCCAATTCTTTTACTGGAAAGGAAACAAGCTTCCGGGGACCGGTTTCTGGCATTACAGCCGTCTTCGGCCCGGCTTGCTTGAATCCTGATGGTGCAGTGAGCAAGGGACTCACATCTGAATATACCCTTCCACGCTTGTGGTGGACAAAACGATTCAGAAAAGGGGGTGGTGATGGACAGAGTATCTGTATTAAACAGAATACTACTACCCAGTCAGCAGATCAGGGCTTAATCCATCACCGTTTTTTAGCTCACTGCACCATCCCAGCTCAGAACCTGGCTACATGCAAATTAGTCTGTCCCTGGCCCAATGCATCGTGGGGACAGGGCAGACCAAACTACCAAGCCAATTCTTTTACTGGAAAGGAAACAAGCTTCCGGGGACCGGTTTCTGGCATTACAGCCGTCTTCGGCCCGGCTTGCTTGAATCCTCATGGTGCAGTGAGCAATGGACTCACATCTGAGCATACCCTTCCACGCTTGTGGTGGACAAAACGATTCAGAAAAGGGGGTGGTGATGGACAGAGTATCTGAATTAAACAGAATACTACTACCCAGTCAGCAGATCAGGGCTTAATCCATCACCGTTTTTTAGCTCCCTGCACCATCCCAGCTCAGACCTGGCTACATGCAAATAAGTCTGTGCCTGGCCCAATGCATCGTGGGGACAGGGCAGACCAAACTACCAAGCCAATTCGTTTACTGGAAAGGAAACAAGCTTCCGGGGGCCGGTTTCTGGCATTACAGCCGTATTCGGCCCGGCTTGCTTGAATCCTGATGGTGCAGTGAGCAAGGGACTCACATCTGAGCATACCCCTCCACGCTTGTGGTGGACAAAACGATTCAGAAAAGGGGGTGGTGATGGACAGAGTATCTGAATTAAACAGAATACTACTACCCAGTCAGAAGATCAGGGCTTAATCCATCACTGTTTTTTAGCTCACTGCACCATCCCAGCTCAGAACCTGGCTACATGCAAATTAGTCAGTCCCTGGCCCAATGCATCATGGGGACAGGGCAGACCAAACTACCAAGCCAATTCTTTTACTGGAAAGGAAACAAGCTTCCGGGGACCGGTTTCTGGCATTACAGCCGTCTTCGGCCCGGCTTGCTTGAATCCTGATGGTGCAGTGAGCAAGGGACTCACATCTGAGCATACCCTTCCACGCTTGTGGTGGACAAAACGATTCAGGAAAGGGGGTGGTGATGGGCAGAGTATATGAATTAAACAGAATACCACTACCCAGTCAGCAGATCAGGGCTTAATCCATCACCGTTTTTTAGCTCACTGCACCATCCCAGCTCAGAACCTGGCTACATGCAAATTAGTCTGTCCCTGGCCCAATGCATCATGGGGACAGGGCAGACCAAACTACCAAGCCAATTATTTTACTGGAAAGGAAACAAGCTTCCGGGGACCGGTTTCTGGCATTACAGCCGTCTTCGGCCCGACTTGCTTGAATCCTGATGGTGCAGTGAGCAAGGGACTCACATCTGAGCATACCCTTCCACGCTTGTGGTCGACAAAACGATTCAGAAAAGGGGGTGGTGATGGACAGAGTATCTGAATTAAACAGAATACTACTACCCAGTCAGCAGATCAGGGCTTAATCCATCACCATTTTTAGCTCACTGCACCATCCCAGCTCAGAACCTGGCTACATGCAAATTAGTCTGTCCCTGGCCCAATGCATCGTGGGGTCAGGGCAGACCAAACTACCAAGCCAATTCTTTTACTGGAAAGGAAACAAGCTTCCGGGGGCCGGTTTCTGGCACTACAGCCGTATTCGGCCCGGCTTGCTTGAATCCTGATGGTGCAGTGAGCAAGGGACTCACATCTGAGCATACCCTTCCACGCTTGTGGTTGACAAAACGATTCAGAAAAGGGGGTGGTGATGGACAGAGTATCTGAATTAAACAGAATACTACTACCCAGTCAGCAGATCAGGGCTTAATCCATCACTGTTTTTTAGCTCACTGCACCATCTCAGCTCTGAACCTGGCTACATGCAAATTAGTCTGTCCCTGGCCCAATGCATCATGGGGACAGGGCAGACCAAACTACCAAGCCAATTCTTTTACTGGAAAGGAAACAAGCTTCCGGGGACCGGTGTCTGGCATTACAGCCGTCTTCGGCCCGGCTTGCTTGAATCCTGATGGTGCAGTGAGCAATGGACTCACATCTAACCATACCCTTCCACGCTTGTGGTGGACAAAATTATTCAGAAAAGGGGGTGGTGATGGACAGAGTATCTGAATTAAACAGAATACTACTACCCAGTCAGCAGATCAGGGCTTAATCCATCACCGTTTTATAGCTCACTGCACCATCCCAGCTCAGAACCTGGCTACATGCAAATTAGTCTGTCCCTGGCCCAATGCATCATGGGGACAGGGCAGACCAAACTACCAGCCAATTCTTTTACTGGAAAGGAAACAAGATTCCGGGGACCAGTTTCTGGCATTACAGCCGTCTTCGGCCCGGCTTGCATGAATCCTGATGGTGCAGTGAGCAAGGGACTCACATCTGAGCATACCCTTCCACGCTTGTGGTGGACAAAACGATTCAGGAAAGGGGGTGGTGATGGGCAGAGTATATAAATTAAACAGAATACCACTACCCAGTCAGCAGATCAGGGCTTAATCCATCACCGTTTTTTAGCTCACTGCACCATCCCAGCTCAGAACCTGGCTACATGCAAATTAGTCTGTCCCTGGCCCAATGCATCATGGGGACAGGGCAGACCAAACTACCAAGCCAATTCTTTTACTGGAAAGGAAACAAGCTTCCGGGGACCGGTTTCTGGCATTACAGCCGTCTTCGGCCCGACTTGCTTGAATCCTGATGGTGCAGTGAGCAAGGGACTCACATCTGAGCATACCCTTCCACGCTTGTGGTGGACAAAACGATTCAGAAAAGGGGGTGGTGATGGACAGAGTATCTGTATTAAACAGAATACTACTACCCAGTCAGCAGATCAGGGCTTAATCCATCACAGTTTTTTAGCTCACTGCACCATCCCAGCTCAGAACCAGGCTACATGCAAATTAGTCTGTCCCTGGCCCAATGTATCGTGGGGTCAGGGCAGACCAAACTACCAAGCCAATTCTTTTACTGGAAAGGAAACAAGCTTCCGGGGGCCGGTTTCTGGCACTACAGCCGTATTCGGCCCGGCTTGCTTGAATCCTGATGGTGCAGTGAGCAAGGGACTCACATCTGAGCATATTCTTCCACGCTTGTGGTTGACAAAACGATTCAGAAAAGGGGGTGGTGATGGACAGAGTATCTGAATTAAACAAAATACTACTACCCAGTCAGCAGATCAGGGCTTAATCCATCACCGTTTTTTAGCTCACTGCACCATCTCAGCTCAGAACCTGGCTACATGCAAATTAGTCTGTCCCTGGCCCAATGCATCATGGGGACAGGGCAGACCAAACTACCAAGCCAATTCTTTTACTGGAAAGGAAACAAGCTTCCGGGGACCGGTTTCTGGCATTACAGCCGTCTTCGGCCCGGCTTGCTTGAATCCTGATGGTGCAGTGAGCAAGGGACTCACATCTGAATATACCCTTCCACGCTTGTGGTGGACAAAACGATTCAGGAAAGGGGGTGGTGATGGACAGAGTATCTGTATTAAACAGAATACTACTACCCAGTCAGCAGATCAGGGCTTAATCCATCACCGTTTTTTAGCTCACTGCACCATCCCAGCTCAGAACCTGGCTACATGCAAATTAGTCTGTCCCTGGCTGTAGGAGAGTAGGGTCTGCTATCCTATGGTCACCCCAAATTTTTGCTTTTTGCTTCACTGGTTTCTGACTTAATGTGGCTGTGGGCCTGCTAATCAGACCCACAGCCTGCTGTTCTCTCTCTAAATTGATGCCAATGCACTTTAGGTGCATTACGAATTGGAACTGGTTCACCTTTTGAGCCCCTGTATTAGTGCACCCTAGGTGCCCAGGGCATAGGTGTATCCAAGGCCTACCAGGGGCTGCAGCATGTATTATGCCACCCCTGGCCTGGCCTCCATATTTGACACAACTGGCTGATCACTCAGCTGGGGTAAGTCGGTGTAACCACCTCTTACTTAGGTACAGTATGTCTGTGCCTAACCCTAAACTGGACACATATGTTCCTATCAGCCACTCCTATGGAAGGCCTCATCAATCCTGGAGGCAGAGTGCTTGGAAATATGTGAGATGGTGCTCTGGCGTGAGCTGAGCCTGTCTGCAGCTGTCGGGAACAACTCCCTAAGCCGTTCCGGGATATTGCCATACCATATACTCTTAAGTGCATTATAATCCTCGCGGTTAAATGCTATCTTTGGTTTGGCTTTATCAAAACATGTCGAGTAAGGTGTCATACGAATTGGAATACTATCCCCTCGCCAATTCTGGCGACGGGGATAGCATTCCACCCTTCTAGAGGGACACGACATGTGTGTAGCCTTAACCCCGGTTAAAGTTAAACAGAGCCTCAGCTTCACAAAATGGACGCTGCCACCACAGACACAAGTCTGGCCTCCTGCTGCTGACCGAAACTCGGCAGATGGTGGCCTGGACAAAGGGTTTCCTGCCTTGGGAGGTGCGAGCACCACCCCAGACAGGATTTTGTGTATTAGGTAGGACAGGGCTGAAAAGAATCAGACATGCCCGGGGCACACAAGGTGTCCCCGTGCATAGGCCAGTCCAAACCGGTTCTGGGGCCTTCCAGCCCCAGTCCTGGCGCGGAGCTGGACAAAGGAAAGGGGGTGTAACCGCCCCCCTTCCTGGTTCCTCCCAGAGGAGGGACCTAGTAGGTGATCCACCCCCAGTTTGGGAATAAGAGGGGGAGCAGTGCCATTGCACAGCAGATCATCCCGAAATCAACTTAAAACTAAGAAGAAGACTGGACTTCGACATTCTGCTGCACAGAAGACTGAAGAAGAATCTCCCTTGTGGCCAAGGAGTGACCACCCTGTGAACACAGGTACCAACCAGCAACTCGACGTCTGCTTTGCCGCCGCCTCCCGCCGGAGACCGAGCCCAGAGCCCGACAAGAACCAGACTCCCAGACCTCTCAGAGCCCGATCCACAGTCCCTGTGAAGAAGGGACCCGTGGAGGCACCGAGTGACGTGGGACCGGACCTCTTGAAAGACACTCGAAAAGCTGACTACGCAGCTTCTGAGGCATCCTCGACGTTGTGCTTTGGGGATTGAGAACCCCCACCACCGAGCAGCCCTTGCACCGAAGATCAGCCCTCCAGCATCTCCACGATCTGCGTGGGGCCCTTTTGCATTGTGCCACTCGACGCGCCATCCCGGCCACTAGCCACGCGGCCAGCGGCCATCTTGGCGACGAACCCGAAGATTTAAACAGCAGGTCTGGTTGCTCTAGACCTACCCAAGCTCCTGTGAAAAGGAGCACTCGCTCTGACCTTGCTGGTCCGAGTGAACAGCATCTTTCAACTCCTGCGTGGCTTGCATTTGCCAAGGCCTGTTTGCTCCGATCAGGTCGCCGACACCGCCAACAGCGAGAAGCCTACGTGGGACAGCTCGTGACCGACTCCTGGACGTCCTCGACCCCGGGTATTCACGTGGCTGCAGGAAGAAGCTACCCGACAACGCCTGTTTGCACCCGACATCGCCTGGTTCCACTCTGGTTCCACGGTAGTCACTGGCTAGTGACTTTGAACACTGTCCCCTCTGCTTTCAGGTCTTCAACTCTTCAGATCCACCCTTGGATCCACCGGAACTCTTCTCATCGAGCCGCCTGCAGCATCTTCAGCTCCAAGCACCATCGACCAGCGTGACGAAACCCGACACATCTTCGACCCTGTGCACCCGCTTCCTGTGGGTGAGGTAACTCAGCTCCGCCGGTGCTCCTGCACTGGTACACATCCCAAGGGCCTGTGTTTTAAGTTTCAGCTCCGTAGGTCACTCGGAAGGTTCCTAACTTTCTAACTTTGTGCTTTTTACGCACCATAGACTTTGTATTGAGAAGTGCGTGCACTTTGAACACTGCACCCGAGTCCCGTGGGCCTTTCCCGACTTAGTTAACTCCAGTCTCGAATAGCTCCAGCGATTCCCAAGGCCCTAGGCCTCTTCACTTTCCTCCTGGTATCTCTTATACCACTTTCTTAGTATATGGTTTAGGTGGCCCCTAGGGCTCATCCATATTGTGCAACTTTTGTGTATTTTAAACTGTCTTGTGATTTAACGCTTGTGCTTCTGTGCTCATAAAGAGTCCAGGGGATTTTAATAGTTAATAAATCAATATATATTTTCAATATATATCTGTGTGGTGACCCTTTCATTTGGTATTCAAGGGGGTTGTGTATGGTATAACAGCTGGCTTCACATGCCTTTCAGAGTTTAGCCTAAGACTGCTTTGTCCACGTTACCACTAGGATAACTGGTCTACAAGGTTGAATTACAACCATCATCATAAGGGTTGCTTGGCATGGTACAAAGTGATCACTAGAACTAGTGAGCATTATATACCAGGCCAACTTCTCACATTGGTGAGCAGCGGATTGGGATCTGAGCTTGCTGTTGTTTTACCATTACAATCTTTGAGATTATCATTTGAAAGATCATACAGGTACCTGCTAGGTACATATAAAACAAGACTAGTATACTTAAGTTCTACTGAACTTAGTTGTTGTAGAGCAAAGGGAGTAGCACACCCTAGCTACAACTACTAGATAGGTTTAGTAGGTAAACACCAGTGTAGGTAGATTGCAACACATCCACCCACACTAGAGCAATGTCTGGAGCAGAGGGGTCCAGTGGACTTACTCCTGTTGAGAGTGACCCTCCAAGGGCACCATCCAAATTTGCTATTTTTTCCTTTAAGGAATTAAGACAGCTTTGTGTCTTAAGGGGTCTGAAGACAGGGCCTTCCCCTACTACAGACCACCTAAGAGAGCTCTTAGACCAGTCTGAAACTCTAAAGCCCTCTAAGGCAAACCCCACAGGGGATGCTGAAGGAGGCCATCCTTCAGAGGATGACACTGTAGACACCCCTGCCCCTATCATCCTAGTAGATGAGGAAGCCTCCACCACTGGAGCTCCTCAAGTAGATGTAGAGGAAGAGGAAGAAGAAGAGGAGGAGGAGGTGGAAAGCAGTGAGTCAGATGATGACAGAGATAGTCAGGTGCTGGTCAGTAGACTGAACCAGGCTAACTTAAGTCAACTTGGGAATGAATCAGGTAACAACCCATTCAGACCCCCAGGTGGACTTAACCAGGGCCATAGGAGGAGGAGGCATCACTCAGGTGAATCCAATACCTCCCATGTCTCTAGAGGCTCTCATGGTCACTCCAGAAAGGAGATGACTAGCCCTCAGAGAAGGGAACATGAGGCCAAGATGAGAGAGGCTGAGCTTAGGATCCAGAGGCAAGAGTTAGAGGTTGCCCTGGCTAAGGAGAAACTTGCTAGAGCAAGACAGCCTAGAGAGAGTGGGGTAATAGAACCCACTGGTGGCAGCAATATCCACAAGGATAAAGACAGGTCTTTTGATAATAGAAACCTGAGTAAGATTGTGCCCCCCTACAAAGCTGGGGATGATATCCATAAATGGATTACTGCAATGGAGAGAGCCTGCAGAGTACAGCAGATCCCTCAGGAGCAGTGGGCAGCAATCTTGTGGCTCTCCTTTGAAGGTAGAGGCCGAGACAGACTCCTCACAGTTAGTGATGGGGATTCTAGAAACTACCTGGTCCTGAAGAGTGCTCTGATTGATGGGTTAGGCTTAACCACTGAACAGTACAGGTTAATGTTCAGAGATACCCAGAAGACACAGACTCAGGACTGGTCTGAATTTGTTGAGTGTGCCACTAAGGCTCTGGAGGGATGGTTGCTGGGAAGCAAGGTTACAGACTATGAAGGATTGTATAATTTGCTGATGAGAGAACAAATTTTAAATAATTGTCAGAACCAGCAGTTGCATCAACATTTGGTTGACTCAGATTTGACCTCTCCCCAAGAATTGGGAAAGAGGGCAGATAAATGGGTAAGAACCAGAGTTAAGCAAAAGAACCAGAACCAGAACCAGGGTGGTGACCAGAAGAAAACAGACCAGAAGGGTGGGGAGCAGAAAACTAAAGACCAGAAGTCTTCAACAGGGCCCCAAACTGAGACAGAGGGTGGGTCCCAAACTTCCAAGAAGAAGAAGAAAGAAGGTCAGAAGAAACCCTGGTGTAAAACTTGTAAAAACACCTCTCACTGGACAAGTGAGTGTAAAAAGGGTGGAGCCCCCAGCACTGCAGCCCCTAAGGCACCTGCACCCACTAGTACAGTTAGCAGTGCTGGTCCTCAAGCCAAGGGTTTAGTGGGAATCACTTTGGGAACTGAAGGAGATTCTGACCTAGTCAGAACCCTTACACAGGCTGTTCTGGTTTGTGAAGGGGACATAGATTTGACCCCTGACATAAGTCCCAGTAACCTGGGCAAATACAGACAGACACCTTTGATTAACAACAAAGTGGCTCAAGCTTACAGGGACACATGTGCCAGTGTCACTATGGTGACACCTAACTTTGTGGACCCTGGACAATACATGCCAGGCGATGATTACCTGGTGACCAATGCCAGCAATGTCACTACTACACATAGTGTGGCACTTGTTAACTTTTCCTGGGGAGGGGTAACTGGCCTAAAGAAAGTTGTGGTTAGTGCTGATCTCCCAGTAGAATGTTTGTTGGGCAATGACCTGGAGAACTCTCTATGGTCAGAAGTTGAGTACAGGACTCATGCAGAGATGTTAGGGATATCATCACATGTCCTTGCTGTGACCAGGTCACAGGCCAAAAAGTGCCTCTCTGAACCTCAGGTCTTGGATCCTGGAACAATGGACCAAGTACCTCCCAAGAAGAAGAACAGGAGGGTTAAGGCTGCGCCTTCCCAACTGCCTACAAGTGAGGATCAGGCTTCACAGGAAACTGATCTTGAGACCCCTGAAGGAACTGTCCCTGAAGAACTTGAACCTGATCAGGTTGAGTTTCTGGGGACAGGGGGACCTTCTAGGGCAGACTTGGGGCAGGCTCAGTTAACCTGTCCTTCTCTTGAACCCCTCAGACAGCAGGCTGCTGCTGAGGCTGCTGGGAATGCTCAAGGTGCCCATAAAGTATATTGGGACGATGGACTCCTTTATTCAGAGGCTAGAGACCCCAAGCCTGGTGCTACCAGGAGGTTGGTTATACCTCTGCAATTTAGGGGCTTCCTACTCACCTTGGCCCATGATATTCCTTTAGCAGGACACCTAGGCCAGAACAAGACTTGGGACAGGCTTGTCCCTCACTTTCACTGGCCTCACATGTCTGAAGACACCAAGGAGTTTTGTCGCTCCTGTGAAACCTGCCAAGCAGACCCTCCAGGATATCGCGATTTCGCGATTTCGCGATTTGCCGCGAAATCGGCACTTTTTAAAAAATGCCGCGATTTTTACAAAAATGCCCGCGAAATCGGCATTTTTTGTAGAAATCGCGGCATTTTTCGCTATATCCTGGGGGGTCTGCTTTATGTGGCTATCGCCTGTGAATTGGGCTAGCAGCCAAGATACTCAGCAGCATTGGAGAGGCACAGCGGGGTGGCAACCCTCACACCTCCAGGCCTTGATGACCTGTTAAGAGGTGCTTCGAAGGTGACTGAGAGGAGGGGGGGGGGCAGCCCTGACACCTCCAGCCCTTGCTGACCTGTTAAGAGGCGCTGCGAAGGTGACTGAGCGGGGGGGCTGCAGGCTCAGGAGCAGCGACATCTATTCACATGCAAACAGCCCTGAATGCATCATGTCTCTGCTATTTGGAGGGGGCTCGCACATTCCATTTCTACCCAGGGCCCCAAACATCCGAGACTCGGCCAGATTACACCCCTGATTACACCGAGGCAGCAGGTGGTTCTCTTCACAGAGCGTAATTACTGTCACTAAATTGTAAGTAAACCTCGGTTCTTCAACATGCAGTCTATAATGTAAGAAAATAAAGAAATGGCACAATCACACCCACACTGATGGGCCCCCTGCAGCAAGGGTGAAGTTCTTGATGGGCCTCTTCTCAAAAGGGCTCAGCTCAAGATTAATTTGGAAAGGTCGGTGAGTAAGTAAGTGAAGGGATGGGTGAATGGCTGGATGAATTAGTGAAAGGGTGAATGGATGAATGAAAGATTGAATAAATGGATAATGAGAGAGGATGGATGGATTGATGAGAGGGGACGGATGGAGAGAAAATGTAAATAGCTGGATGTATGGGTGGAAGGGTAGCTGGATGATG
Source organism: Lissotriton vulgaris (assembly GCF_964263255.1). Taxonomy (NCBI): domain Eukaryota; kingdom Metazoa; phylum Chordata; class Amphibia; order Caudata; family Salamandridae; genus Lissotriton; species Lissotriton vulgaris. The sequence goes on along the minus strand of NC_141693.1, from coordinate 898,492,307 downwards.
GATGAAGGGAAAGATGGATGAGGGGAAGGATGATGGATGAGGAGAAGGATGATGGATGAGGAGAAGGATGGATGGATGGATGGAGGGGAAGGATGGATGGATGGATGAGGGGAAGGATGGATGGATGATGAGGGGATGGATGGTTGATGAGGGGGTGGGTGAAAGGATGGATGATGAGGGGAAGGGTGGATGGATGGATGAAGAGGGGAAGGGTGGATGGATGGATGATGAGGGGAAGGGTGGATGGATGGATGATGAGGGGGTGGGTGAAAGGATGGATGGATGGATGATGAGGGAATGGATGGATGATGAGGGGGTGGGTGAAAGGATGGATGGATCGATGAATGATGAGGGGAAGGATGGATGGATGATGAGGGGAAGGATGGATGGATGAAGAGTGGGTGGGTAGAAGGATGGATGGATGGATGATGAGGGAAAAGGATGGATGGGTGATAAGAGGAAGGATGGATGATGAGGGGAAGGACAGATGGATGGATGGATGATGGGTGGGTGAAAGGATGGATGGAAGGAAGGATGGCTAAGTGAAAGGGTCGATGGAGAGAGAAAGGGAGGATGGATGGATGACTAAAATAGTGGATGGGTGGAAGGATTAGTAAGTGAAAGGATGGCTGGATTGGTGAAAGGGTAAATGGCTGAATGGATGAGTGAATGGATGGATGGGATGAGGAGTGGATGGATAAGTGTAAAGATGGATAGGGTAAAAGGGTGGATGGATAATGGAGATGAGTGAAAGGATGGATGAGGGGATGGATGAAGGGATGGATGAGTGAAATGATAGATGGAAGGATACATGATGGATAGGTTTGCAAATGGTTGAATATGTTTGGAAATGGCTGGGCTTACTTATATACTATTGCGCGACCTCTGATGTGTTAAAACATACCTATTGTCCTGAAGTTTTGTCCTGAATTTTGACCTCCTGTCCTGAATTTGTGTCCTGAATTTTGACCCTTTGTCCTGAATTTGTACACTCACCGTCCTGAATTTGCACCAATGCCAGTTGGTCACCCTATTCGCGGGCTTGGAGACGGAGCGCCGTGCAGAGATGTCTGTCCCTCAAGATAAACAGACAGAACCACTCAGCCGAGAGAGCTGAGGCGCACACGGGACGGGGTATCTGCAGAGGCGCGCTGGACAAGGGATGAAGTCAGAGGGTTGAGCTCACCTATTGCAGACCATTTCCCCCTGGGAGTGAGCCATGGGAAAAATCCTAGAGGCGAGAAATTTAACACGGGCGTCAAGTGGCCCCATGTCGTGGGTGTCAACTTCAACCAGTCCCCGCTTTTAAATCGGAGACGATTTGCAGGCTGACATTTTGCAACGAAACTACAAGTACCAACATGCAGTTCGCTACTGTTTAACAAGTGACCACTTGGCGGTTTTGACTGCTCTTTCTCTAGTGTTTAGATCTGTCGAACGGGCATCCGGTGGGATATCAGGTCGTGTTCAAAATACACTGTAAAGGGGCGATAGGTATAGCCATCATTAGTGCAGCAGGTACAGTGGCACCAAGCTCTAAGGCTATTGCAAGACACAAACTGACCTGCAATGGTACGCCTCTTCCGGCGTAGGGCTTTGCAACGTGACGCATCTGGGAGATGCGTCACGTTGTAAATACCCCGCACCATGGTGCATCTTTTGCGCCGCCGCTGCGTCACAAAAGTGACGCAACAGCAGCGTAAAAGCAGCACAAGGGGCTTGTAAATCTGCCCCAAAGTGTCTACATTGTAAAGAAACCAAATATACATAGCTTCATGTTGTTAAATAACTAAAAAAACTAAGATATCTGTGTTTGTTGTAGAAAAAATGGCCACATAAAATGCCGCAAAATTGCTGCTAAATTTCCATATTTGTGCCGCTAAATTTCCATTGTTGTGCCGCTAAATTTGCTAATCCATGCCGCTATATCCTGGGGGGTCTGGCCAAGCCAGTGGTAAAGCAGGTGGAACAACAAAGGCCCCCCTGATACCACTACCTGTGGTGGGGGTTCCCTTTGAGAGAGTGGGGATTGATATTGTTGGTCCAATGGATCCCCCTACAGCATCTGGGCACAGATTCATACTGGTGGTAGTGGATCATGCCACCAGGTACCCAGAGGCAATTCCCCTTAGGACCACAACAGCTCCTGTTGTGGCCAGGGCCTTACTTGGAGTTTTCTCCAGAGTGGGGTTTCCTAAGGAGGTAATATCAGATAGAGGTACCAACTTCATGTCTGGATATTTGACAGCTATGTGGAAGGAATGTGGTGTAAACTACAAGTTCACCACTCCTTATCACCCACAATGCAATGGGCTTGTTGAGAGATTTAACAAGACCCTAAAGGGCATGATTAAAGGATTACCTGAAAAGCTCAGGCGAAGATGGGACATCCTTCTGCCCTGCCTTTTGTTCGCTTACAGAGAGGTCCCTCAAAAGGGGGTTGGCTTCATCCCCTTTGAATTGTTGTTTGGGCACCCTGTAAGAGGACCCCTGTGTCTTGTGAAGGAAGGATGGGAGTTACCTCTCAAAAAGCCTAAACAGGACATAGTGGACTATGTACTTGGTCTCCGCTCCAGGATGGCAGAGTACATGGAAAAGGCATCCAAAAACCTTGAGGCTAGCCAAGAATTACAAAAAGCTTGGCATGACCAAAAGGCTGTCCTTGTTGAGTTTCAGCCTGGACAGAAGGTATGGGTGTTGGAGCCAGTGGCCCCAGCAGCACTCCAAGACAAATGGTCTGGACCCCATACAATTCTGGAAAAGAAGGGAGAGGTTACCTACTTGGTGGACCTAGGAACTCCCAGGAGCCCCCACAGGGTGCTCCATGTGAACAGATTAAAGGCATATGTCAGCAGGGCAGACATGGGCTTGCTCATGGCTACAGATGAGGGACAGGAGGAAGAGAGTGACCCTCTCCCAGACCTGCTCACTCAGAACCCTGAGGATGGCTCAGTTGATGGTGTGGCCTTAGGTGGCAGCCTCACTGAACATCAGCAACATGACTGCAGACAAGTTCTACAGGCATACAGGCATATGTTCTCCTTGACACCCAGTCAGACTAACTGGTGTACACATGTGGTGGACACTGGTGACAGTCTTCCTGTAAAGAGCAAAATTTACAGGCAACCTGACCACGTCAGGGACTGTATAAAGACTGAGGTGCAAAAGATGCTGGAATTAGGTGTCATTGAGCCTTCAGAGAGCCCCTGGGCTAGCCCAGTGGTTCTGGTCCCCAAACCTCACACCAAAGATGGCAAGAGAGAGATGAGGTTCTGTGTGGATTACAGAGGACTCAATGCTGTCACCAGGACAGATGCACACCCTATTCCAAGGGCAGATGAGCTCATTGACAAGTTGGCTTCTGCCAAATATTTGAGCACATTTGACTTGACAGCTGGCTACTGGCAAATCAGGTTAGCTGAGGAGTCTAAAGCCAAGACAGCATTTTCTACCCCTAGTGGGCATTATCAGTTTGTGGTGATGCCCTTTGGTTTGAAAAATGCACCTGCCACCTTCCAAAGGTTGGTGAACCAAGTCCTCACTGGGTTGGATGACTTTTGTGCAGCTTATCTGGACGATATTGCTGTCTTTAGCTCCACCTGGGAGGATCACCTGATCCACCTGAAGGAAGTGCTTGAGGCTCTGCAGAAGGCAGGCCTCACTATCAAGGCAACAAAGTGCCAGATAGGGCAGAGCAAGGTTGTATACCTGGGCCACCTTGTAGGTGGAGGCCAAGTTCAACCACTGGAGAGTAAGATCCAGACCATCAAGGACTGGTCCCCTCCAACTACCCAGACTCAGGTCAGAGCTTTCTTGGGCCTGACTGGGTACTACAGGAAGTTTGTTAAGAACTATGGGTCCATTGTGACTCCTCTTAATGATCTGACATCCAAGAAGATGCCCAAAAAGGTTCAGTGGACAGAAATCTGTCAAAAGGCATTTGATGACCTGAAGAAGGCCATGTGCTCTGCACCTATCCTGAAGAGTCCTGACTACTCAAGAGAGTTCATTGTCCAAACAGATGCTTCTGAGTTGGGAGTGGGAGCAGTGCTTTCACAGCTTAATGTAGATGGCCAGGACCAGCCCATTGCTTTCATTAGCAGAAGGCTGACCCCCAGAGAGAAACGTTGGTCAGCTATAGAGAGGGAGGCCTTTGCTGTGGTGTGGGCCCTGAAGAAGTTGAGACCATACTTATTTGGCACTCACTTCAAGATTCAGACCGACCATAAGCCCCTCCTATGGCTTAATCAGATGAAGGGTGAAAACCCCAAACTACTCAGGTGGTCCATTTCCCTACAGGGGATGGACTTTACAGTGGAGCACCGCCCAGGGACTGACCATGGCAACGCAGATGGTCTCTCCAGGTACTTCCACTTAGAACATGAAGACACAACTGGTCAAGGTTAGTCTAATGTCCCTGCGTTTGGGGGGGGGTTATGTAGGAGAGTAGGGTCTGCTATCCTATGGTCACCCCAAATTTTTGCTTTTTGCTTCACTGGTTTCTGACTTAATGTGGCTGTGGGCCTGCTAATCAGACCCACAGCCTGCTGTTCTCTCTCTAAATTGATGCCAATGCACTTTAGGTGCATTACGAATTGGAACTGGTTCACCTTATGAGCCCCTGTATTAGTGCACCCTAGGTGCCCAGGGCATAGGTGTATCCAAGGCCTACCAGGGGCTGCAGCATGTATTATGCCACCCCTGGCCTGGCCTCCATATTTGACACAACTGGCTGATCACTCAGCTGGGGTAAGTCGGTGTAACCACCTCTTACTTAGGTACAGTATGTCTGTGCCTAACCCTAAACTGGACACATATGTTCCTATCAGCCACTCCTATGGAAGGCCTCATCAATCCTGGAGGCAGAGTGCTTGGAAATATGTGAGATGGTGCTCTGGCGTGAGCTGAGCCTGTCTGCAGCTGTCGGGAACAACTCCCTAAGCCGTTCCGGGATATTGCCATACCATATACTCTTAAGTGCATTATAATCCTCGCGGTTAAATGCTATCTTTGGTTTGGCTTTATCAAAACATGTCGAGTAAGGTGTCATACGAATTGGAATACTATCCCCTCGCCAATTCTGGCGACGGGGATAGCATTCCACCCTTCTAGAGGGACACGACATGTGTGTAGCCTTAACCCCGGTTAAAGTTAAACAGAGCCTCAGCTTCACAAAATGGACGCTGCCACCACAGACACAAGTCTGGCCTCCTGCTGCTGACCGAAACTCGGCAGATGGTGGCCTGGACAAAGGGTTTCCTGCCTTGGGAGGTGCGAGCACCACCCCAGACAGGATTTTGTGTATTAGGTAGGACAGGGCTGAAAAGAATCAGACATGCCCGGGGCACACAAGGTGTCCCCGTGCATAGGCCAGTCCAAACCGGTTCTGGGGCCTTCCAGCCCCAGTCCTGGCGCGGAGCTGGACAAAGGAAAGGGGGTGTAACCGCCCCCCTTCCTGGTTCCTCCCAGAGGAGGGACCTAGTAGGTGATCCACCCCCAGTTTGGGAATAAGAGGGGGAGCAGTGCCATTGCACAGCAGATCATCCCGAAATCAACTTAAAACTAAGAAGAAGACTGGACTTCGACATTCTGCTGCACAGAAGACTGAAGAAGAATCTCCCTTGTGGCCAAGGAGTGACCACCCTGTGAACACAGGTACCAACCAGCAACTCGACGTCTGCTTTGCCGCCGCCTCCCGCCGGAGACCGAGCCCAGAGCCCGACAAGAACCAGACTCCCAGACCTCTCAGAGCCCGATCCACAGTCCCTGCGAAGAAGGGACCCGTGGAGGCACCGAGTGACGTGGGACCGGACCTCTTGAAAGACACTCGAAAAGCTGACTGCGCAGCTTCTGAGGCATCCTCGACGTTGTGCTTTGGGGATTGAGAACCCCCACCACCGAGCAGCCCTTGCACCGAAGATCAGCCCTCCAGCATCTCCACGATCTGCGTGGGGCCCTTTTGCATTGTGCCACTCGACGCGCCATCCCGGCCACTAGCCACGCGGCCAGCGGCCATCTTGGCGACGAACCCGAAGATTTAAACAGCAGGTCTGGTTGCTCCAGACCTACCCAAGCTCCTGTGAAAAGGAGCACTCGCTCTGACCTTGCTGGTCCGAGTGAACAGCATCTTTCAACTCCTGCGTGGCTTGCATTTGCCAAGGCCTGTTTGCTCCGATCAGGTCGCCGACACCGCCAACAGCGAGAAGCCTACGTGGGACAGCTTGTGACCGACTCCTGGACGTCCTCGACCCCGGGTATCCACGTGGCTGCAGGAAGAAGCTACCCGACAACGCCTGTTTGCACCCGACATCGCCTGGTTCCACTCTGGTTCCACGGTAGTCACTGGCTAGTGACTTTGAACACTGTCCCCTCTGCTTTCAGGTCTTCAACTCTTCAGATCCACCCTTGGATCCACCGGAACTCTTCTCATCGAGCCGCCTGCAGCATCTTCAGCTCCAAGCACCATCGACCAGCGTGACGAAACCCGACACATCTTCGACCCTGTGCACCCGCTTCCTGTGGGTGAGGTAACTCAGCTCCGCCGGTGCTCCTGCACTGGTACACATCCCAAGGGCCTGTGTTTTAAGTTTCAGCTCCGTAGGTCACTCGGAAGGTTCCTAACTTTCTAACTTTGTGCTTTTTACGCACCATAGACTTTGTATTGAGAAGTGCTTGCACTTTGAACACTGCACCCGAGTCCCGTGGGCCTTTCCCGACTTAGTTAACTCCAGTCTCGAATAGCTCCAGCGATTCCCAAGGCCCTAGGCCTCTTCACTTTCCTCCTGGTATCTCTTATACCACTTTCTTAGTATATGGTTTAGGTGGCCCCTAGGGCTCATCCATATTGTGCAACTTTTGTGTATTTTAAACTGTCTTGTGATTTAACGCTTGTGCTTCTGTGCTCATAAAGAGTCCAGGGGATTTTAATAGTTAATAAATCAATATATATTTTCAATATATATCTGTGTGGTGACCCTTTCATTTGGTATTCAAGGGGGTTGTGTATGGTATAACAGCTGGCTTCACATGCCTTTCAGAGTTTAGCCTAAGACTGCTTTGTCCACGTTACCACTAGGATAACTGGTCTACAAGGTTGAATTACAACCATCATCATAAGGGTTGCTTGGCATGGTACAAAGTGATCACTAGAACTAGTGAGCATTATATACCAGGCCAACTTCTCACACTGGCCCAATGCATCGTGGGGACAGGGCAGACCAAACTACCAAGCCAATTCTTTTACTGGAAAGGAAACAAGCTTCCGGGGACCGGTTTCTGGCATTACAGCCGTCTTCGGCCCGGCTTGCTTGAATCCTGATGGTGCAGTGAGCAATGGACTCACATCTGAGCATACCCTTCCACGCTTGTGGTGGACAAAACGATTCAGAAAAGGGGGTGGTGATGGACAGAGTATCTGAATTAAACAGAATACTACTACCCAGTCAGCAGATCAGGGCTTAATCCATCACCGTTTTTTAGCTCCCTGCACCATCCCAGCTCAGACCTGGCTACATGCAAATAAGTCTGTGCCTGGCCCAATGCATCGTGGGGACAGGGCAGACCAAACTACCAAGCCAATTCGTTTACTGGAAAGGAAACAAGCTTCCGGGGGCCGGTTTCTGGCATTACAGCCGTATTCGGCCCGGCTTGCTTGAATCCTGATGGTGCAGTGAGCAAGGGACTCACATCTGAGCATACCCTTCCACGCTTGTGGTGGACAAAACGATTCAGAAAAGGGGGTGGTGATGGACAGAGTATCTGAATTAAACAGAATACTACTACCCAGTCAGCAGATCAGGGCTTAATCCATCACCATTTTTAGCTCACTGCACCATCCCAGCTCAGAACCTGGCTACATGCAAATTAGTCTGTCCCTGGCCCAATGCATCATGGGGACAGGGCAGACCAAACTACCAAGCCAATTCGTTTACTGGAAAGGAAACAAGCTTCCGGGGGCCGGTTTCTGGCATTACAGCCGTATTCGGCCCGGCTTGCTTGAATCCTGATGGTGCAGTGAGCAAGGGACTCACATCTGAGCATACCCTTCCACGCTTGTGGTGGACAAAACGATTCAGAAAAGGGGGTGGTGATGGGCAGAATATCTGAATTAAACAGAATACTACTACCCAGTCAGCAGATCAGGGCTTAATCCATCACCGTTTTTTAGCTCACTGCACCATCCCAGCTCAGAACCTGGCTACATGCAAATTAGTTTGTCCCTGGCCCAATGCATCATGGGGACAGGGCAGACCAAACTACCAAGCCAATTCTTTTACTGGAAAGGAAACAAGCTTCCGGGGACCGGTTTCTGGCATTACAGCCGTCTTCGGCCCGGCTTGCTTGAATCCTGATGGTGCAGTGAGCAAGGGACTCACATCTGAGCATACCCTTCCACGCTTGTGATGGACAAAATGATTCAGAAAAGGAGGTGGTGATGGACAGAGTATCTGAATTAAACAGAATACTACTACCCAGTCAGCAGATCAGGGCTTAATCCATCACCGTTTTTTCGCTCACTGCACCATCCCAGCTCAGAACCTGGCTACATGCAAATAAGTCTGTCCCTGGCCCAATGCATCATGGGGACAGGGCAGACCAAACTACCAAGCCAATTCTTTTACTGGAAATGAAACAAGCTTCCGGGGACCGGTTTCTGGCATTACAGCCGTCTTCGGCCCGGCTTGCTTGAATCCTGATGGTGCAGTGAGCAAGGGACTCACATCTGAGCATACCCTTCCACGCTTGTGGTGGACAAAACGATTCAGAAAAGGGGGTGGTGATGGACAGAGTATCTGAATTAAACAGAATACTACTACCCAGTCAGCAGATCAGGGCTTAATCCATCACCGTTTTTTAGCTCACTGCACCATCCCAGCTCAGAACCTGGCTACATGCAAATTAGTCTGCCCCTGGCCCTATGCATCATGGGGACAGGGCAGACCAAACTACCAAGCCAATTCTTTTACTGGAAAGAAAACAAGCTTCTGGGGACCGGTTTCTGGCATTACAGCCGTCTTTGGCCCGAATTGCTTGAATCCTGATGGTGCAGTGAGCAAGGGACTCACATCTGAGCATACCCTTCCACGCTTGTGGTGGACAAAACGATTCAGAAAAGGGGGTGGTGATGGACAGAGTATCTGAATTAAACAGAATACTACTACCCAGTCAGCAGATCAGGGGTTAATCCATCACCGTTTTTTAGCTCACTGCACCATCCCAGCTCAGAACCTGGCTACATGCAAATTAGTCTGTCCCTGGCCATATGCATCATGGGGACAAGGCAGACCAAACTACCAAGCCAATTCTTTTACTGGAAAGGAAACAAGCTTCCGGGGGCCGGTTTCTTGCATTACAGCCGCATTCGGACCGGCTTGCTTGAATCCTGATGGTGCAGTGAGCAAGGGACTCACATCTGAGCATACCCTTCCACGCTTGTGGTGGACAAAACGATTCAGAAAAGGGGGTGGTGATGGACAGAGTATCTGAATTAAACAGAATACTACTACCCAGTCAGCAGATCAGGGCTTAATCCATCACCGTTTTTTAGCTCACTGCACCATCCCAGCTCAGAACCTGGCTACATGCAAATTAGTCTGTCCCTGGCCCAATGCATCATGGGGACAGGGCAGACCAAACTACCAAGCCAATTCTTTTACTGGAAAGGAAACAAGCTTCCGGGGACCGGTTTCTGGCATTACAGCCGTCTTCGGCCCGGCTTGCTTGAATCCTGATGGTGCAGTGAGCAAGGGACTCACATCTAACCATACCCTTCCACGCTTGTGGTGGACAAAATTATTCAGAAAAGGGGGTGGTGATGGACAGAGTATCTGAATTAAACAGAATACTACTACCCAGTCAGCAGATCAGGGCTTAATCCATCACCGTTTTTTAGCTCACTGCACCATCCCAGCTCAGAACCTGGCTACATGCAAATTAGTCTGTCCCTGGCCCAATGCATCATGGGGACAGGGCAGACCAAACTACCAAGCCAATTCGTTTACTGGAAAGGAAACAAGCTTCCGGGGGCCGGTTTCTGGCATTACAGCCGTATTCGGCCCGGCTTGCTTGAATCCTGATGGTGCAGTGAGCAAGGGACTCACATCTGAGCATACCCTTCCACGCTTGTGGTGGACAAAACGATTCAGAAAAGGGGGTGGTGATGGACAGAATATCTGAATTAAACAGAATACTACTACCCAGTCAGCAGATCAGGGCTTAATCCATCACCGTTTTTTAGCTCACTGCACCATCCCAGCTCAGAACCTGGCTACATGCAAATTAGTTTGTCCCTGGCCCAATGCATCATGGGGACAGGGCAGACCAAACTACCAAGCCAATTCTTTTACTGGAAAGGAAACAAGCTTCCGGGGACCGGTTTCTGGCATTACAGCCGTCTTCGGCCCGGCTTGCTTGAATCCTGATGGTGCAGTGAGCAAGGGACTCACATCTGAGCATACCCTTCCACGCTTGTGATGGACAAAATGATTCAGAAAAGGAGGTGGTGATGGACAGAGTATCTGAATTAAACAGAATACTACTACCCAGTCAGCAGATCAGGGCTTAATCCATCACCGTTTTTTAGCTCACTGCACCATCCCAGCTCAGAACCTGGCTACATGCAAATTAGTCTGTCCCTGGCCCAATGCATCATGGGGACAGGGCAGACCAAACTACCAAGCCAATTCTTTTACTGGAAATGAAACAAGCTTCCGGGGACCGGTTTCTGGCATTACAGCCGTCTTCGGCCCGTCTTGCTTGAATCCTGATGGTGCAGTGAGCAAGGGACTCACATCTGAGCATACGCTTCCACGCTTGTGGTGGACAAAACGATTCAGAAAAGGGGGTGGTGATGGACAGAGTATCTGAATTAAACAGAATACTACTACCCAGTCAGCAGATCAGGGCTTAATCCATCACCGTTTTTTAGCTCACTGCACCATCCCAGCTCAGAACCTGGCTACATGCAAATTAGTCTGCCCCTGGCCCTATGCATCATGGGGACAGGGCAGACCAAACTACCAAGCCAATTCTTTTACTGGAAAGAAAACAAGCTTCCGGGGACCGGTTTCTGGCATTACAGCCGTCTTTGGCCCGAATTGCTTGAATCCTGATGGTGCAGTGAGCAAGGGACTCACATCTGAGCATACCCTTCCACGCTTGTGGTGGACAAAACGATTCAGAAAAGGGGGTGGTGATGGACAGAGTATCTGAATTAAACAGAATACTACTACCCAGTCAGCAGATCAGGGCTTAATCCATCACCGTTTTTTAGCTCACTGCACCATCCCAGCTCAGAACCTGGCTACATGCAAATTAGTCTGTCCCTGGCCCAATGCATCATGGGGACAGGGCAGACCAAACTACCAAGCCAATTCTTTTACTGGAAAGGAAACAAGCTTCCGGGGGCCGGTTTCTTGCATTACAGCCGTATTCGGCCCGGCTTGCTTGAATCCTGATGGTGCAGTGAGCAAGGGACTCACATCTGAGCATACCCTTCCACGCTTGTGGTGGACAAAACGATTCAGAAAAGGGGGTGGTGATGGACAGAGTATCTGAATTAAACAGAATACTACTACCCAGTCAGCAGATCAGGGCTTAATCCATCACCGTTTTTTAGCTCACTGCACCATCCCAGCTCAGAACCTGGCTACATGCAAATTAGTCTGTCCCTGGCCCAATGCATCATGGGGACAGGGCAGACCAAACTACCAAGCCAATTCTTTTACTGGAAAGGAAACAAGCTTCCGGGGACCGGTTTCTGGCATTACAGCCGTCTTCGGCCCGGCTTGCTTGAATCCTGATGGTGCAGTGAGCAAGGGACTCACATCTAACCATACCCTTCCACGCTTGTGGTGGACAACATTATTCAGAAAAGGGGGTGGTGATGGACAGAGTATCTGAATTAAACAGAATACTACTACCCAGTCAGCAGATCAGGGCTTAATCCATCACCGTTTTTTAGCTCACTGCACCATCCCAGCTCAGAACCTGGCTACATGCAAATTAGTCTGTCCCTGGCCCAATGCATCATGGGGACAGGGCAGACCAAACTACCAAGCCAATTCGTTTACTGGAAAGGAAACAAGCTTCCGGGGGCCGGTTTCTGGCATTACAGCCGTATTCGGCCCGGCTTGCTTGAATCCTGATGGTGCAGTGAGCAAGGGACTCACATCTGAGCATACCCTTCCACGCTTGTGGTGGACAAAACGATTCAGAAAAGGGGGTGGTGATGGACAGAATATCTGAATTAAACAGAATACTACTACCCAGTCAGCAGATCAGGGCTTAATCCATCACCGTTTTTTAGCTCACTGCACCATCCCAGCTCAGAACCTGGCTACATGCAAATTAGTTTGTCCCTGGCCCAATGCATCATGGGGACAGGGCAGACCAAACTACCAAGCCAATTCTTTTACTGGAAAGGAAACAAGCTTCCGGGGACCGGTTTCTGGCATTACAGCCGTCTTCGGCCCGGCTTGCTTGAATCCTGATGGTGCAGTGAGCAAGGGACTCACATCTGAGCATACCCTTCCACGCTTGTGATGGACAAAATGATTCAAAAAAGGAGGTGGTGATGGACAGAGTATCTGAATTAAACAGAATACTACTACCCAGTCAGCAGATCAGGGCTTAATCCATCACCGTTTTTTAGCTCACTGCACCATCCCAGCTCAGAACCTGGCTACATGCAAATTAGTCTGTCCCTGGCCCAATGCATCATGGGGACAGGGCAGACCAAACTACCAAGCCAATTCTTTTACTGGAAATGAAACAAGCTTCCGGGGACCGGTTTCTGGCATTACAGCCGTCTTCGGCCCGTCTTGCTTGAATCCTGATGGTGCAGTGAGCAAGGGACTCACATCTGAGCATACGCTTCCACGCTTGTGGTGGACAAAACGATTCAGAAAAGGGGGTGGTGATGGACAGAGTATCTGAATTAAACAGAATACTACTACCCAGTCAGCAGATCAGGGCTTAATCCATCACCGTTTTTTAGCTCACTGCACCATCCCAGCTCAGAACCTGGCTACATGCAAATTAGTCTGCCCCTGGCCCTATGCATCATGGGGACAGGGCAGACCAAACTAACAAGCCAATTCTTTTACTGGAAAGAAAACAAGCTTCCGGGGACCGGTTTCTGGCATTACAGCCGTCTTTGGCCCGAATTGCTTGAATCCTGATGGTGCAGTGAGCAAGGGACTCACATCTGAGCATACCCTTCCACGCTTGTGGTGGACAAAACGATTCAGAAAAGGGGGTGGTGATGGACAGAGTATCTGAATTAAACAGAATACTACTACCCAGTCAGCAGATCAGGGCTTAATCCATCACCGTTTTTTAGCTCACTGCACCATCCCAGCTCAGAACCTGGCTACATGCAAATTAGTCTGTCCCTGGCCCAATGCATCATGGGGACAGGGCAGACCAAACTACCAAGCCAATTCTTTTACTGGAAAGGAAACAAGCTTCCGGGGGCCGGTTTCTTGCATTACAGCCGTATTCGGCCCGGCTTGCTTGAATCCTGATGGTGCAGTGAGCAAGGGACTCACATCTGAGCATACCCTTCCACGCTTGTGGTGGACAAAACGATTCAGAAAAGGGGGTGGTGATGGACAGAGTATCTGAATTAAACAGAATACTACTACCCAGTCAGCAGATCAGGGCTTAACCTATCACCGTTTTTTAGCTCACTGCACCATCCCAGCTCAGAACCTGGCTACATGCAAATTAGTTTGTCCCTGGCCCAATGCATCATGGGGACAGGGCAGACCAAACTACCAAGCCAATTCTTTTACTGGAAAGGAAACAAGCTTCCGGGGACCGGTTTCTGGCATTACAGCCGTCTTCGGCCCGGCTTGCTTGAATCCTGATGGTGCAGTGAGCAAGGGACTCACATCTGAGCATACCCTTCCACGCTTGTGATGGACAAAATGATTCAGAAAAGGAGGTGGTGATGGACAGAGTATCTGAATTAAACAGAATACTACTACCCAGTCAGCAGATCAGGGCTTAATCCATCACCGTTTTTTCGCTCACTGCACCATCCCAGCTCAGAACCTGGCTACATGCAAATAAGTCTGTCCCTGGCCCAATGCATCATGGGGACAGGGCAGACCAAACTACCAAGCCAATTCTTTTACTGGAAATGAAACAAGCTTCCGGGGACCGGTTTCTGGCATTACAGCCGTCTTCGGCCCGGCTTGCTTGAATCCTGATGGTGCAGTGAGCAAGGGACTCACATCTGAGCATACCCTTCCACGCTTGTGGTGGACAAAACGATTCAGAAAAGGGGGTGGTGATGGACAGAGTATCTGAATTAAACAGAATACTACTACCCAGTCAGCAGATCAGGGCTTAATCCATCACCGTTTTTTAGCTCACTGCACCATCCCAGCTCAGAACCTGGCAACATGCAAATTAGTCTGCCCCTGGCCCTATGCATCATGGGGACAGGGCAGACCAAACTACCAAGCCAATTCTTTTACTGGAAAGAAAACAAGCTTCTGGGGACCGGTTTCTGGCATTACAGCCGTCTTTGGCCCGAATTGCTTGAATCCTGATGGTGCAGTGAGCAAGGGACTCACATCTGAGCATACCCTTCCACGCTTGTGGTGGACAAAACGATTCAGAAAAGGGGGTGGTGATGGACAGAGTATCTGAATTAAACAGAATACTACTACCCAGTCAGCAGATCAGGGGTTAATCCATCACCGTTTTTTAGCTCACTGCACCATCCCAGCTCAGAACCTGGCTACATGCAAATTAGTCTGTCCCTGGCCATATGCATCATGGGGACAAGGCAGACCAAACTACCAAGCCAATTCTTTTACTGGAAAGGAAACAAGCTTCCGGGGGCCGGTTTCTTGCATTACAGCCGCATTCGGACCGGCTTGCTTGAATCCTGATGGTGCAGTGAGCAAGGGACTCACATCTGAGCATACCCTTCCACGCTTGTGGTGGACAAAACGATTCAGAAAAGGGGGTGGTGATGGACAGAGTATCTGAATTAAACAGAATACTACTACCCAGTCAGCAGATCAGGGCTTAATCCATCACCGTTTTTTAGCTCACTGCACCATCCCAGCTCAGAACCTGGCTACATGCAAATTAGTCTGTCCCTGGCCCAATGCATCATGGGGACAGGGCAGACCAAACTACCAAGCCAATTCTTTTACTGGAAAGGAAACAAGCTTCCGGGGACCGGTTTCTGGCATTACAGCCGTCTTCGGCCCGGCTTGCTTGAATCCTGATGGTGCAGTGAGCAAGGGACTCACATCTAACCATACCCTTCCACGCTTGTGGTGGACAAAATTATTCAGAAAAGGGGGTGGTGATGGACAGAGTATCTGAATTAAACAGAATACTACTACCCAGTCAGCAGATCAGGGCTTAATCCATCACCGTTTTTTAGCTCACTGCACCATCCCAGCTCAGAACCTGGCTACATGCAAATTAGTCTGTCCCTGGCCCAATGCATCATGGGGACAGGGCAGACCAAACTACCAAGCCAATTCGTTTACTGGAAAGGAAACAAGCTTCCGGGGGCCGGTTTCTGGCATTACAGCCGTATTCGGCCCGGCTTGCTTGAATCCTGATGGTGCAGTGAGCAAGGGACTCACATCTGAGCATACCCTTCCACGCTTGTGGTGGACAAAACGATTCAGAAAAGGGGGTGGTGATGGACAGAATATCTGAATTAAACAGAATACTACTACCCAGTCAGCAGATCAGGGCTTAATCCATCACCGTTTTTTAGCTCACTGCACCATCCCAGCTCAGAACCTGGCTACATGCAAATTAGTTTGTCCCTGGCCCAATGCATCATGGGGACAGGGCAGACCAAACTACCAAGCCAATTCTTTTACTGGAAAGGAAACAAGCTTCCGGGGACCGGTTTCTGGCATTACAGCCGTCTTCGGCCCGGCTTGCTTGAATCCTGATGGTGCAGTGAGCAAGGGACTCACATCTGAGCATACCCTTCCACGCTTGTGATGGACAAAATGATTCAGAAAAGGAGGTGGTGATGGACAGAGTATCTGAATTAAACAGAATACTACTACCCAGTCAGCAGATCAGGGCTTAATCCATCACCGTTTTTTAGCTCACTGCACCATCCCAGCTCAGAACCTGGCTACATGCAAATTAGTCTGTCCCTGGCCCAATGCATCATGGGGACAGGGCAGACCAAACTACCAAGCCAATTCTTTTACTGGAAATGAAACAAGCTTCCGGGGACCGGTTTCTGGCATTACAGCCGTCTTCGGCCCGTCTTGCTTGAATCCTGATGGTGCAGTGAGCAAGGGACTCACATCTGAGCATACGCTTCCACGCTTGTGGTGGACAAAACGATTCAGAAAAGGGGGTGGTGATGGACAGAGTATCTGAATTAAACAGAATACTACTACCCAGTCAGCAGATCAGGGCTTAATCCATCACCGTTTTTTAGCTCACTGCACCATCCCAGCTCAGAACCTGGCTACATGCAAATTAGTCTGCCCCTGGCCCTATGCATCATGGGGACAGGGCAGACCAAACTACCAAGCCAATTCTTTTACTGGAAAGAAAACAAGCTTCCGGGGACCGGTTTCTGGCATTACAGCCGTCTTTGGCCCGAATTGCTTGAATCCTGATGGTGCAGTGAGCAAGGGACTCACATCTGAGCATACCCTTCCACGCTTGTGGTGGACAAAACGATTCAGAAAAGGGGGTGGTGATGGACAGAGTATCTGAATTAAACAGAATACTACTACCCAGTCAGCAGATCAGGGCTTAATCCATCACCGTTTTTTAGCTCACTGCACCATCCCAGCTCAGAACCTGGCTACATGCAAATTAGTCTGTCCCTGGCCCAATGCATCATGGGGACAGGGCAGACCAAACTACCAAGCCAATTCTTTTACTGGAAAGGAAACAAGCTTCCGGGGGCCGGTTTCTTGCATTACAGCCGTATTCGGCCCGGCTTGCTTGAATCCTGATGGTGCAGTGAGCAAGGGACTCACATCTGAGCATACCCTTCCACGCTTGTGGTGGACAAAACGATTCAGAAAAGGGGGTGGTGATGGACAGAGTATCTGAATTAAACAGAATACTACTACCCAGTCAGCAGATCAGGGCTTAATCCATCACCGTTTTTTAGCTCACTGCACCATCCCAGCTCAGAACTTGGCTACATGCAAATTAGTCTGTCCCTGGCCCAATGCATCATGGGGACAGGGCAGACCAAACTACCAAGCCAATTCTTTTACTGGAAAGGAAACAAGCTTCCGGGGACCGGTTTCTGGCATTACAGCCGTCTTCGGCCCGGCTTGCTTGAATCCTGATGGTGCAGTGAGCAAGGGACTCACATCTAACCATACCCTTCCACGCTTGTGGTGGACAAAATTATTCAGAAAAGGGGGTGGTGATGGACAGAGTATCTGAATTAAACAGAATACTACTACCCAGTCAGCAGATCAGGGCTTAATCCATCACCGTTTTTTAGCTCACTGCACCATCCCAGCTCAGAACCTGGCTACATGCAAATTAGTCTGTCCCTGGCCCAATGCATCATGGGGACAGGGCAGACCAAACTACCAAGCCAATTCGTTTACTGGAAAGGAAACAAGCTTCCGGGGGCCGGTTTCTGGCATTACAGCCGTATTCGGCCCGGCTTGCTTGAATCCTGATGGTGCAGTGAGCAAGGGACTCACATCTGAGCATACCCTTCCACGCTTGTGGTGGACAAAACGATTCAGAAAAGGGGGTGGTGATGGACAGAATATCTGAATTAAACAGAATACTACTACCCAGTCAGCAGATCAGGGCTTAATCCATCACCGTTTTTTAGCTCACTGCACCATCCCAGCTCAGAACCTGGCTACATGCAAATTAGTTTGTCCCTGGCCCAATGCATCATGGGGACAGGGCAGACCAAACTACCAAGCCAATTCTTTTACTGGAAAGGAAACAAGCTTCCGGGGACCGGTTTCTGGCATTACAGCCGTCTTCGGCCCGGCTTGCTTGAATCCTGATGGTGCAGTGAGCAAGGGACTCACATCTGAGCATACCCTTCCACGCTTGTGATGGACAAAATGATTCAGAAAAGGAGGTGGTGATGGACAGAGTATCTGAATTAAACAGAATACTACTACCCAGTCAGCAGATCAGGGCTTAATCCATCACCGTTTTTTAGCTCACTGCACCATCCCAGCTCAGAACCTGGCTACATGCAAATTAGTCTGTCCCTGGCCCAATGCATCATGGGGACAGGGCAGACCAAACTACCAAGCCAATTCTTTTACTGGAAATGAAACAAGCTTCCGGGGACCGGTTTCTGGCATTACAGCCGTCTTCGGCCCGTCTTGCTTGAATCCTGATGGTGCAGTGAGCAAGGGACTCACATCTGAGCATACGCTTCCACGCTTGTGGTGGACAAAACGATTCAGAAAAGGGGGTGGTGATGGACAGAGTATCTGAATTAAACAGAATACTACTACCCAGTCAGCAGATCAGGGCTTAATCCATCACCGTTTTTTAGCTCACTGCACCATCCCAGCTCAGAACCTGGCTACATGCAAATTAGTCTGCCCCTGGCCCTATGCATCATGGGGACAGGGCAGACCAAACTACCAAGCCAATTCTTTTACTGGAAAGAAAACAAGCTTCCGGGGACCGGTTTCTGGCATTACAGCCGTCTTTGGCCCGAATTGCTTGAATCCTGATGGTGCAGTGAGCAAGGGACTCACATCTGAGCATACCCTTCCACGCTTGTGGTGGACAAAACGATTCAGAAAAGGGGGTGGTGATGGACAGAGTATCTGAATTAAACAGAATACTACTACCCAGTCAGCAGATCAGGGCTTAATCCATCACCGTTTTTTAGCTCACTGCACCATCCCAGCTCAGAACCTGGCTACATGCAAATTAGTCTGTCCCTGGCCCAATGCATCATGGGGACAGGGCAGACCAAACTACCAAGCCAATTCTTTTACTGGAAAGGAAACAAGCTTCCGGGGGCCGGTTTCTTGCATTACAGCCGTATTCGGCCCGGCTTGCTTGAATCCTGATGGTGCAGTGAGCAAGGGACTCACATCTGAGCATACCCTTCCACGCTTGTGGTGGACAAAACGATTCAGAAAAGGGGGTGGTGATGGACAGAGTATCTGAATTAAACAGAATACTACTACCCAGTCAGCAGATCAGGGCTTAATCCATCACCGTTTTTTAGCTCACTGCACCATCCCAGCTCAGAACCTGGCTACATGCAAATTAGTCTGTCCCTGGCCCAATGCATCATGGGGACAGGGCAGACCAAACTACCAAGCCAATTCTTTTACTGGAAAGGAAACAAGCTTCCGGGGACCGGTTTCTGGCATTACAGCCGTCTTCGGCCCGGCTTGCTTGAATCCTGATGGTGCAGTGAGCAAGGGACTCACATCTAACCATACCCTTCCACGCTTGTGGTGGACAAAATTATTCAGAAAAGGGGGTGGTGATGGACAGAGTATCTGAATTAAACAGAATACTACTACCCAGTCAGCAGATCAGGGCTTAATCCATCACCGTTTTATAGCTCACTGCACCATCCCAGCTCAGAACCTGGCTACATGCAAATTAGTCTGTCCCTGGCCCAATGCATCATGGGGACAGGGCAGACCAAACTACCAGCCAATTTTTTTACTGGAAAGGAAACAAGATTCCGGGGACCAGTTTCTGGCATTACAGCCGTCTTCGGCCCGGCTTGCATGAATCCTGATGGTGCAGTGAGCAAGGGACTCACATCTGAGCATACCCTTCCACGCTTGTGGTGGACAAAACGATTCAGGAAAGGGGGTGGTGATGGGCAGAGTATATGAATTAAACAGAATACCACTACCCAGTCAGCAGATCAGGGCTTAATCCATCACCGTTTTTTAGCTCACTGCACCATCCCAGCTCAGAACCTGGCTACATGCAAATTAGTCTGTCCCTGGCCCAATGCATCATGGGGACAGGGCAGACCAAACTACCAAGCCAATTCTTTTACTGGAAAGGAAACAAGCTTCCGGGGACCGGTTTCTGGCATTACAGCCGTCTTCGGCCCGACTTGCTTGAATCCTGATGGTGCAGTGAGCAAGGGACTCACATCTGAGCATACCCTTCCACGCTTGTGGTGGACAAAACGATTCAGAAAAGGGGGTGGTGATGGACAGAGTATTTGTATTAAACAGAATACTACTACCCAGTCAGCAGATCAGGGCTTAATCCATCACAGTTTTTTAGCTCACTGCACCATCCTAGCTCAGAACCAGGCTACATGCAAATTAGTCTGTCCCTGGCCCAATGTATCGTGGGGTCAGGGCAGACCAAACTACCAAGCCAATTCTTTTACTGGAAAGGAAACAAGCTTCCGGGGGCCAGTTTCTGGCACTACAGCCGTATTCGGCCCGGCTTGCTTGAATCCTGATGGTGCAGTGAGCAAGGGACTCACATCTGAGCATACCCTTCCACGCTTGTGATGGACAAAATGATTCAGAAAAGGAGGTGGTGATGGACAGAGTATCTGAATTAAACAGAATACTACTACCCAGTCAGCAGATCAGGGCTTAATCCATCACCGTTTTATAGCTCACTGCACCATCCCAGCTCAAAACCTGGCTACATGCAAATTAGTCTGTCCCTGGCCCAATGCATCATGGGGACAGGGCAGACCAAACTACCAGCCAATTCTTTTACTGGAAAGGAAACAAGATTCCGGGGACCAGTTTCTGGCATTACAGCCGTCTTCGGCCCGGCTTGCATGAATCCTGATGGTGCAGTGAGCAAGGGACTCACATCTGAGCATACCCTTCCACGCTTGTGGTGGACAAAACGATTCAGGAAAGGGTGTGGTGATGGGCAGAGTATATGAATTAAACAGAATACCACTACCCAGTCAGCAGATCAGGGCTTAATCCATCACCGTTTTTTAGCTCACTGCACCATCCCAGCTCAGAACCTGGCTACATGCAAATTAGTCTGTCCCTGGCCCAATGCATCATGGGGACAGGGCAGACCAAACTACCAAGCCAATTCTTTTACTGGAAAGGAAACAAGCTTCCGGGGACCGGTTTCTGGCATTACAGCCGTCTTCGGCCCGACTTGCTTGAATCCTGATGGTGCAGTGAGCAAGGGACTCACATCTGAGCATACCCTTCCACGCTTGTGGTGGACAAAATGATTCAGAAAAGGGGGTGGTGATGGACAGAGTATCTGTATTAAACAGAATACTACTACCCAGTCAGCAGATCAGGGCTTAATCCATCACCGTTTTTTAGCTCACTGCACCATCCCAGCTCAGAACCAGGCTACATGCAAATTAGTCTGTCCCTGGCCCAATGTATCGTGGGGTCAGGGCAGCCCAAACTACCAAGCCAATTCTTTTCCTGGAAAGGAAACAAGCTTCCGGGGGCCGGTTTCTGGCACTACAGCCGTATTCGGCCCGGCTTGCTTGAATCCTGATGGTGCAGTGAGCAAGGGACTCACATCTGAGCATACCCTTCCACGCTTGTGGTTGACAAAACGATTCAGAAAAGGGGGTGGTGATGGACAGAGTATCTGAATTAAACAAAATACTACTACCCAGTCAGCAGATCAGGGCTTAATCCATCACCGTTTTTTAGCTCACTGCACCATCTCAGCTCAGAACCTGGCTATATGCAAATTAGTCTGTCCCTGGCCCAATGCATCATGGGGACAGGGCAGACCAAACTACCAAGCCAATTCTTTTACTGGAAAGGAAACAAGCTTCCGGGGACCGGTTTCTGGCATTACAGCCGTCTTCGGCCCGACTTGCTTGAATCCTGATGGTGCAGTGAGCAAGGGACTCACATCTGAGCATACCCTTCCACGCTTGTGGTGGACAAAACGATTCAGAAAAGGGGGTGGTGATGGACAGAGTATCTGTATTAAACAGAATACTACTACCCAGTCAGCAGATCAGGGCTTAATCCATCACAGTTTTTTAGCTCACTGCACCATCCCAGCTCAGAACCAGGCTACATGCAAATTAGTCTGTCCCTGGCCCAATGTATCGTGGGGTCAGGGCAGACCAAACTACCAAGCCAATTCTTTTACTGGAAAGGAAACAAGCTTCCGGGGGCCGGTTTCTGGCACTACAGCCGTATTCGGCCCGGCTTGCTTGAATCCTGATGGTGCAGTGAGCAAGGGACTCACATCTGAGCATATTCTTCCACGCTTGTGGTTGACAAAACGATTCAGAAAAGGGGGTGGTGATGGACAGAGTATCTGAATTAAACAAAATACTACTACCCAGTCAGCAGATCAGGGCTTAATCCATCACCGTTTTTTAGCTCACTGCACCATCTCAGCTCAGAACCTGGCTACATGCAAATTAGTCTGTCCCTGGCCCAATGCATCATGGGGACAGGGCAGACCAAACTACCAAGCCAATTCTTTTACTGGAAAGGAAACAAGCTTCCGGGGACCGGTTTCTGGCATTACAGCCGTCTTCGGCCCGGCTTGCTTGAATCCTGATGGTGCAGTGAGCAAGGGACTCACATCTGAATATACCCTTCCACGCTTGTGGTGGACAAAACGATTCAGAAAAGGGGGTGGTGATGGACAGAGTATCTGAATTAAACAGAATACTACTACCCAGTCAGCAGATCAGGGCTTAATCCATCACCGTTTTTTAGCTCACTGCACCATCCCAGCTCAGAACCTGGCTACATGCAAATTAGTCTGTCCCTGGCCCAATGCATCATGGGGACAGGGCAGACCAAACTACCAAGCCAATTCTTTTACTGGAAAGGAAACAAGCTTCCGGGGACCGGTTTCTGGCATTACAGCCGTCTTCGGCCCGGCTTGCTTGAATCCTGATGGTGCAGTGAGCAATGGACTCACATCTAACCATACCCTTCCACGCTTGTGGTGGACAAAATTATTCAGAAAAGGGGGTGGTGATGGACAGAGTATCTGAATTAAACAGAATACTACTACCCAGTCAGCAGATCAGGGCTTAATCCATCACCGTTTTATAGCTCACTGCACCATCCCAGCTCAGAACCTGGCTACATGCAAATTAGTCTGTCCCTGGCCCAATGCATCATGGGGACAGGGCAGACCAAACTACCAGCCAATTCTTTTACTGGAAAGGAAACAAGATTCCGGGGACCAGTTTCTGGCATTACAGCCGTCTTCGGCCCGGCTTGCATGAATCCTGATGGTGCAGTGAGCAAGGGACTCACATCTGAGCATACCCTTCCACGCTTGTGGTGGTCAAAACGATTCAGAAAAGGGGGTGGTGATGGACAGAGTATCTGTATTAAACAGAATACTACTACCCAGTCAGCAGATCAGGGCTTAATCCATCACAGTTTTTTAGCTCACTGCACCATCCCAGCTCAGAACCAGGCTACATGCAAATTAGTCTGTCCCTGGCCCAATGTATCGTGGGGTCAGGGCAGACCAAACTACCAAGCCAATTCTTTTACTGGAAAGGAAAAAAGCTTCCGGGGGCCGGTTTCTGGCACTAAAGCCGTCTTCGGCCCGGCTTGCTTGAATCGTGATGGTGCAGTGAGCAAGGGACTCACATCTGAGCATACCCTTCCACGCTTGTGGTTGACAAAACGATTCAGAAAAGGGGGTGGTGATGGACAGAGTATCTGAATTAAACAAAATACTACCACCCAGTCAGCAGATCAGGGCTTAATCCATCACCGTTTTTTAGCTCACTGCACCATCCCAGCTCAGAACCTGGCTACATGCAAATTAGTCTGTTTCTGGCCCAATGCATCGTGGGGACAGGGCAGACCAAACTACCAAGCCAATTCTTTTACTGGAAAGGAAACAAGCTTCCGGGGACCGGTTTCTGGCATTACAGCCGTCTTCGGCCCGGCTTGCTTGAATCCTGATGGTGCAGTGAGCAATGGACTCACATCTGAGCATACCCTTCCACGCTTGTGGTGGACAAAACGATTCAGAAAAGGGGGTGGTGATGGACAGAGTATCTGAATTAAACAGAATACTACTACCCAGTCAGCAGATCAGGGCTTAATCCATCACCGTTTTTTAGCTCCCTGCACCATCCCAGCTCAGACCTGGCTACATGCAAATAAGTCTGTGCCTGGCCCAATGCATCGTGGGGACAGGGCAGACCAAACTACCAAGCCAATTTGTTTACTGGAAAGGAAACAAGCTTCCGGGGGCCGGTTTCTGGCATTACAGCCGTATTCGGCCCGGCTTGCTTGAATCCTGATGGTGCAGTGAGCAAGGGACTCACATCTGAGCATACCCTTCCACGCTTGTGGTGGACAAAACGATTCAGAAAAGGGGGTGGTGATGGACAGAGTATCTGAATTAAACAGAATACTACTACCCAGTCAGCAGATCAGGGCTTAATCCATCACCGTTTTTTAGCTCACTGCACCATCCCAGCTCAGAACCTGGCTACATGCAAATTAGTCTGTCCCTGGCCCAATGCATCATGGGGACAGGGCAGACCAAACTACCAAGCCAATTCTTTTACTGGAAAGGAAACAAGCTTCCGGGGACCGGTTTCTGGCATTACAGCCGTCTTCGGCCCGGCTTGCTTGAATCCTGATCGTGCAGTGAGCAATGGACTCACATCTAACCATACCCTTCCACGCTTGTGGTGGACAAAATTATTCAGAAAAGGGGGTGGTGATGGACAGAGTATCTGAATTAAACAGAATACTACTACCCAGTCAGCAGATCAGGGCTTAATCCATCACCGTTTTATAGCTCACTGCACCATCCCAGCTCAGAACCTGGCTACATGCAAATTAGTCTGTCCCTGGCCCAATGCATCATGGGGACAGGGCAGACCAAACTACCAGCCAATTCTTTTACTGGAAAGGAAACAAGATTCCGGGGACCAGTTTCTGGCATTACATCCGTCTTCGGCCCGGCTTGCATGAATCCTGATGGTGCAGTGAGCAAGGGACTCACATCTGAGCATACCCTTCCACGCTTGTGGTGGACAAAACGATTCAGGAAAGGGGGTGGTGATGGGCAGAGTATATGAATTAAACAGAATACCACTACCCAGTCAGCAGATCAGGGCTTAATCCATCACCGTTTTTTAGCTCACTGCACCATCCCAGCTCAGAACCAGGCTACATGCAAATTAGTCTGTCCCTGGCCCAATGTATCGTGGGGTCAGGACAGACCAAACTACCAAGCCAATTCTTTTACTGGAAAGGAAACAAGCTTCCGGGGGCCGGTTTCTGGCACTACAGCCGTATTCGGCCCGGCTTGCTTGAATCCTGATGGTGCAGTGAGCAAGGGACTCACATCTGAGCATACCCTTCCACGCTTGTGGTTGACAAAACGATTCAGAAAAGGGGGTGGTGATGGACAGAGTATCTGAATTAAACAAAATACTACTACCCAGTCAGCAGATCAGGGCTTAATCCATCACCGTTTTTTAGCTCACTGCACCATCTCAGCTCAGAACCTGGCTACATGCAAATTAGTCTGTCCCTGGCCCAATGCATCATGGGGACAGGGCAGACCAAACTACCAAGCCAATTCTTTTACTGGAAAGGAAACAAGCTTCCGGGGACCGGTTTCTGGCATTACAGCCGTCTTCGGCCCGGCTTGCTTGAATCCTGATGGTGCAGTGAGCAAGGGACTCACATCTGAATATACCCTTCCACGCTTGTGGTGGACAAAACGATTCAGAAAAGGGGGTGGTGATGGACAGAGTATCTGTATTAAACAGAATACTACTACCCAGTCAGCAGATCAGGGCTTAATCCATCACCGTTTTTTAGCTCACTGCACCATCCCAGCTCAGAACCTGGCTACATGCAAATTAGTCTGTCCCTGGCCCAATGCATCGTGGGGACAGGGCAGACCAAACTACCAAGCCAATTCTTTTACTGGAAAGGAAACAAGCTTCCGGGGACCGGTTTCTGGCATTACAGCCGTCTTCGGCCCGGCTTGCTTGAATCCTGATGGTGCAGTGAGCAATGGACTCACATCTGAGCATACCCTTCCACGCTTGTGGTGGACAAAACGATTCAGAAAAGGGGGTGGTGATGGACAGAGTATCTGAATTAAACAGAATACTACTACCCAGTCAGCAGATCAGGGCTTAATCCATCACCGTTTTTTAGCTCCCTGCACCATCCCAGCTCAGACCTGGCTACATGCAAATAAGTCTGTGCCTGGCCCAATGCATCGTGGGGACAGGGCAGACCAAACTACCAAGCCAATTCGTTTACTGGAAAGGAAACAAGCTTCCGGGGGCCGGTTTCTGGCATTACAGCCGTATTCGGCCCGGCTTGCTTGAATCCTGATGGTGCAGTGAGCAAGGGACTCACATCTGAGCATACCCTTCCACGCTTGTGGTGGACAAAACGATTCAGAAAAGGGGGTGGTGATGGACAGAGTATCTGAATTAAACAGAATACTACTACCCAGTCAGAAGATCAGGGCTTAATCCATCACTGTTTTTTAGCTCACTGCACCATCCCAGCTCAGAACCTGGCTACATGCAAATTAGTCTGTCCCTGGCCCAATGCATCATGGGGACAGGGCAGACCAAACTACCAAGCCAATTCTTTTACTGGAAAGGAAACAAGCTTCCGGGGACCGGTTTCTGGCATTACAGCCGTCTTCGGCCCGGCTTGCTTGAATCCTGATGGTGCAGTGAGCAAGGGACTCACATCTGAGCATACCCTTCCACGCTTGTGGTGGACAAAACGATTCAGGAAAGGGGGTGGTGATGGGCAGAGTATATGAATTAAACAGAATACCACTACCCAGTCAGCAGATCAGGGCTTAATCCATCACCGTTTTTTAGCTCACTGCACCATCCCAGCTCAGAACCTGGCTACATGCAAATTAGTCTGTCCCTGGCCCAATGCATCATGGGGACAGGGCAGACCAAACTACCAAGCCAATTATTTTACTGGAAAGGAAACAAGCTTCCGGGGACCGGTTTCTGGCATTACAGCCGTCTTCGGCCCGACTTGCTTGAATCCTGATGGTGCAGTGAGCAAGGGACTCACATCTGAGCATACCCTTCCACGCTTGTGGTCGACAAAACGATTCAGAAAAGGGGGTGGTGATGGACAGAGTATCTGAATTAAACAGAATACTACTACCCAGTCAGCAGATCAGGGCTTAATCCATCACCATTTTTAGCTCACTGCACCATCCCAGCTCAGAACCTGGCTACATGCAAATTAGTCTGTCCCTGGCCCAATGCATCGTGGGGTCAGGGCAGACCAAACTACCAAGCCAATTCTTTTACTGGAAAGGAAACAAGCTTCCGGGGGCCGGTTTCTGGCACTACAGCCGTATTCGGCCCGGCTTGCTTGAATCCTGATGGTGCAGTGAGCAAGGGACTCACATCTGAGCATACCCTTCCACGCTTGTGGTTGACAAAACGATTCAGAAAAGGGGGTGGTGATGGACAGAGTATCTGAATTAAACAGAATACTACTACCCAGTCAGCAGATCAGGGCTTAATCCATCACTGTTTTTTAGCTCACTGCACCATCTCAGCTCAGAACCTGGCTACATGCAAATTAGTCTGTCCCTGGCCCAATGCATCATGGGGACAGGGCAGACCAAACTACCAAGCCAATTCTTTTACTGGAAAGGAAACAAGCTTCCGGGGACCGGTTTCTGGCATTACAGCCGTCTTCGGCCCGGCTTGCTTGAATCCTGATGGTGCAGTGAGCAATGGACTCGCATCTAACCATACCCTTCCACGCTTGTGGTGGACAAAATTATTCAGAAAAGGGGGTGGTGATGGACAGAGTATCTGAATTAAACAGAATACTACTACCCAGTCAGCAGATCAGGGCTTAATCCATCACCGTTTTATAGCTCACTGCACCATCCCAGCTCAGAACCTGGCTACATGCAAATTAGTCTGTCCCTGGCCCAATGCATCATGGGGACAGGGCAGACCAAACTACCAGCCAATTCTTTTACTGGAAAGGAAACAAGATTCCGGGGACCAGTTTCTGGCATTACAGCCGTCTTCGGCCCGGCTTGCATGAATCCTGATGGTGCAGTGAGCAAGGGACTCACATCTGAGCATACCCTTCCACGCTTGTGGTGGACAAAACGATTCAGGAAAGGGGGTGGTGATGGGCAGAGTATATGAATTAAACAGAATACCACTACCCAGTCAGCAGATCAGGGCTTAATCCATCACCGTTTTTTAGCTCACTGCACCATCCCAGCTCAGAACCTGGCTACATGCAAATTAGTCTGTCCCTGGCCCAATGCATCATGGGGACAGGGCAGACCAAACTACCAAGCCAATTCTTTTACTGGAAAGGAAACAAGCTTCCGGGGACCGGTTTCTGGCATTACAGCCGTCTTCGGCAGGACTTGCTTGAATCCTGATGGTGCAGTGAGCAAGGGACTCACATCTGAGCATACCCTTCCACGCTTGTGGTGGACAAAACGATTCAGAAAAGGGGGTGGTGATGGACAGAGTATCTGTATTAAACAGAATACTACTACCCAGTCAGCAGATCAGGGCTTAATCCATCACAGTTTTTTAGCTCACTGCACCATCCCAGCTCAGAACCAGGCTACATGCAAATTAGTCTGTCCCTGGCCCAATGTATTGTGGGGTCAGGGCAGACCAAACTACCAAGCCAATTCTTTTACTGGAAAGGAAACAAGCTTCCGGGGGCCGGTTTCTGGCACTACAGCCGTCTTCGGCCCGGCTTGCTTGAATCCTGATGGTGCAGTGAGCAAGGGACTCACATCTGAGCATATTCTTCCACGCTTGTGGTTGACAAAACGATTCAGAAAAGGGGGTGGTGATGGACAGAGTATCTGAATTAAACAAAATACTACTACCCAGTCAGCAGATCAGGGCTTAATCCATCACCGTTTTTTAGCTCACTGCACCATCTCAGCTCAGAACCTGGCTACATGCAAATTAGTCTGTCCCTGGCCCAATGCATCATGGGGACAGGGCAGACCAAACTACCAAGCCAATTCTTTTACTGGAAAGGAAACAAGCTTCCGGGGACCGGTTTCTGGCATTACAGCCGTCTTCGGCCCGGCTTGCTTGAATCCTGATGGTGCAGTGAGCAAGGGACTCACATCTGAATATACCCTTCCACGCTTGTGGTGGACAAAACGATTCAGAAAAGGGGGTGGTGATGGACAGAGTATCTGTATTAAACAGAATACTACTACCCAGTCAGCAGATCAGGGCTTAATCCATCACCGTTTTTTAGCTCACTGCACCATCCCAGCTCAGAACCTGGCTACATGCAAATTAGTCTGTCCCTGGCCCAATGCATCGTGGGGACAGGGCAGACCAAACTACCAAGCCAATTCTTTTACTGGAAAGGAAACAAGCTTCCGGGGACCGGTTTCTGGCATTACAGCCGTCTTCGGCCCGGCTTGCTTGAATCCTGATGGTGCAGTGAGCAATGGACTCACATCTGAGCATACCCTTCCACGCTTGTGGTGGACAAAACGATTCAGAAAAGGGGGTGGTGATGGACAGAGTATCTGAATTAAACAGAATACTACTACCCAGTCAGCAGATCAGGGCTTAATCCATCACCGTTTTTTAGCTCCCTGCACCATCCCAGCTCAGACCTGGCTACATGCAAATAAGTCTGTGCCTGGCCCAATGCATCGTGGGGACAGGGCAGACCAAACTACCAAGCCAATTTGTTTACTGGAAAGGAAACAAGCTTCCGGGGGCCGGTTTCTGGCATTACAGCCGTATTCGGCCCGGCTTGCTTGAATCCTGATGGTGCAGTGAGCAAGGGACTCACATCTGAGCATACCCTTCCACGCTTGTGATGGACAAAATGATTCAGAAAAGGAGGTGGTGATGGACAGAGTATCTGAATTAAACAGAATACTACTACCCAGTCAGCAGATCAGGGCTTAATCCATCACCGTTTTTTAGCTCACTGCACCATCCCAGCTCAGAACCTGGCTACATGCAAATAAGTCTGTCCCTGGCCCAATGCATCATGGGGACAGGGCAGACCAAACTACCAAGCCAATTCTTTTACTGGAAATGAAACAAGCTTCCGGGGACCGGTTTCTGGCATTACAGCCGTCTTCGGCCCGGCTTGCTTGAATCCTGATGGTGCAGTGAGCAAGGGACTCACATCTGAGCATACCCTTCCACGCTTGTGGTGGACAAAACGATTCAGAAAAGGGGGTGGTGATGGACAGAGTATCTGAATTAAACAGAATACTACTACCCAGTCAGCAGATCAGGGCTTAATCCATCACCGTTTTTTAGCTCACTGCACCATCCCAGCTCAGAACCTGGCTACATGCAAATTAGTCCGCCCCTGGCCCTATGCATCATGGGGACAGGGCAGACCAAACTACCAAGCCAATTCTTTTACTGGAAAGAAAACAAGCTTCCGGGGACCGGTTTCTGGCATTACAGCCGTCTTTGGCCCGAATTGCTTGAATCCTGATGGTGCAGTGAGCAAGGGACTCACATCTGAGCATACCCTTCCACGCTTGTGGTGGACAAAACGATTCAGAAAAGGGGGTGGTGATGGACAGAGTATCTGAATTAAACAGAATACTACTACCCAGTCAGCAGATCAGGGGTTAATCCATCACCGTTTTTTAGCTCACTGCACCATCCCAGCTCAGAACCTGGCTACATGCAAATTAGTCTGTCCCTGGCCATATGCATCATGGGGACAGGGCAGACCAAACTACCAAGCCAATTCTTTTACTGGAAAGGAAACAAGCTTCCGGGGGCCGGTTTCTTGCATTACAGCCGTATTCGGCCCGGCTTGCTTGAATCCTGATGGTGCAGTGAGCAAGGGACTCACATCTGAGCATACCCTTCCACGCTTGTGGTGGACAAAACGATTCAGAAAAGGGGGTGGTGATGGACAGAGTATCTGAATTAAACAGAATACTACTACCCAGTCAGCAGATCAGGGCTTAATCCATCACCGTTTTTTAGCTCACTGCACCATCCCAGCTCAGAACCTGGCTACATGCAAATTAGTCTGTCCCTGGCCCAATGCATCATGGGGACAGGGCAGACCAAACTACCAAGCCAATTCTTTTACTGGAAAGGAAACAAGCTTCCGGGGACCGGTTTCTGGCATTACAGCCGTCTTCGTCCCGGCTTGCTTGAATCCTGATGGTGCAGTGAGCAAGGGACTCACATCTAACCATACCCTTCCACGCTTGTGGTGGACAAAATTATTCAGAAAAGGGGGTGGTGATGGACAGAGTATCTGAATTAAACAGAATACTACTACCCAGTCGGCAGATCAGGGCTTAATCCATCACCGTTTTTTAGCTCACTGCACCATCCCAGCTCAGACCCTGGCTACATGCAAATTAGTCTGTCCCTGGCCCAATGCATCATGGGGACAGGGCAGACCAAACTACCAAGCCAATTCGTTTACTGGAAAGGAAACAAGCTTCCGGGGGCCGGTTTCTGGCATTACAGCCGTATTCGGCCCGGCTTGCTTGAATCCTGATGGTGCAGTGAGCAAGGGACTCACATCTGAGCATACCCTTCCACGCTTGTGGTGGACAAAACGATTCAGAAAAGGGGGTGGTGATGGACAGAATATCTGAATTAAACAGAATACTACTACCCAGTCAGCAGATCAGGGCTTAATCCATCACCGTTTTTTAGCTCACTGCACCATCCCAGCTCAGAACCTGGCTACATGCAAATTAGTTTGTCCCTGGCCCAATGCATCATGGGGACAGGGCAGACCAAACTACCAAGCCAATTCTTTTACTGGAAAGGAAACAAGCTTCCGGGGACCGGTTTCTGGCATTACAGCCGTCTTCGGCCCGGCTTGCTTGAATCCTGATGGTGCAGTGAGCAAGGGACTCACATCTGAGCATACCCTTCCACGCTTGTGATGGACAAAATGATTCAGAAAAGGAGGTGGTGATGGACAGAGTATCTGAATTAAACAGAATACTACTACCCAGTCAGCAGATCAGGGCTTAATCCATCACCGTTTTTTAGCTCACTGCACCATCCCAGCTCAGAACCTGGCTACATGCAAATTAGTCTGTCCCTGGCCCAAAGCATCATGGGGACAGGGCAGACCAAACTACCAAGCCAATTCTTTTACTGGAAATGAAACAAGCTTCCGGGGACCGGTTTCTGGCATTACAGCCGTCTTTGGCCCGAATTGCTTGAATCCTGATGGTGCAGTGAGCAAGGGACTCACATCTGAGCATACCCTTCCACGCTTGTGGTGGACAAAACGATTCAGAAAAGGGGGTGGTGATGGACAGAGTATCTGAATTAAACAGAATACTACTACCCAGTCAGCAGATCAGGGCTTAATCCATCACCATTTTTTAGCTCACTGTAGGCATGGGCGGAAAATCCGTTCCGCTCGCGGATTTTGCGGATTTTCGGGAAATCCGCAATCCGCGAGATTTGCGAATTTCCTGCAAAATCCGCAAATCCGCGAGCAGCGGATTTTGCTCGCACTGCTCGCACTGTTCGCGTGAGTTCGCGCCCCGCGAATAAGTGCGAAATTGCAGAAATACGATCTAAGCAAAACTGAAAGTAACTACTTACCAGGTTCAAAAGTTCAGGCACATCATTAGTAGCCATTTCCTGTAGTGCTTCCTGAGGGGCCCCTCCAGAGTTCAGTCGCCAGTTGAAACTATTATGTGACCCTGCTCTGAACCTCAGAATAGTTACACATATGCCACAAAGGTCATGAATTACAGCTAAGGGAGACAAGCAGGAGCCAGGCTGGAAGTTAAAATCCATTAATCAGCCCCTAATTCATTATTGTCAGTTGGGGCAGGGCAGGTGTTGTAACTAATTTTGCAACAATGAAAGCACTTAGCAAGTGCAAAAGATCACTAATCAGGGCGCACTAAGGAAGCAGGTGCCAGCTAAAAAAATATTCTGTGACACATTAATCAGCCCCAAATTAATTCAGGTCACTTGAGGCAGGGAAGGTGTGCTTTGCTTTGCCGAAAATAATGTACACTGGACAACCAGAGGGTGTGGTGATGAAACAGAGGGTGGCATGGGTGGGCCAGAGGGTGGCATGAGTAGTCAGAGAGTGGCAGTGGTGACAGAGAGTGGCAGTGATGAAGAAGAGTGTCCCAAACAGGTTGGACACGTAGAAACAAGTTCGCAAAACTTGCGACCCGACAGGTAAGTTCGCAAATTGCGAAATTGTAAAAACCCTCGCGAACTGGCAGAAACACGGGCGAACACAAAAAAAAAAAAAATCCGCAAATTCGCGGGAATTCGCGGATTTTGCGGATTGCGAATCCGCAAATCCGCAAAATTCGCGAACGCGAGATCCGCAAAATTCGCTCATGCTTAGCTCACTGCACCATCCCAGCTCAGAACCTGGCTACATGCAAATTAGTCTGTCCCTGGCCCAATGCATCATGGGGACAGGGCAGACCAAACTACCAAGCCAATTCTTTTACTGGAAAGGAAACAAGCTTCCGGGGGCCGGTTTCTTGCATTACAGCCGTATTCGGCCCGGCTTGCTTGAATCCTGATGGTGCAGTGAGCAAGGGACTCACATCTGAGCATACCCTTCCACGCTTGTGGTGGACAAAACGATTTAGAAAAGGGGGTGGTGATGGACAGAGTATCTGAATTAAACAGAATACTACTACCCAGTCAGCAGATCAGGGCTTAATCCATCACCGTTTTTTAGCTCACTGCACCATCCCAGCTCAGAACCTGGCTACATGCAAATTAGTCTGTCCCTGGCCCAATGCATCATGGGGACAGGGCAGACCAAACTACCAAGCCAATTCTTTTACTGGAAAGGAAACAAGCTTCCGGGGACCGGTTTCTGGCATTACAGCCGTCTTCGGCCCGGCTTGCTTGAATCCTGATGGTGCAGTGAGCAAGGGACTCACATCTAACCATACCCTTCCACGCTTGTGGTGGACAAAATTATTCAGAAAAGGGGGTGGTGATGGACAGAGTATCTGAATTAAACAGAATACTACTACCCAGTCAGCAGATCAGGGCTTAATCCATCACCGTTTTATAGCTCACTGCACCATCCCAGCTCAGAACCTGGCTACATGCAAATTAGTCTGTCCCTGGCCCAATGCATCATGGGGACAGGGCAGACCAAACTACCAGCCAATTCTTTTACTGGAAAGGAAACAAGATTCCGGGGACCAGTTTCTGGCATTACAGCCGTCTTCGGCCCGGCTTGCATGAATCCTGATGGTGCAGTGAGCAAGGGACTCACATCTGAGCATACCCTTCCACGCTTGTGGTGGACAAAACGATTCAGGAAAGGGGGTGGTGATGGGCAGAGTATATGAATTAAACAGAATACCACTACCCAGTCAGCAGATCAGGGCTTAATCCATCACCGTTTTTTAGCTCACTGCACCATCCCAGCTCAGAACCTGGCTACATGCAAATTAGTCTGTCCCTGGCCCAATGCATCATGGGGACAGGGCAGACCAAACTACCAAGCCAATTCTTTTACTGGAAAGGAAACAAGCTTCCGGGGACCGGTTTCTGGCATTACAGCCGTCTTCGGCCCGACTTGCTTGAATCCTGATGGTGCAGTGAGCAAGGGACTCACATCTGAGCATACCCTTCCACGCTTGTGGTGGACAAAACGATTCAGAAAAGGGGGTGGTGATGGACAGAGTATCTGTATTAAACAGAATACTACTACCCAGTCAGCAGATCAGGGCTTAATCCATCACAGTTTTTTAGCTCACTGCACCATCCTAGCTCAGAACCAGGCTACATGCAAATTAGTCTGTCCCTGGCCCAATGTATCGTGGGGTCAGGGCAGACCAAACTACCAAGCCAATTCTTTTACTGGAAAGGAAACAAGCTTCCGGGGGCCAGTTTCTGGCACTACAGCCGTATTCGGCCCGGCTTGCTTGAATCCTGATGGTGCAGTGAGCAAGGGACTCACATCTGAGCATACCCTTCCACGCTTGTGGTTGACAAAACGATTCAGAAAAGGGGGTGGTGATGGACAGAGTATCTGAATTAAACAGAATACTACTACCCAGTCAGCGGATCAGGGCTTAATCCATCACTGTTTTTTAGCTCACTGCACCATCTCAGTTCAGAACCTGGCTACATGCAAATTAGTCTGTCCCTGGCCCAATGCATCATGGGGACAGGGCAGACCAAACTACCAAGCCAATTCTTTTACTGGAAAGGAAAAAAGCTTCCGGGGACCGGTTTCTGGCATTACAGCCGTCTTCGGCCCGGCTTGCTTGAATCCTGATGGTGCAGTGAGCAATGGACTCACATCTAACCATACCCTTCCACGCTTGTGGTGGACAAAATTATTCAGAAAAGGGGGTGGTGATGGACAGAGTATCTGAATTAAACAGAATACTACTACCCAGTCAGCAGATCAGGGCTTAATCCATCACCGTTTTATAGCTCACTGCACCATCCCAGGTCAGAACCTGGCTACATGCAAATTAGTCTGTCCTTGGCCCTATGCATCATGGGGACAGGGCAGACCAAACTACCAGCCAATTCTTTTACTGGAAAGGAAACAAGATTCCGGGGACCAGTTTCTGGCATTACAGACGTCTTCGGCCCGGCTTGCATGAATCCTGATGGTGCAGTGAGCAAGGGACTCACATCTGAGCATACCCTTCCACGCTTGTGGTGGACAAAACGATTCAGGAAAGGGGGTGGTGATGGGCAGAGTATATGAATTAAACAGAATACCACTACCTAGTCAGCAGATCAGGGCTTAATCCATCACCGTTTTTTAGCTCACTGCACCATCCCAGCTCAGAACCTGGCTACATGCAAATTAGTCTGTCCCTGGCCCAATGCATCATGGGGACAGGGCAGACCAAACTACCAAGCCAATTCTTTTACTGGAAAGGAAACAAGCTTCCGGGGACCGGTTTCTGGCATTACAGCCGTCTTCGGCCCGACTTGCTTGAATCCTGATGGTGCAGTGAGCAAGGGACTCACATCTGAGCATACCCTTCCACGCTTGTGGTGGACAAAACGATTCAGAAAAGGGGGTGGTGATGGACAGAGTATCTGTATTAAACAGAATACTACTACCCAGTCAGCAGATCAGGGCTTAATCCATCACAGTTTTTTAGCTCACTGCACCATCCCAGCTCAGAACCAGGCTACATGCAAATTAGTCTGTCCCTGGCCCAATGTATCGTGGGGTCAGGGCAGACCAAACTACCAAGCCAATTCTTTTACTGGAAAGGAAACAAGCTTCCGGGGGCCGGTTTCTGGCACTACAGCCGTATTCGGCCCGGCTTGCTTGAATCCTGATGGTGCAGTGAGCAAGGGACTCACATCTGAGCATACCCTTCCACGCTTGTGGTTGACAAAACGATTCAGAAAAGGGGGTGGTGATGGACAGAGTATCTGAATTAAACAAAATACTACTACCCAGTCAGCAGATCAGGGCTTAATCCATCACCGTTTTTTAGCTCACTGCACCATCTCAGCTCAGAACCTGGCTACATGCAAATTAGTCTGTCCCTGGCCCAATGCATCATGGGGACAGGGCAGACCAAACTACCAAGCCAATTCTTTTACTGGAAAGGAAACAAGCTTCCGGGGACCGCTTTCTGGCATTACAGCCGTCTTCGGCCCGGCTTGCTTGAATCCTGATGGTGCAGTGAGCAAGGGACTCACATCTGAATATACCCTTCCACGCTTGTGGTGGACAAAACGATTCAGAAAAGGGGGTGGTGATGGACAGAGTATCTGTATTAAACAGAATACTACTACCCAGTCAGCAGATCAGGGCTTAATCCATCACCGTTTTTTAGCTCACTGCACCATCCCAGCTCAGAACCTGGCTACATGCAAATTAGTCTGTCCCTGGCCCAATGCATCGTGGGGACAGGGCAGACCAAACTACCAAGCCAATTCTTTTACTGGAAAGGAAACAAGCTTCCGGGGACCGGTTTCTGGCATTACAGCCGTCTTCGGCCCGGCTTGCTTGAATCCTGATGGTGCAGTGAGCAATGGACTCACATCTGAGCATACCCTTCCACGCTTGTGGTGGACAAAACGATTCAGAAAAGGGGGTGGTGATGGACAGAGTATCTGAATTAAACAGAATACTACTACCCAGTCAGCAGATCAGGGCTTAATCCATCACCGTTTTTTAGCTCCCTGCACCATCCCAGCTCCGACCTGGCTACATGCAAATAAGTCTGTGCCTGGCCCAATGCATCGTGGGGACAGGGCAGACCAAACTACCAAGCCAATTCGTTTACTGGAAAGGAAACAAGCTTCCGGGGGCCGGTTTCTGGCATTACAGCCGTATTCGGCCCGGCTTGCTTGAATCCTGATGGTGCAGTGAGCAAGGGACTCACATCTGAGCATACCCTTCCACGCTTGTGGTGGACAAAAAGATTCAGAAAAGGGGGTGGTGATGGACAGAGTATCTGAATTAAACAGAATACTACTACCCAGTCAGCAGATCAGGGCTTAATCCATCACCATTTTTAGCTCACTGCACCATCCCAGCTCAGAACCTGGCTACATGCAAATTAGTCTGTCCCTGGCCCAATGCATCATGGGGACAGGGCAGACCAAACTACCAAGCCAATTCGTTTACTGGAAAGGAAACAAGCTTCCGGGGGCCGGTTTCTGGCATTACAGCCGTATTCGGCCCGGCTTGCTTGAATCCTGATGGTGCAGTGAGCAAGGGACTCACATCTGAGCATACCCTTCCACGCTTGTGGTGGACAAAACGATTCAGAAAAGGGGGTGGTGATGGACAGAATATCTGAATTAAACAGAATACTACTACCCAGTCAGCAGATCAGGGCTTAATCCATCACCGTTGTAGGAGAGTAGGGTCTGCTATCCTATGGTCACCCCAAATTTTTG
The DNA here is from genome assembly GCF_964263255.1 of Lissotriton vulgaris. Taxonomy (NCBI): domain Eukaryota; kingdom Metazoa; phylum Chordata; class Amphibia; order Caudata; family Salamandridae; genus Lissotriton; species Lissotriton vulgaris. The sequence continues at coordinate 898,454,488 of NC_141693.1, read as the reverse complement.
CTTTTTGCTTCACTGGTTTCTGACTTAATGTGGCTGTGGGCCTGCTAATCAGACCCACAGCCTGCTGTTCTCTCTCTAAATTACTGCCAATGCACTTTAGGTGCATTACGAATTGGAACTGGTTCACCTTATGAGCCCCTGTACTAGTGCACCCTAGGTGCCCAGGGCATAGGTGTATCCAAGGCCTACCAGGGGCTGCAGCATGTATTGTGCCACCCCTGGCCTGGCCTCCATATTTGACACAACTGGCTGATCACTCAGCTGGGGTAAGTCGGTGTAACCACCTCTTACTTAGGTACAGTATGTCTGTGCCTAACCCTAAACTGGACACATATGTTCCTATCAGCCACTCCTATGGAAGGCCTCATCAATCCTGGAGGCAGAGTGCTTGGAAATATGTGAGATGGTGCTCTGGCATGAGCTGAGCCTGTCTGCAGCTGTCGGGAACAACTCCCTAAGCTGTTCCGGGATATTGCCATACCATATACTCTTAAGTGCATTATAATCCTCGCGGTTAAATGCTATCTTTGGTTTGGCTTTATCAAAACATGTCGAGTAAGGTGTCATACGAATTGGAATACTATCCCCTCGCCAATTCTGGCGACGGGGATAGCATTCCACCCTTCTAGAGGGACACGACATGTGCGTAGCCTTAACCCCGGTTAAAGTTAAACAGAGCCTCAGCTTCACAAAATGGACGCTGCCACCACAGACACAAGTCTGGCCTCCTGCTGCTGACCGAAACTCGGCAGATGGTGGCCTGGACAAAGGGTTTCCTGCCTTGGGAGGTGCGAGCACCACCCCAGACAGGATTTTGTGTATTGGGTAGGACAGGGCTGAATAGAATCAGACATGCCCGGGGCACACAAGGTGTCCCCGTGCATAGGCCAGTCCAAACCGGTTCTGGGGCCTTCCAGCCCCAGTCCTGGCGCGGAGCTGGACAAAGGAAAGGGGGTGTAACCACCCCCCTTCCTGGTTCCTCCCAGAGGAGGGACCTAGTAGGTGATCCACCCCCAGTTTGGGAATAAGAGGGGGAGCAGTGCCATTGCACAGCAGATCATCCCGAAATCAACTTTAAACAAGAAGAAGACTGGACTTCGACATTCTGCTGCACAGAAGACTGAAGAGAATCTCCCTTGTGGCCTATGAGTGGCCACCCTGTGAACACAGGTACCAACCAGCAACTCGACGTCTGCTTTGCCGCCGCCTCCCGCCGGAGACCGAGCCCAGAGCCCGACAAGAACCAGACTCCCAGACCTCTCAGAGCCCGATCCACAGTCCCTGCGAAGAAGGGACCCGTGGAGGCACCGAGTGACGTGGGACCGGACCTCTTGAAAGACACCCGAAAAGCTGACTGCGCAGCTTCTGAGGCATCCTCGACGTTGTGCTTTGGGGATTGAGAACCCCCACCACCGAGCAGCCCTTGCACCGAAGATCAGCCCTCCAGCATCTCCACGATCTGCGTGGGGCCCTTTTGCATTGTGCCACTCGACGCGCCATCCCGGCCACTAGCCACGCGGCCAGCGGCCATCTTGGCGACGAACCCGAAGATTTAAACAGCAGGTCTGGTTGCTCGAGACCTACCCAAGCTCCTGTGCAAAGGAGCACCCGCTCTGACCTTGCTGGTCCGAGTGAACAGCATCTTTCAACTTCTGCGTGGCTTGCATTTGCCAAGGCCTGTTTGCTCCGATCAGGTCGCAGACACCGCCAACAGCGAGAAGCCTACGTGGGACAGCTCGTGACCGACTCCTGGACGTCCTCGACCCCGGGTATCCACGTGGCTGCAGAAAGAAGCTACCCGACAACGCCTGTTTTCACCCGACATCGCCTGGTTCCAATCTGGTTCCACGGTAGTCACTGGCTAGTGACTTTGAACACTGTCCCCTCTGCTTTCAGGTCTTCACATCTTCAGATCCACCCTTGGATCCACCGGAACTCTTCTCATCGAGCCGCCTGCAGCATCTTCAGCTCCAAGCACCATCGACCAGCGTGACGAAACCCGACACATCTTCGACCCTGTGTACCCGCTTCCTGTGGGTGAGGTAACTCAGCTCCGCCGGTGCTCCTGCACTGGTGCACATCCCAAGGGCCTGTGTTCTAAGTTTCAGCTCCGTAGGTCACTCGGAAGGTTCCTAACTTTCTAACTTTGTGCTTTTTACGCACCATAGACTTTGTATTGAGAAGTGCGTGCACTTTGAACACTGCACCCGAGTCCCGTGGGCCTTTCCCGACTTAGTCATTGCCAGTCTCGAATAGCTCCAGCGATTCCCAAGGCCCTAGGCCTCTTCACTTTCCTCCTGGTATCTCTTATACCACTTTCTTAGTATATGGTTTAGGTGGCCCCTAGGGCTCATCCATATTGTGCGACTTTTGTGTATTTTAAACTGTCTTGTGATTTAACGCTTGTACTTCTGTGCTCATAAAGAGTCCAGGGGATTTTATAGTTAATAAATCAATATATATTTTCAATATATATCTGTGTGGTGTCCCTTTCATTTGGTATTCAAGGGGGTTGTGTATGGTATAACAGCTGGCTTCACATGCCTTTCAGAGTTTAGCCTAAGACTGCTTTGTCCACGTTACCACTAGGATAACTGGTCTACAAGGTTGAATTACAACCATCATCATAAGGGTTGCTTGGCATGGTACAAAGTGATCACTAGAATTAGTGAGCATTATATACCAGGCCAACTTCTCACATTGGTGAGCAGCGGATTGGGATCTGAGCTTGCTGTTGTTTTACCATTACAATCTTTGAGATTATCATTTGAAAGATCATACAGGTACCTGCTAGGTACATATAAAACAAGACTAGTATACTTAAGTTCTACTGAACTTAGTTGTTGTAGAGCAAAGGGAGTAGCACACCCTAGCTACAACTACTAGATAGGTTTAGTAGGTAAACACAAGTGTAGGTAGATTGCAACACATCCACCCACACTAGAGCAATGTCTGGAACAGAGGGGTCCAGTGGACTTACTCCTGTTGAGAGTGACCCTCCAAGGGCACCATCCCAGTTTGCTATTTTTCCCTTTAAGGAATTAAGACAGCTTTGTGTCTTAAGGGGTCTGAAGACAGGGCCTTCCCCTACTACAGACCACCTAAGAGAGCTCTTGGATCAGTCTGAGGCTCTAAAGACCTCTAAAGCAAACCCCACAGGGAATGCTGAAGGAGGCCATCCTTCAGAGGATGACACTGTAGACCCCCCTGCCCCTATCATCCTAGTAGACGAGGAAGCCTCCACCACTGGAGCTCCTCAAGTAGATGTAGAGGAAGAGGAAGAAGAAGAGGAGGAGGAGGTGGAAAGCAGTGAGTCAGATGATGACAGAGATAGTCAGGTGCTGGTCAGTAGACTGAACCAGGCTAACTTAAGTCAACTTGGGAATGAATCAGGTAACAACCCATTCAGACCCCCAGGTGGACTTAACCAGGGCCATAGGAGGAGGAGGCATCACTCAGGTGAATCCAATACCTCCCATGTCTCTAGAGGCTCTCATGGTCACTCCAGAAAGGAGATGACTAGCCCTCAGAGAAGGGAACATGAGGCCAAGATGAGAGAGGCTGAGCTTAGGATCCAGAGGCAAGAGTTAGAGGTTGCCCTGGCTAAGGAGAAACTTGCTAGAGCAAGACAGCCTAGAGAGAGTGGGGTAATAGAACCCACTGGTGGCAGCAATATCCACAAGGATAAAGACAGGTCTTTTGATAATAGAAACCTGAGTAAGATTGTGCCCCCCTACAAAGCTGGGGATGATATCCATAAATGGATTACTGCAATGGAGAGAGCCTGCAGAGTACAGCAGATCCCTCAGGAGCAGTGGGCAGCAATCTTGTGGCTCTCCTTTGAAGGTAGAGGCCGAGACAGACTCCTCACAGTTAGTGATGGGGATTCTAGAAACTACCTGGTCCTGAAGAGTGCTCTGATTGATGGGTTAGGCTTAACCACTGAACAGTACAGGTTAATGTTCAGAGATACCCAGAAGACACAGACTCAGGACTGGTCTGAATTTGTTGAGTGTGCCACTAAGGCTCTGGAGGGATGGTTGCTGGGAAGCAAGGTTACAGACTATGAAGGATTGTATAATTTGCTGATGAGAGAACAAATTTTAAATAATTGTCAGAACCAGCAGTTGCATCAACATTTGGTTGACTCAGATTTGACCTCTCCCCAAGAATTGGGAAAGAGGGCAGATAAATGGGTAAGAACCAGAGTTAAGCAAAAGAACCAGAACCAGAACCAGGGTGGTGACCAGAAGAAAACAGACCAGAAGGGTGGGGAGCAGAAAGCTAAAGACCAGAAGTCTTCAACAGGGCCCCAAACTGAGACAGAGGGTGGGTCCCAAACTTCCAAGAAGAAGAAGAAAGAAGGTCAGAAGAAACCCTGGTGTAAAACTTGTAAGAACACCTCTCACTGGACAAGTGAGTGTAAAAAGGGTGGAGCCCCCAACACTGCAGCCCCTAAGGCACCTGCACCCACTAGTACAGTTGGCAGTGTTGGTCCTCAAGCCAAGGGTTTAGTGGGAATCACTTTGGGAACTGAAGGAGATTCTGACCTAGTCAGAACTCTTACACAGGCTGTTCTGGTTTGTGAAGGGGACATAGATTTGACCCCTGACATAAGTCCCAGTAACCTGGGCAAATACAGACAGACACCTTTGATTAACAACAAAGTGGCTCAAGCTTACAGGGACACATGTGCCAGTGTCACTATGGTGACACCTAACTTTGTGGACCCTGGACAATACATGCCAGGCGATGATTACCTGGTGACCAATGCCAGCAATGTCACTACTACACATAGTGTGGCACTTGTTAACTTTTCCTGGGGAGGGGTAACTGGCCTAAAGAAAGTTGTGGTTAGTGCTGATCTCCCAGTAGAATGTTTGTTGGGCAATGACCTGGAGAACTCTCTATGGTCAGAAGTTGAGTACAGGACTCATGCAGAGATGTTAGGGATATCATCACATGTCCTTGCTGTGACCAGGTCACAGGCCAAAAAGTGCCTCTCTGAACCTCAGGTCTTGGATCCTGGAACAATGGACCAAGTACCTCCCAAGAAGAAGAACAGGAGGGTTAAGGCTGCGCCTTCCCAACTGCCTACAAGTGAGGATCAGGCTTCACAGGAAACTGATCTGGAGACCCCTGAAGGAACTGTCCCTGAAGAACTTGAACCTGATCAGGTTGAGTTTCTGGGGACAGGGGGACCTTCTAGGGCAGACTTGGGGCAGGCTCAGTTAACCTGTCCTTCTCTTGAACCCCTCAGACAGCAGGCTGCTGCTGAGGCTGCTGGGAATGCTCAAGGTGCCCATAAAGTATATTGGGACGATGGACTCCTTTATTCAGAGGCTAGAGACCCCAAGCCTGGTGCTACCAGGAGGTTGGTTATACCTCTGCAATTTAGGGGCTTCCTACTCACCTTGGCCCATGATATTCCTTTAGCAGGACACCTAGGCCAGAACAAGACTTGGGACAGGCTTGTCCCTCACTTTCACTGGCCTCACATGTCTGAAGACACCAAGGAGTTTTGTCGCTCCTGTGAAACCTGCCAAGCCAGTGGTAAAGCAGGTGGAACAACAAAGGCCCCCCTGATACCACTACCTGTGGTGGGGGTTCCCTTTGAGAGAGTGGGGATTGATATTGTTGGTCCAATGGATCCCCCTACAGCATCTGGGCACAGATTCATACTGGTGGTAGTGGATCATGCCACCAGGTACCCAGAGGCAATTCCCCTTAGGACCACAACAGCTCCTGTTGTGGCCAGGGCCTTACTTGGAGTTTTCTCCAGAGTGGGGTTTCCTAAGGAGGTAATATCAGATAGAGGTACCAACTTCATGTCTGGATATTTGACAGCTATGTGGAAGGAATGTGGTGTAAACTACAAGTTCACCACTCCTTATCACCCACAATGCAATGGGCTTGTTGAGAGATTTAACAAGACCCTAAAGGGCATGATTAAAGGATTACCTGAAAAGCTCAGGCGAAGATGGGACGTCCTTCTGCCCTGCCTTTTGTTCGCTTACAGAGAGGTCCCTCAAAAGGGGGTTGGCTTCAGCCCCTTTGAATTGTTGTTTGGGCACCCTGTAAGAGGACCCCTGTGTCTTGTGAAGGAAGGATGGGAGTTACCTCTCAAAAAGCCTAAACAGGACATAGTGGACTATGTACTTGGTCTCCGCTCCAGGATGGCAGAGTACATGGAAAAGGCATCCAAAAACCTTGAGGCTAGCCAAGAATTACAAAAAGCTTGGCATGACCAAAAGGCTGTCCTTGTTGAATTTCAGCCTGGACAGAAGGTATGGGTGTTGGAGCCAGTGGCCCCAGCAGCACTCCAAGACAAATGGTCTGGACCCCATACAATTCTGGAAAAGAAGGGAGAGGTCACCTACTTGGTGGACCTAGGAACTCCCAGGAGCCCCCACAGGGTGCTCCATGTGAACAGATTGAAGGCATATGTCAGCAGGGCAGACATGGGCTTGCTCATGGCTACAGATGAGGGACAGGAGGAAGAGAGTGACCCTCTCCCAGACCTGCTCACTCAGAACCCTGAGGATGGCTCAGTTGATGGTGTGGCCTTAGGTGGCAGCCTCACTGAACATCAGCAACATGACTGCAGACAAGTTCTACAGGCATACAGGCATATGTTCTCCTTGACACCCAGTCAGACTAACTGGTGTACACATGTGGTGGACACTGGTGACAGTCTTCCTGTAAAGAGCAAAATTTACAGGCAACCTGACCACGTCAGGGACTGTATAAAGACTGAGGTGCAAAAGATGCTGGAGTTAGGTGTCATTGAGCCTTCAGAGAGCCCCTGGGCTAGCCCAGTGGTTCTGGTCCCCAATCCTCACACCAAAGATGGCAAGAGAGAGATGAGGTTCTGTGTGGATTACAGAGGACTCAATGCTGTCACCAGGACAGATGCACACCCTATTCCAAGAGCAGATGAGCTCATTGACAAGTTGGCTTCTGCCAAATATTTGAGCACATTTGACTTGACAGCTGGCTACTGGCAAATCAGGTTAGCTGAGGAGTCTAAAGCCAAGACAGCATTTTCTACCCCTAGTGGGCATTATCAGTTTGTGGTGATGCCCTTTGGTTTGAAAAATGCACCTGCCACCTTCCAAAGGTTGGTGAACCAAGTCCTCACTGGGTTGGATGACTTTTGTGCAGCTTATCTGGACGATATTGCTGTCTTTAGCTCCACCTGGGAGGATCACCTGATCCACCTGAAGGAAGTGCTTGAGGCTCTGCAGAAGGCAGGCCTCACTATCAAGGCAACAAAGTGCCAGATAGGGCAGAGCAAGGTTGTATACCTGGGCCACCTTGTAGGTGGAGGCCAAGTTCAACCACTGGAGAGTAAGATCCAGACCATCAAGGACTGGTCCCCTCCAACTACCCAGACTCAGGTCAGAGCTTTCTTGGGCCTGACTGGGTACTACAGGAAGTTTGTTAAGAACTATGGGTCCATTGTGACTCCTCTTAATGATCTGACATCCAAGAAGATGCCCAAAAAGGTTCAGTGGACAGAAATCTGTCAAAAGGCATTTGATGACCTGAAGAAGGCCATGTGCTCTGCACCTATCCTGAAGAGTCCTGACTACTCAAGAGAGTTCATTGTCCAAACAGATGCTTCTGAGTTGGGAGTGGGAGCAGTGCTTTCACAGCTTAATGTAGATGGCCAGGACCAGCCCATTGCTTTCATTAGCAGAAGGCTGACCCCCAGAGAGAAACGTTGGTCAGCTATAGAGAGGGAGGCCTTTGCTGTGGTGTGGGCCCTGAAGAAGTTGAGACCATACTTATTTGGCACTCACTTCAAGATTCAGACCGACCATAAGCCCCTCCTATGGCTTAATCAGATGAAGGGTGAAAACCCCAAACTACTCAGGTGGTCCATTTCCCTACAGGGGATGGACTTTACAGTGGAGCACCGCCCAGGGACTGACCATGGCAACGCAGATGGTCTCTCCAGGTACTTCCACTTAGAACATGAAGACACAACTGGTCAAGGTTAGTCTAATGTCCCTGCGTTTGGGGGGGGGGGTTATGTAGGAGAGTAGGGTCTGCTATCCTATGGTCACCCCAAATTTTTGCTTTTTGCTTCACTGGTTTCTGACTTAATGTGGCTGTGGGCCTGCTAATCAGACCCACAGCCTGCTGTTCTCTCTCTAAATTACTGCCAATGCACTTTAGGTGCATTACGAATTGGAACTGGTTCACCTTATGAGCCCCTGTACTAGTGCACCCTAGGTGCCCAGGGCATAGGTGTATCCAAGGCCTACCAGGGGCTGCAGCATGTATTGTGCCACCCCTGGCCTGGCCTCCATATTTGACACAACTGGCTGATCACTCAGCTGGGGTAAGTCGGTGTAACCACCTCTTACTTAGGTACAGTATGTCTGTGCCTAACCCTAAACTGGACACATATGTTCCTATCAGCCACTCCTATGGAAGGCCTCATCAATCCTGGAGGCAGAGTGCTTGGAAATATGTGAGATGGTGCTCTGGCATGAGCTGAGCCTGTCTGCAGCTGTCGGGAACAACTCCCTAAGCTGTTCCGGGATATTGCCATACCATATACTCTTAAGTGCATTATAATCCTCGCGGTTAAATGCTATCTTTGGTTTGGCTTTATCAAAACATGTCGAGTAAGGTGTCATACGAATTGGAATACTATCCCCTCGCCAATTCTGGCGACGGGGATAGCATTCCACCCTTCTAGAGGGACACGACATGTGCGTAGCCTTAACCCCGGTTAAAGTTAAACAGAGCCTCAGCTTCACAAAATGGACGCTGCCACCACAGACACAAGTCTGGCCTCCTGCTGCTGACCGAAACTCGGCAGATGGTGGCCTGGACAAAGGGTTTCCTGCCTTGGGAGGTGCGAGCACCACCCCAGACAGGATTTTGTGTATTGGGTAGGACAGGGCTGAATAGAATCAGACATGCCCGGGGCACACAAGGTGTCCCCGTGCATAGGCCAGTCCAAACCGGTTCTGGGGCCTTCCAGCCCCAGTCCTGGCGCGGAGCTGGACAAAGGAAAGGGGGTGTAACCACCCCCCTTCCTGGTTCCTCCCAGAGGAGGGACCTAGTAGGTGATCCACCCCCAGTTTGGGAATAAGAGGGGGAGCAGTGCCATTGCACAGCAGATCATCCCGAAATCAACTTTAAACAAGAAGAAGACTGGACTTCGACATTCTGCTGCACAGAAGACTGAAGAGAATCTCCCTTGTGGCCTAGGAGTGGCCACCCTGGGAACACAGGTACCAACCAGCAACTCGACGTCTGCTTTGCCGCCGCCTCCCGCCGGAGACCGAGCCCAGAGCCCGACAAGAACCAGACTCCCAGACCTCTCAGAGCCCGATCCACAGTCCCTGCGAAGAAGGGACCCGTGGAGGCACCGAGTGACGTGGGACCGGACCTCTTGAAAGACACCCGAAAAGCTGACTGCGCAGCTTCTGAGGCATCCTCGACGTTCTGCTTTGGGGATTGAGAACCCCCACCACCGAGCAGCCCTTGCACCGAAGATCAGCCCTCCAGCATCTCCACGATCTGCGTGGGGCCCTTTTGCATTGTGCCACTCGACGCGCCATCCCGGCCACTAGCCACGCGGCCAGCGGCCATCTTGGCGACGAACCCGAAGATTTAAACAGCAGGTCTGGTTGCTCGAGACCTACCCAAGCTCCTGTGCAAAGGAGCACCCGCTCTGACCTTGCTGGTCCGAGTGAACAGCATCTTTCAACTTCTGCGTGGCTTGCATTTGCCAAGGCCTGTTTGCTCCGATCAGGTCGCCGACACCGCCAACAGCGAGAAGCCTACGTGGGACAGCTCGTGACCGACTCCTGGACGTCCTCGACCCCGGGTATCCACGTGGCTGCAGAAAGAAGCTACCCGACAACGCCTGTTTGCACCCGACATCGCCTGGTTCCAATCTGGTTCCACGGTAGTCACTGGCTAGTGACTTTGAACACTGTCCCCTCTGCTTTCAGGTCTTCACATCTTCAGATCCACCCTTGGATCCACCGGAACTCTTCTCATCGAGCCGCCTGCAGCATCTTCAGCTCCAAGCACCATCGACCAGCGTGACGAAACCCGACACATCTTCGACCCTGTGTACCCGCTTCCTGTGGGTGAGGTAACTCAGCTCCGCCAGTGCTCCTGCACTGGTACACATCCCAAGGGCCTGTGTTCTAAGTTTCAGCTCCGTAGGTCACTCGGAAGGTTCCTAACTTTCTAACTTTGTGCTTTTTACGCACCATAGACTTTGTATTGAGAAGTGCGTGCACTTTGAACACTGCACCCGAGTCCCGTGGGCCTTTCCCGACTTAGTCATTGCCAGTCTCGAATAGCTCCAGCGATTCCCAAGGCCCTAGGCCTCTTCACTTTCCTCCTGGTATCTCTTATACCACTTTCTTAGTATATGGTTTAGGTGGCCCCTAGGGCGCATCCATATTGTGCGACTTTTGTGTATTTTAAACTGTCTTGTGATTTAACGCTTGTGCTTCTGTGCTCATAAAGAGTCCAGGGGATTTTATAGTTAATAAATCAATATATATTTTCAATATATATCTGTGTGGTGTCCCTTTCATTTGGTATTCAAGGGGGTTGTGTATGGTATAACAGCTGGCTTCACATGCCTTTCAGAGTTTAGCCTAAGACTGCTTTGTCCACGTTACCACTAGGATAACTGGTCTACAAGGTTGAATTACAACCATCATCATAAGGGTTGCTTGGCATGGTACAAAGTGATCACTAGAATTAGTGAGCATTATATACCAGGCCAACTTCTCACAACCATTTTTTAGCTCACTGCACCATCCCAGCTCAGAACCTGGCTACATGCAAATTAGTTTGTCCCTGGCCCAATGCATCATGGGGACAGGGCAGACCAAACTACCAAGCCAATTCTTTTACTGGAAAGGAAACAAGCTTCCGGGGACCGGTTTCTGGCATTACAGCCGTCTTCGGCCCGGCTTGCTTGAATCCTGATGGTGCAGTGAGCAAGGGACTCACATCTGAGCATACCCTTCCACGCTTGTGATGGACAAAATGATTCAGAAAAGGAGGTGGTGATGGACAGAGTATCTGAATTAAACAGAATACTACTACCCAGTCAGCAGATCAGGGCTTAATCCATCACCGTTTTTTAGCTCACTGCACCATCCCAGCTCAGAACCTGGCTACATGCAAATTAGTCTGTCCCTGGCCCAATGCATCATGGGGACAGGGCAGACCAAACTACCAAGCCAATTCTTTTACTGGAAATGAAACAACCTTCCGGGGACCGGTTTCTGGCATTACAGCCGTCTTCGGCCCGGCTTGCTTGAATCCTGATGGTGCAGTGAGCAAGGGACTCACATCTGAGCATACCCTTCCACGCTTGTGGGGGACAAAACGATTCAGAAAAGGGGGTGGTGATGGACAGAGTATCTGAATTAAACAGAATACTACTACCCAGTCAGCAGATCAGGGCTTAATCCATCACCGTTTTTTAGCTCACTGCACCATCCCAGCTCAGAACCTGGCTACATGCAAATTAGTCTGCCCCTGGCCCTATGCATCATGGGGACAGGGCAGACCAAACTACCAAGCCAATTCTTTTACTGGAAAGAAAACAAGCTTCCGGGGACCGGTTTCTGGCATTACAGCCGTCTTTGGCCCGAATTGCTTGAATCCTGATGGTGCAGTGAGCAAGGGACTCACATCTGAGCATACCCTTCCACGCTTGTGGTGGACAAAACGATTCAGAAAAGGGGGTGGTGATGGACAGAGTATCTGAATTAAACAGAATACTACTACCCAGTCAGCAGATCAGGGCTTAATCCATCACCGTTTTTTAGCTCACTGCACCATCCCAGCTCAGAACCTGGCTACATGCAAATTAGTCTGTCCCTGGCCATATGCATCATGGGGACAGGGCAGACCAAACTACCAAGCCAATTCTTTTACTGGAAAGGAAACAAGCTTCCGGGGGCCGGTTTCTTGCATTACAGCCGTATTCGGCCCGGCTTGCTTGAATCCTGATGGTGCAGTGAGCAAGGGACTCACATCTGAGCATACCCTTCCACGCTTGTGGTGGACAAAACGATTCAGAAAAGGGGGTGGTGATGGACAGAGTATCTGAATTAAACAGAATACTACTACCCAGTCAGCAGATCAGGGCTTAATCCATCACCGTTTTTTAGCTCACTGCACCATCCCAGCTCAGAACCTGGCTACATGCAAATTAGTCTGTCCCTGGCCCAATGCATCATGGGGACAGGGCAGACCAAACTACCAAGCCAATTCTTTTACTGGAAAGGAAACAAGCTTCCGGGGACCGGTTTCTGGCATTACAGCCGTCTTCGGCCCGGCTTGCTTGAATCCTGATGGTGCAGTGAGCAAGGGACTCACATCTAACCATACCCTTCCACGCTTGTGGTGGACAAAATTATTCAGAAAAGGGGGTGGTGATGGACAGAGTATCTGAATTAAACAGAATACTACTACCCAGTCAGCAGATCAGGGCTTAATCCATCACCGTTTTTTAGCTCACTGCACCATCCCAGCTCAGAACCTGGCTACATGCAAATTAGTCTGTCCCTGGCCCAATGCATCATGGGGACAGGGCAGACCAAACTACCAAGCCAATTCGTTTACTGGAAAGGAAACAAGCTTCCGGGGGCCGGTTTCTGGCATTACAGCCGTATTCGGCCCGGCTTGCTTGAATCCTGATGGTGCAGTGAGCAAGGGACTCACATCTGAGCATACCCTTCCACGCTTGTGGTGGACAAAACGATTCAGAAAAGGGGGTGGTGATGGACAGAATATCTGAATTAAACAGAATACTACTACCCAGTCAGCAGATCAGGGCTTAATCCATCACCGTTTTTTAGCTCACTGCACCATCCCAGCTCAGAACCTGGCTACATGCAAATTAGTTTGTCCCTGGCCCAATGCATCATGGGGACAGGGCAGACCAAACTACCAAGCCAATTCTTTTACTGGAAAGGAAACAAGCTTCCGGGGACCGGTTTCTGGCATTACAGCCGTCTTCGGCCCGGCTTGCTTGAATCCTGATGGTGCAGTGAGCAAGGGACTCACATCTGAGCATACCCTTCCACGCTTGTGATGGACAAAATGATTCAGAAAAGGAGGTGGTGATGGACAGAGTATCTGAATTAAACAGAATACTACTACCCAGTCAGCAGATCAGGGCTTAATCCATCACCGTTTTTTAGCTCACTGCACCATCCCAGCTCAGAACCTGGCTACATGCAAATTAGTCTGTCCCTGGCCCAATGCATCATGGGGACAGGGCAGACCAAACTACCAAGCCAATTCTTTTACTGGAAATGAAACAAGCTTCCGGGGACCGGTTTCTGGCATTACAGCCGTCTTCGGCCCGTCTTGCTTGAATCCTGATGGTGCAGTGAGCAAGGGACTCACATCTGAGCATACCCTTCCACGCTTGTGGTGGACAAAACGATTCAGAAAAGGGGGTGGTGATGGACAGAGTATCTGAATTAAACAGAATACTACTACCCAGTCAGCAGATCAGGGCTTAATCCATCACCGTTTTTTAGCTCACTGCACCATCCCAGCTCAGAACCTGGCTACATGCAAATTAGTCTGCCCCTGGCCCTATGCATCATGGGGACAGGGCAGACCAAACTACCAAGCCAATTCTTTTACTGGAAAGAAAACAAGCTTCCGGGGACCGGTTTCTGGCATTACAGCCGTCTTTGGCCCGAATTGCTTGAATCCTGATGGTGCAGTGAGCAAGGGACTCACATCTGAGCATACCCTTCCACGCTTGTGGTGGACAAAACGATTCAGAAAAGGGGGTGGTGATGGACAGAGTATCTGAATTAAACAGAATACTACTACCCAGTCAGCAGATCAGGGCTTAATCCATCACCGTTTTTTAGCTCACTGCACCATCCCAGCTCAGAACCTGGCTACATGCAAATTAGTCTGTCCCTGGCCCAATGCATCATGGGGACAGGGCAGACCAAACTACCAAGCCAATTCTTTCACTGGAAAGGAAACAAGCTTCCGGGGGCCGGTTTCTTGCATTACAGCCGTATTCGGCCCGGCTTGCTTGAATCCTGATGGTGCAGTGAGCAAGGGACTCACATCTGAGCATACCCTTCCACGCTTGTGGTGGACAAAACGATTCAGAAAAGGGGGTGGTGATGGACAGAGTATCTGAATTAAACAGAATACTACTACCCAGTCAGCAGATCAGGGCTTAATCCATCACCGTTTTTTAGCTCACTGCACCATCCCAGCTCAGAACCTGGCTACATGCAAATTAGTCTGTCCCTGGCCCAATGCATCATGGGGACAGGGCAGACCAAACTACCAAGCCAATTCTTTTACTGGAAAGGAAACAAGCTTCCGGGGACCGGTTTCTGGCATTACAGCCGTCATCGGCCCGGCTTGCTTGAATCCTGATGGTGCAGTGAGCAAGGGACTCACATCTAACCATACCCTTCCAAGCTTGTGGTGGACAAAATTATTCAGAAAAGGGGGTGGTGATGGACAGAGTATCTGAATTAAACAGAATACTACTACCCAGTCAGCAGATCAGGGCTTAATCCATCACCGTTTTATAGCTCACTGCACCATCCCAGCTCAGAACCTGGCTACATGCAAATGAGTCTGTCCCTGGCCTAATGCATCATGGGGACAGGGCAGACCAAACTACCAGCCAATTCTTTTACTGGAAAGGAAACAAGATTCCGGGGACCAGTTTCTGGCATTACAGCCGTCTTCGGCCCGGCTTGCATGAATCCTGATGGTGCAGTGAGCAAGGGACTCACATCTGAGCATACCCTTCCACGCTTGTGGTGGACAAAACGATTCAGGAAAGGGGGTGGTGATGGGCAGAGTATATGAATTAAACAGAATACCACTACCCAGTCAGCAGATCAGGGCTTAATCCATCACCGTTTTTTAGCTCACTGCACCATCCCAGCTCAGAACCTGGCTACATGCAAATTAGTCTGTCCCTGGCCCAATGCATCATGGGGACAGGGCAGACCAAACTACCAAGCCAATTCTTTTACTGGAAAGGAAACAAGCTTCCGGGGACCGGTTTCTGGCATTACAGCCGTCTTCGGCCCGACTTGCTTGAATCCTGATGGTGCAGTGAGCAAGGGACTCACATCTGAGCATACCCTTCCACGCTTGTGGTGGACAAAACGATTCAGAAAAGGGGGTGGTGATGGACAGAGTATCTGTATTAAACAGAATACTACTACCCAGTCAGCAGATCAGGGCTTAATCCATCACAGTTTTTTAGCTCACTGCACCATCCTAGCTCAGAACCAGGCTACATGCAAATTAGTCTGTCCCTGGCCCAATGTATCATGGGGTCAGGGCAGACCAAACTACCAAGCCAATTCTTTTACTGGAAAGGAAACAAGCTTCCGGGGGCCGGTTTCTGGCACTACAGCCGTATTCGGCCCGGCTTGCTTGAATCCTGATGGTGCAGTGAGCAAGGGACTCACATCTGAGCATACCCTTCCACGCTTGTGGTTGACAAAACGATTCAGAAAAGGGGGTGGTGATGGACAGAGTATCTGAATTAAACAGAATACTACTACCCAGTCAGCAGATCAGGGCTTAATCCATCACTGTTTTTTAGCTCACTGCACCATCTCAGCTCAGAACCTGGCTACATGCAAATTAGTCTGTCCCTGGCCCAATGCATCATGGGGACAGGGCAGACCAAACTACCAAGCCAATTCTTTTACTGGAAAGGAAACAAGCTTCCGGGGACCGGTTTCTGGCATTACAGCCGTCTTCGGCCCGGCTTGCTTGAATCCTGATGATGCAGTGAGCAATGGACTCACATCTAACCATACCCTTCCACGCTTGTGGTGGACAAAATTATTCAGAAAAGGGGGTGGTGATGGACAGAGTATCTGAATTAAACAGAATACTACTACCCAGTCAGCAGATCAGGGCTTAATCCATCACCGTTTTATAGCTCACTGCACCATCCCAGCTCAGAACCTGGCTACATGCAAATTAGTCTGTCCTTGGCCCTATGCATCATGGGGACAGGGCAGACCAAACTACCAGCCAATTCTTTTACTGGAAAGGAAACAAGATTCCGGGGACCAGTTTCTGGCATTACAGACGTCTTCGGCCCGGCTTGCATGAATCCTGATGGTGCAGTGAGCAAGGGACTCACATCTGAGCATACCCTTCCACGCTTGTGGTGGACAAAACGATTCAGGAAAGGGGGTGGTGATGGGCAGAGTATATGAATTAAACAGAATACCACTACCTAGTCAGCAGATCAGGGCTTAATCCATCACCGTTTTTTAGCTCACTGCACCATCCCAGCTCAGAACCTGGCTACATGCAAATTAGTCTGTCCCTGGCCCAATGCATCATGGGGACAGGGCAGACCAAACTACCAAGCCAATTCTTTTACTGGAAAGGAAACAAGCTTCCGGGGACCGGTTTCTGGCATTACAGCCGTCTTCGGCCCGACTTGCTTGAATCCTGATGGTGCAGTGAGCAAGGGACTCACATCTGAGCATACCCTTCCACGCTTGTGGTGGACAAAACGATTCAGAAAAGGGGGTGGTGATGGACAGAGTATCTGTATTAAACAGAATACTACTACCCAGTTTGCAGATCAGGGCTTAATCCATCACAGTTTTTTAGCTCATTGCACCATCCCAGCTCAGAACCAGGCTACATGCAAATTAGTCTGTCCCTGGCCCAATGTATCGTGGGGTCAGGGCAGACCAAACTACCAAGCCAATTCTTTTACTGGAAAGGAAACAAGCTTCCGGGGGCCGGTTTCTGGCACTACAGCCGTATTCGGCCCGGCTTGCTTGAATCCTGATGGTGCAGTGAGCAAGGGACTCACATCTGAGCATACCCTTCCACGCTTGTGGTTGACAAAACGATTCAGAAAAGGGGGTGGTGATGGACAGAGTATCTGAATTAAACAAAATACTACTACCCAGTCAGCAGATCAGGGCTTAATCCATCACCGTTTTTTAGCTCACTGCACCATCTCAGCTCAGAACCTGGCTACATGCAAATTAGTCTGTCCCTGGCCCAATGCATCATGGGGACAGGGCAGACCAAACTACCAAGCCAATTCTTTTACTGGAAAGGAAACAAGCTTCCGGGGACCGGTTTCTGGCATTACAGCCGTCTTCGGCCCGGCTTGCTTGAATCCTGATGGTGCAGTGAGCAAGGGACTCACATCTGAATATACCCTTCCACGCTTGTGGTGGACAAAACGATTCAGAAAAGGGGGTGGTGATGGACAGAGTATCTGTATTAAACAGAATACTACTACCCAGTCAGCAGATCAGGGCTTAATCCATCACCGTTTTTTAGCTCCCTGCACCATCCCAGCTCAGACCTGGCTACATGCAAATAAGTCTGTGCCTGGCCCAATGCATCGTGGGGACAGGGCAGACCAAACTACCAAGCCAATTCGTTTACTGGAAAGGAAACAAGCTTCCGGGGCCGGTTTCTGGCATTACAGCCGTATTCGGCCCGGCTTGCTTGAATCCTGATGGTGCAGTGAGCAAGGGACTCACATCTGAGCATACCCTTCCACGCTTGTGGTGGACAAAACGATTCAGAAAAGGGGGTGGTGATGGACAGAGTATCTGAATTAAACAGAATTCTACTACCCAGTCAGCAGATCAGGGCTTAATCCATCACCGTTTTTTAGCTCACTGCACCATCCCAGCTCAGAACCTGGCTACATGCAAATTAGTCTGTCCCTGGCCCAATGCATCATGGGGACAGGGCAGACCAAACTACCAAGCCAATTCTTTTACTGGAAAGGAAACAAGCTTCCGGGGACCGGTTTCTGGCATTACAGCCGTCTTCGGCCCGGCTTGCTTGAATCCTGATGGTGCAGTGAGCAATGGACTCACATCTAACCATACCCTTCCACGCTTGTGGTGGACAAAATTATTCAGAAAAGGGGGTGGTGATGGACAGAGTATCTGAATTAAACAGAATACTACTACCCAGTCAGCAGATCAGGGCTTAATCCATCACCGTTTTATAGCTCACTGCACCATCCCAGCTCAGAACCTGGCTACATGCAAATTAGTCTGTCCCTGGCCCAATGCATCATGGGGACAGGGCAGACCAAACTACCAGCCAATTCTTTTACTGGAAAGGAAACAAGATTCCGGGGACCAGTTTCTGGCATTACAGCCGTCTTCGGCCCGGCTTGCATGAATCCTGATGGTGCAGTGAGCAAGGGACTCACATCTGAGCATACCCTTCCACGCTTGTGGTGGACAAAACGATTCAGAAAAGGGGGTGGTGATGGACAGAGTATCTGTATTAAACAGAATACTACTACCCAGTCAGCAGATCAGGGCTTAATCCATCACAGTTTTTTAGCTCACTGCACCATCCCAGCTCAGAACCAGGCTACATGCAAATTAGTCTGTCCCTGGCCCAATGTATCGTGGGGTCAGGGCAGACCAAACTACCAAGCCAATTCTTTTACTGGAAAGGAAACAAGCTTCCGGGGGCCGGTTTCTGGCACTACAGCCGTATTCGGCCCGGCTTGCTTGAATCCTGATGGTGCAGTGAGCAAGGGACTCACATCTGAGCATACCCTTCCACGCTTGTTGTTGACAAAACGATTCAGAAAAGGGGGTGGTGATGGACAGAGTATCTGAATTAAACAAAATACTACTACCCAGTCAGCAGATCAGGGCTTAATCCATCACTGTTTTTCAGCTCACTGCACCATCTCAGCTCAGAACCCGGCTACATGCAAATTAGTCTGTCCCTGGCCCAATGCATCATGGGGACAGGGCAGACCAAACTACCAAGCCAATTCTTTTACTGGAAAGGAAACAAGCTTCCGGGGACCGGTTTCTGGCATTACAGCCGTCTTCGGCCCGGCTTGCTTGAATCCTGATGGTGCAGTGAGCAAGGGACTCACATCTGAATATACCCTTCCACGCTTGTGGTGGACAAAACGATTCAGAAAAGGGGGTGGTGATGGACAGAGTATCTGTATTAAACAGAATACTACTACCCAGTCAGCAGATCAGGGCTTAATCCATCACCGTTTTTTAGCTCACTGCACCATCCCAGCTCAGAACCTGGCTACATGCAAATTAGTCTGTCCCTGGCCCAATGCATCGTGGGGACAGGGCAGACCAAACTACCAAGCCAATTATTTTACTGGAAAGGAAACAAGCTTCCGGGGACCGGTTTCTGGCATTACAGCCGTCTTCGGCCCGGCTTGCTTGAATCCTGATGGTGCAGTGAGCAATGGACTCACATCTGATCATACCCTTACACGCTTGTGGTGGACAAAACGATTCAGAAAAGGGGGTGGTGATGGACAGAGTATCTGTATTAAACAGAATACTACTACCCAGTCAGCAGATCAGGGCTTAATCCATCACAGTTTTTTAGCTCACTGCACCATCCCAGCTCAGAACCAGGCTACATGCAAATTAGTCTGTCCCTGGCCCAATGTATCGTGGGGTCAGGGCAGACCAAACTACCAAGCCAATTCTTTTACTGGAAAGGAAACAAGCTTCTGGGGGCCGGTTTCTGGCACTACAGCCGTATTCGGCCCGGCTTGCTTGAATCCTGATGGTGCAGTGAGCAAGGGACTCACATCTGAGCATACCCTTCCACGCTTGTGGTTGACAAAACGATTCAGAAAAGGGGGTGGTGATGGACAGAGTATCTGAATTAAACAAAATACTACTACCCAGTCAGCAGATCAGGGCTTAATCCATCACCGTTTTTTAGCTCACTGCACCATCTCAGCTCAGAACCTGGCTACATGCAAATTAGTCTGTCCCTGGCCCAATGCATCATGGGGACAGGGCAGACCAAACTACCAAGCCAATTCTTTTACTGGAAAGGAAACAAGCTTCCGGGGACCGGTTTCTGGCATTACAGCCGTCTTCGGCCCGGCTTGCTTGAATCCTGATGGTGCAGTGAGCAATGGACTCACATCTGAGCATACCCTTCCACGCTTGTGGTGGACAAAACGATTCAGAAAAGGGGGTGGTGATGGACAGAGTATCTGAATTAAACAGAATACTACTACCCAGTCAGCAGATCAGGGCTTAATCCATCACCGTTTTTTAGCTCCCTGCACCATCCCAGCTCAGACCTGGCTACATGCAAATAAGTCTGTGCCTGGCCCAATGCATCGTGGGGACAGGGCAGACCAAACTACCAAGCCAATTCGTTTACTGGAAAGGAAACAAGCTTCCGGGGGCCGGTTTCTGGTATTACAGCCGTATTCGGCCCGTCTTGCTTGAATCCTGATGGTGCAGTGAGCAAGGGACTCACATCTGAGCATACCCTTCCACGCTTGTGGTGGACAAAACGATTCAGAAAAGGGGGTGGTGATGGACAGAGTATCTGAATTAAACAGAATACTACTACCCAGTCAGCAGATCAGGGCTTAATCCATCACCGTTTTTTAGCTCACTGCACCATCCCAGCTCAGAACCTGGCTACATGCAAATTAGTCTGTCCCTGGCCCAATGCATCATGGGGACAGGGCAGACCAAACTACCAAGCCAATTCTTTTACTGGAAAGGAAACAAGCTTCCGGGGACCGGTTTCTGGCATTACAGCAGTCTTCGGCCCGGCTTGCTTGAATCCTGATGGTGCAGTGAGCAAGGGACTCACATCTAACCATACCCTTCCACGCTTGTGGTGGACAAAATTATTCAGAAAAGGGGGTGGTGATGGACAGAGTATCTGAATTAAACAGAATACTACTACCCAGTCAGCAGATCAGGGCTTAATCCATCACCGTTTTATAGCTCACTGCACCATCCCAGCTCAGAACCTGGCTACATGCAAATTAGTCTGTCCCTGGCCCAATGCATCATGGGGACAGGGCAGACCAAACTACCAGCCAATTCTTTTACTGGAAAGGAAACAAGATTCCGGGGACCAGTTTCTGGCATTACAGCCGTCTTCGGCCCGGCTTGCATGAATCCTGATGGTGCAGTGAGCAAGGGACTCACATCTGAGCATACCCTTCCACGCTTGTGGTGGACAAAACGATTCAGGAAAGGGGGTGGTGATGGGCAGAGTATATGAATTAAACAGAATACCACTACCCAGTCAGCAGATCAGGGCTTAATCCATCACCGTTTTTTAGCTCACTGCACCATCCCAGCTCAGAACCTGGCTACATGCAAATTAGTCTGTCCCTGGCCCAATGCATCATGGGGACAGGGCAGACCAAACTACCAAGCCAATTCTTTTACTGGAAAGGAAACAAGCTTCCGGGGACCGGTTTCTGGCATTACAGCCGTCTTCGGCCCGACTTGCTTGAATCCTGATGGTGCAGTGAGCAAGGGACTCACATCTGAGCATACCCTTCCACGCTTGTGGTCGACAAAACGATTCAGAAAAGGGGGTGGTGATGGACAGAGTATCTGAATTAAACAGAATACTACTACCCAGTCAGCAGATCAGGGCTTAATCCATCACCATTTTTAGCTCACTGCACCATCCCAGCTCAGAACCTGGCTACATGCAAATTAGTCTGTCCCTGGCCCCATGCATCATG
The DNA here is from genome assembly GCF_964263255.1 of Lissotriton vulgaris. Lineage (NCBI taxonomy): Eukaryota > Metazoa > Chordata > Amphibia > Caudata > Salamandridae > Lissotriton > Lissotriton vulgaris. Next base: position 898,432,935 of record NC_141693.1, on the reverse strand, counting down.
GGGACAGGGCAGACCAAACTACCAAGCCAATTTGTTTACTGGAAAGGAAACAAGCTTCCGGGGGCCGGTTTCTGGCATTACAGCCGTATTCGGCCCGGCTTGCTTGAATCCTGATGGTGCAGTGAGCAAGGGACTCACATCTGAGCATACCCTTCCACGCTTGTGGTGGACAAAACGATTCAGAAAAGGGGCTGGTGATGGACAGAGTATCTGTATTAAACAGAATACTACTACCCAGTCAGCAGATCAGGGCTTAATCCATCACCGTTTTATAGCTCACTGCACCATCCCAGCTCAGAACCTGGCTACATGCAAATTAGTCTGTCCCTGGCCCAATGCATCATGGGGACAGGGCAGACCAAACTACCAGCCAATTCTTTTACTGGAAAGGAAACAAGATTCCGGGGACCAGTTTCTGGCATTACACACGTCTTCGGCCCGGCTTGCTTGAATCCTGATGGTGCAGTGAGCAAGGGACTCACATCTGAGCATACCCTTCCACGCTTGTGGTGGACAAAACGATTCAGGAAAGGGGGTGGTGATGGGCAGAGTATATGAATTAAACAGAATACCACTACCCAGTCAGCAGATCAGGGCTTAATCCATCACCGTTTTATAGCTCACTGCACCATCCCAGCTCAGAACCTGGCTACATGCAAATTAGTCTGTCCCTGGCCCAATGCATCATGGGGACAGGGCAGACCAAACTACCAGCCAATTCTTTTACTGGAAAGGAAACAAGATTCCGGGGACCAGTTTCTGGCATTACAGCCGTCTTCGGCCCGGCTTGCATAAATCCTGATGGTGCAGTGAGCAAGGGACTCACATCTGAGCATACCCTTCCACGCTTGTGGTGGACAAAACGATTCAGGAAAGGGGGTGGTGATGGGCAGAGTATATGAATTAAACAGAATACCACTACCCAGTCAGCAGATCAGGGCTTAATCCATCACCGTTTTTTAGCTCACTGCACCATCCCAGCTCAGAACCTGGCTACATGCAAATTCGTCTGTCCCTGGCCCAATGCATCATGGGGACAGGGCAGACCAAACTACCAAGCCAATTCTTTTACTGGAAAGGAAACAAGCTTCCGGGGACCGGTTTCTGGCATTACAGCCGTCTTCGGCCCGACTTGCTTGAATCCTGATGGTGCAGTGAGCAAGGGACTCACATCTGAGCATACCCTTCCACGCTTGTGGTCTACAAAACGATTCAGAAAAGGGGGTGGTGATGGACAGAGTATCTGAATTAAACAGAATACTACTACCCAGTCAGCAGATCAGGGCTTAATCCATCACCATTTTTAGCTCACTGCACCATCCCAGCTCAGAACCTGGCTACATGCAAATTAGTCTGTCCCTGGCCCAATGCATCATGGGGACAGGGCAGACCAAACTACCAAGCCAATTCGTTTACTGGAAAGGAAACAAGCTTCCGGGGGCCGGTTTCTGGCATTACAGCCGTATTCGGCCCGGCTTGCTTGAATCCTGATGGTGCAGTGAGCAAGGGACTCACATCTGAGCATACCCTTCCACGCTTGTGGTGGACAAAACGATTCAGAAAAGGGGGTGGTGATGGACAGAGTATCTGTATTAAACAGAATACTACTACCCAGTCAGCAGATCAGGGCTTAATCCATCACCGTTTTATAGCTCACTGCACCATCCCAGCTCAGAACCTGGCTACATGCAAATTAGTCTGTCCCTGGCCCAATGCATCATGGGGACAGGGCAGACCAAACTACCAGCCAATTCTTTTACTGGAAAGGAAACAAGATTCCGGGGACCAGTTTCTGGCATTACACACGTCTTCGGCCCGGCTTGCTTGAATCCTGATGGTGCAGTGAGCAAGGGACTCACATCTGAGCATACCCTTCCACGCTTGTGGTGGACAAAACGATTCAGGAAAGGGGGTGGTGATGGGCAGAGTATATGAATTAAACAGAATACCACTACCCAGTCAGCAGATCAGGGCTTAATCCATCACCGTTTTTTAGCTCACTGCACCATCCCAGCTCAGAACCTGGCTACATGCAAATTAGTCTGTCCCTGGCCCAATGCATCATGGGGACAGGGCAGACCAAACTACCAAGCCAATTCTTTTACTGGAAAGGAAACAAGCTTCCGGGGACCGGTTTCTGGCATTACAGCCGTCTTCGGCCCGACTTGCTTGAATCCTGATGGTGCAGTGAGCAAGGGACTCACATCTGAGCATACCCTTCCACGCTTGTGGTGGACAAAACGATTCAGAAAAGGGGGTGGTGATGGACAGAGTATCTGTATTAAACAGAATACTACTACCCAGTCAGCAGATCAGGGCTTAATCCATCACAGTTTTTTAGCTCACTGCACCATCCCAGCTCAGAACCAGGCTACATGCAAATTAGTCTGTCCCTGGCCCAATGTATCGTGGGGTCAGGGCAGACCAAACTACCAAGCCAATTCTTTTACTGGAAAGGAAACAAGCTTCCGGGGGCCGGTTTCTGGCACTACAGCCGTATTCGGCCCGGCTTGCTTGAATCCTGATGGTGCAGTGAGCAAGGGACTCACATCTGAGCATACCCTTCCACGCTTGTGGTTGACAAAACGATTCAGAAAAGGGGGTGGTGATGGACAGAGTATCTGAATTAAACAAAATACTACTACCCAGTCAGCAGATCAGGGCTTAATCCATCACCGTTTTTTAGCTCACTGCACCATCTCAGCTCAGAACCTGGCTACATGCAAATTAGTCTGTCCCTGGCCCAATGCATCATGGGGACAGGGCAGACCAAACTACCAAGCCAATTCTTTTACTGGAAAGGAAACAAGCTTCCGGGGACCGGTTTCTGGCATTACAGCCGTCTTCGGCCCGGCTTGCTTGAATCCCGATGGTGCAGTGAGCAAGGGACTCACATCTGAATATACCCTTCCACGCTTGTGGTGGACAAAACGATTCAGAAAAGGGGGTGGTGATGGACAGAGTATCTGTATTAAACAGAATACTACTACCCAGTCAGCAGATCAGGGCTTAATCCATCACCGTTTTTTAGCTCACTGCACCAACCCAGCTCAGAACCTGGCTACATGCAAATTAGTCTGTCCCTGGCCCAATGCATCGTGGGGACAGGGCAGACCAAACTACCAAGCCAATTCTTTTACTGGAAAGGAAACAAGCTTCCGGGGACCGGTTTCTGGCATTACAGACGTCTTCGGCCCGGCTTGCTTGAATCCTGATGGTGCAGTGAGCAATGGACTCACATCTGAGCATACCCTTCCACGCTTGTGGTGGACAAAATGATTCAGAAAAGGGGGTGGTGATGGACAGAGTATCTGAATTAAACAGAATACTACTACCCAGTCAGCAGATCAGGGCTTAATCCATTACCGTTTTTTAGCTCCCTGCACCATCCCAGCTCAGACCTGGCTACATGCAAATAAGTCTGTGCCTGGCCCAATGCATCGTGGGGACAGGGCAGACCAAACTACCAAGCCAATTTGTTTACTGGAAAGGAAACAAGCTTCCGGGGCCGGTTTCTGGCATTACAGCCGTATTCGGCCCGGCTTGCTTGAATCCTGATGGTGCAGTGAGCAAGGGACTCACATCTGAGCATACCCTTCCACGCTTGTGGTGGACAAAACGATTCAGAAAAGGGGGTGGTGATGGACAGAGTATCTGAATTAAACAGAATACTACTACCCAGTCAGCAGATCAGGGCTTAATCCATCACCGTTTTTTAGCTCACTGCACCATCCCAGCTCAGAACCTGGCTACATGCAAATTAGTCTGTCCCTGGCCCAATGCATCATGGGGACAGGGCAGACCAAACTACCAAGCCAATTCTTTTACTGGAAAGGAAACAAGCTTCCGGGGACCGGTTTCTGGCATTACAGCCGTCTTCGGCCCGGCTTGCTTGAATCCTGATGGTGCAGTGAGCAATGGACTCACATCTAACCATACCCTTCCACGCTTGTGGTGGACAAAATTATTCAGAAAAAGGGGTGGTGATGGACAGAGTATCTGAATTAAACAGAATACTACTACCCAGTCAGCAGATCAGGGCCTAATCCATCACCGTTTTATAGCTCACTGCACCATCCCAGCTCAGAACCTGGCTACATGCAAATTAGTCTGTCCCTGGCCCAATGCATCATGGGGACAGGGCAGACCAAACTACCAGCCAATTCTTTTACTGGAAAGGAAACAAGATTCCGGGGACCAGTTTCTGGCATTACAGCCGTCTTCGGCCCGACTTGCTTGAATCCTGATGGTGCAGTGAGCAAGGGACTCACATCTGAGCATACCCTTCCACGCTTGTGGTGGACAAAACGATTCAGAAAAGGGGGTGGTGATGGACAGAGTATCTGTATTAAACAGAATACTACTACCCAGTCAGCAGATCAGGGCTTAATCCATCACAGTTTTTTAGCTCACTGCACCATCCCAGCTCAGAACCAGGCTACATGCAAATTAGTCTGTCCCTGGCCCAATGTATCGTGGGGCCAGGGCAGACCAAACTACCAAGCCAATTCTTTTACTGGAAAGGAAACAAGCTTCCGGGGGCCGGTTTCTGGCACTACAGCCGTATTCGGCCCGGCTTGCTTGAATCCTGATGGTGCAGTGAGCAAGGGACTCACATCTGAGCATACCCTTCCACGCTTGTGGTTGACAAAACGATTCAGAAAAGGGGGTGGTGATGGACAGAGTATCTGAATTAAACAAAATACTACTACCCAGTCAGCAGATCAGGGCTTAATCCATCACCGTTTTTTAGCTCACTGCACCATCTCAGCTCAGAACCTGGCTACATGCAAATTAGTCTGTCCCTGGCCCAATGCATCGTGGGGACAGGGCAGACCAAACTACCAAGCCAATTCTTTTACTGGAAAGGAAACAAGCTTCCGGGGACCGGTTTCTGGCATTACAGCCGTCTTCGGCCCGGCTTGCTTGAATCCTGATGGTGCAGTGAGCAATGGACTCACATCTGAGCATACCCTTCCACGCTTGTGGTGGACAAAACGATTCAGAAAAGGGGGTGGTAATGGACAGAGTATCTGAATTAAACAGAATACTACTACCCAGTCAGCAGATCAGGGCTTAATCCATCACCGTTTTTTAGCTCCCTGCACCATCCCAGCTCAGACCTGGCTACATGCAAATAAGTCTGTGCCTGGCCCAATGCATCGTGGGGACAGGGCAGACCAAACTACCAAGCCAATTCATTTACTGGAAAGGAAACAAGCTTCCGGGGGCCGGTTTCTGGCATTACAGCCGTATTCGGCCCGGCTTGCTTGAATCCTGATGGTGCAGTGAGCAAGGGACTCACATCTGAGCATACCCTTCCACGCTTGTGGTGGACAAAACGATTCAGAAAAGGGGGTGGTGATGGACAGAGTATCTGAATTAAACAGAATACTACTACCCAGTCAGCAGATCAGGGCTTAATCCATCACCGTTTTTTAGCTCACTGCACCATCCCAGCTCAGAACCTGGCTACATGCAAATTAGTCTGTTCCTGGCCCAATGCATCATGGGGACAGGGCAGACCAAACTACCAAGCCAATTCTTTTACTGGAAAGGAAACAAGCTTCCGGGGACCGGTTTCTGGCATTACAGCCGTCTTCGGCCCGGCTTGCTTGAATCCTGATGGTGCAGTGAGCAAGGGACTCACATCTAACCATACCCTTGCACGCTTGTGGTGGACAAAATTATTCAGAAAAGGGGGTGGTGATGGACAGAGTATCTGAATTAAACAGAATACTACTACCCAGTCAGCAGATCAGGGCTTAATCCATCACCGTTTTATAGCTCACTGCACCATCCCAGCTCAGAACCTGGCTACATGCAAATTAGTCTGTCCCTGGCCCAATGCATCATGGGGACAGGGCAGACCAAACTACCAGCCAATTCTTTTACTGGAAAGGAAACAAGATTCCGGGGACCAGTTTCTGGCATTACAGCCGTCTTCGGCCCGGCTTGCATGAATCCTGATGGTGCAGTGAGCAAGGGACTCACATCTGAGCATACCCTTCCACGCTTGTGGTGGACAAAACGATTCAGGAAAGGGGGTGGTGATGGGCAGAGTATATGAATTAAACAGAATACCACTACCCAGTCAGCAGATCAGGGCTTAATCCATCACCGTTTTTTAGCTCACTGCACCATCCCAGCTCAGAACCTGGCTACATGCAAATTAGTCTGTCCCTGGCCCAATGCATCATGGGGACAGGGCAGACCAAACTACCAAGCCAATTCTTTTACTGGAAAGGAAACAAGCTTCCGGGGACCGGTTTCTGGCATTACAGCCGTCTTCGGCCCGACTTGCTTGAATCCTGATGGTGCAGTGAGCAAGGGACTCACATCTGAGCATACCCTTCCACGCTTGTGGTCGACAAAACGATTCAGAAAAGGGGGTGGTGATGGACAGAGTATCTGAATTAAACAGAATACTACTACCCAGTCAGCAGATCAGGGCTTAATCCATCACCATTTTTAGCTCACTGCACCATCCCAGCTCAGAACCTGGCTACATGCAAATTAGTCTGTCCCTGGCCCAATGCATCATGGGGACAGGGCAGACCAAACTACCAAGCCAATTCGTTTACTGGAAAGGAAACAAGCTTCCGGGGGCCGGTTTCTGGCATTACAGCCGTATTCGGCCCGGCTTGCTTGAATCCTGATGGTGCAGTGAGCAAGGGACTCACATCTGAGCATACCCTTCCACGCTTGTGGTGGACAAAACGATTCAGAAAAGGGGGTGGTGATGGACAGAGTATCTGTATTAAACAGAATACTACTACCCAGTCAGCAGATCAGGGCTTAATCCATCACCGTTTTATAGCTCACTGCACCATCCCAGCTCAGAACCTGGCTACATGCAAATTAGTCTGTCCCTGGCCCAATGCATCATGGGGACAGGGCAGACCAAACTACCAGCCAATTCTTTTACTGGAAAGGAAACAAGATTCCGGGGACCAGTTTCTGGCATTACAGCCGTCTTCGGCCCGGCTTGCATGAATCCTGATGGTGCAGTGAGCAAGGGACTCACATCTGAGCATACCCTTCCACGCTTGTGGTGGACAAAACGATTCAGGAAAGGGGGTGGTGATGGGCAGAGTATATGAATTAAACAGAATACCACTACCCAGTCAGCAGATCAGGGCTTAATCTATCACAGTTTTTTAGCTCACTGCACCATCCCAGCTCAGAACCTGGCTACATGCAAATTAGTCTGTCCCTGGCCCAATGCATCATGGGGACAGGGCAGACCAAACTACCAAGCCAATTCTTTTACTGGAAAGGAAACAAGCTTCCGGGGACCGGTTTCTGGCATTACAGCCGTCTTCGGCCCGACTTGCTTGAATCCTGATGGTGCAGTGAGCAAGGGACTCACATCTGAGCATACCCTTCCACGCTTGTGGTGGACAAAACGATTCAGAAAAGGGGGTGGTGATGGACAGAGTATCTGTATTAAACAGAATACTACTACCCAGTCAGCAGATCAGGGCTTAATCCATCACAGTTTTTTAGCTCACTGCACCATCCCAGCTCAGAACCAGGCTACATGCAAATTAGTCTGTCCCTGGCCCAATGTATCGTGGGGCCAGGGCAGACCAAACTACCAAGCCAATTCTTTTACTGGAAAGGAAACAAGCTTCCGGGGGCCGGTTTCTGGCACTACAGCCGTATTCGGCCCGGCTTGCTTGAATCCTGATGGTGCAGTGAGCAAGGGACTCACATCTGAGCATACCCTTCCACGCTTGTGGTTGACAAAACGATTCAGAAAAGGGGGTGGTGATGGACAGAGTATCTGAATTAAACAAAATACTACTACCCAGTCAGCAGATCAGGGCTTAATCCATCACCGTTTTTTAGCTCACTGCACCATCTCAGCTCAGAACCTGGCTACATGCAAATTAGTCTGTCCCTGGCCCAATGCATCGTGGGGACAGGGCAGACCAAACTACCAAGCCAATTCTTTTACTGGAAAGGAAACAAGCTTCCGGGGACCGGTTTCTGGCATTACAGCCGTCTTCGGCCCGGCTTGCTTGAATCCTGATGGTGCAGTGAGCAATGGACTCACATCTGAGCATACCCTTCCACGCTTGTGGTGGACAAAACGATTCAGAAAAGGGGGTGGTGATGGACAGAGTATCTGAATTAAACAGAATACTACTACCCAGTCAGCAGATCAGGGCTTAATCCATCACCGTTTTTTAGCTCCCTGCACCATCCCAGCTCAGACCTGGCTACATGCAAATAAGTCTGTGCCTGGCCCAATGCATCGTGGGGACAGGGCAGACCAAACTACCAAGCCAATTCGTTTACTGGAAAGGAAACAAGCTTCCGGGGGCCGGTTTCTGGCATTACAGCCGTATTCGGCCCGGCTTGCTTGAATCCTGATGGTGCAGTGAGCAAGGGACTCACATCTGAGCATACCCTTCCACGCTTGTGGTGGACAAAACGATTCAGAAAAGGGGGTGGTGATGGACAGAGTATCTGAATTAAACAGAATACTACTACCCAGTCAGCAGATCAGGGCTTAATCCATCACCGTTTTTTAGCTCACTGCACCATCCCAGCTCAGAACCTGGCTACATGCAAATTAGTCTGTTCCTGGCCCAATGCATCATGGGGACAGGGCAGACCAAACTACCAAGCCAATTCTTTTACTGGAAAGGAAACAAGCTTCCGGGGACCGGTTTCTGGCATTACAGCCGTCTTCGGCCCGGCTTGCTTGAATCCTGATGGTGCAGTGAGCAAGGGACTCACATCTAACCATACCCTTCCACGCTTGTGGTGGACAAAATTATTCAGAAAAGGGGGTGGTGATGGACAGAGTATCTGAATTAAACAGAATACTACTACCCAGTCAGCAGATCAGGGCTTAATCCATCACCGTTTTATAGCTCACTGCACCATCCCAGCTCAGAACCTGGCTACATGCAAATTAGTCTGTCCCTGGCCCAATGCATCATGGGGACAGGGCAGACCAAACTACCAGCCAATTCTTTTACTGGAAAGGAAACAAGATTCCGGGGACCAGTTTCTGGCATTACAGCCGTCTTCGGCCCGGCTTGCATGAATCCTGATGGTGCAGTGAGCAAGGGACTCACATCTGAGCATACCCTTCCACGCTTGTGGTGGACAAAACGATTCAGGAAAGGGGGTGGTGATGGGCAGAGTATATGAATTAAACAGAATACCACTACCCAGTCAGCAGATCAGGGCTTAATCCATCACCGTTTTTTAGCTCACTGCACCATCCCAGCTCAGAACCTGGCTACATGCAAATTAGTCTGTCCCTGGCCCAATGCATCATGGGGACAGGGCAGACCAAACTACCAAGCCAATTCTTTTACTGGAAAGGAAACAAGCTTCCGGGGACCGGTTTCTGGCATTACAGCCGTCTTCGGCCCGACTTGCTTGAATCCTGATGGTGCAGTGAGCAAGGGACTCACATCTGAGCATACCCTTCCACGCTTGTGGTCGACAAAACGATTCAGAAAAGGGGGTGGTGATGGACAGAGTATCTGAATTAAACAGAATACTACTACCCAGTCAGCAGATCAGGGCTTATTCCATCACCATTTTTAGCTCACTGCACCATCCCAGCTCAGAACCTGGCTACATGCAAATTAGTCTGTCCCTGGCCCAATGCATCATGGGGACAGGGCAGACCAAACTACCAAGCCAATTCGTTTACTGGAAAGGAAACAAGCTTCCGGGGGCCGGTTTCTGGCATTACAGCCGTATTCGGCCCGGCTTGCTTGAATCCTGATGGTGCAGTGAGCAAGGGACTCACATCTGAGCATACCCTTCCACGCTTGTGGTGGACAAAACGATTCAGAAAAGGGGGTGGTGATGGACAGAGTATCTGTATTAAACAGAATACTACTACCCAGTCAGCAGATCAGGGCTTAATCCATCACCGTTTTATAGCTCACTGCACCATCCCAGCTCAGAACCTGGCTACATGCAAATTAGTCTGTCCCTGGCCCAATGCATCATGGGGACAGGGCAGACCAAACTACCAGCCAATTCTTTTACTGGAAAGGAAACAAGATTCCGGGGACCAGTTTCTGGCATTACACACGTCTTCGGCCCGGCTTGCTTGAATCCTGATGGTGCAGTGAGCAAGGGACTCACATCTGAGCATACCCTTCCACGCTTGTGGTGGACAAAACGATTCAGGAAAGGGGGTGGTGATGGGCAGAGTATATGAATTAAACAGAATACCACTACCCAGTCAGCAGATCAGGGCTTAATCCATCACCGTTTTATAGCTCACTGCACCATCCCAGCTCAGAACCTGGCTACATGCAAATTAGTCTGTCCCTGGCCCAATGCATCATGGGGACAGGGCAGACCAAACTACCAGCCAATTCTTTTACTGGAAAGGAAACAAGATTCCGGGGACCAGTTTCTGGCATTACAGCCGTCTTCGGCCCGGCTTGCATGAATCCTGATGGTGCAGTGAGCAAGGGACTCACATCTGAGCATACCCTTCCACGCTTGTGGTGGACAAAACGATTCAGGAAAGGGGGTGGTGATGGGCAGAGTATATGAATTAAACAGAATACCACTACCCAGTCAGCAGATCAGGGCTTAATCCATCACCGTTTTTTAGCTCACTGCACCATCTCAGCTCAGAACCTGGCTACATGCAAATTAGTCTGTCCCTGGCCCAATGCATCATGGGGACAGGGCAGACCAAACTACCAAGCCAATTCTTTTACTGGAAAGGAAACAAGCTTCCGGGGACCGGTTTCTGGCATTACAGCCGTCTTCGGCCCGACTTGCTTGAATCCTGATGGTGCAGTGAGCAAGGGACTCACATCTGAGCATACCCTTCCACGCTTGTGGTCGACAAAACGATTCAGAAAAGGGAGTGGTGATGGACAGAGTATCTGAATTAAACAGAATACTACTACCCAGTCAGCAGATCAGGGCTTAATCCATCACCATTTTTAGCTCACTGCACCATCCCAGCTCAGAACCTGGCTACATGCAAATTAGTCTGTCCCTGGCCCAATGCATCATGGGGACAGGGCAGACCAAACTACCAAGCCAATTCGTTTACTGGAAAGGAAACAAGCTTCCGGGGGCCGGTTTCTGGCATTACAGCCGTATTCGGCCCGGCTTGCTTGAATCCTGATGGTGCAGTGAGCAAGGGACTCACATCTGAGCATACCCTTCCACGCTTGTGGTGAACAAAACGATTCAGAAAAGGGGGTGGTGATGGACAGAGTATCTGTATTAAACAGAATACTACTACCCAGTCAGCAGATCAGGGCTTAATCCATCACCGTTTTATAGCTCACTGCACCATCCCAGCTCAGAACCTGGCTACATGCAAATTAGTCTGTCCCTGGCCCAATGCATCATGGGGACAGGGCAGACCAAACTACCAGCCAATTCTTTTACTGCAAAGGAAACAAGATTCCGGGGACCAGTTTCTGGCATTACACACGTCTTCGGCCCGGCTTGCTTGAATCCTGATGGTGCAGTGAGCAAGGGACTCACATCTGAGCATACCCTTCCACGCTTGTGGTGGACAAAACGATTCAGGAAAGGGGGTGGTGATGGGCAGAGTATATGAATTAAACAGAATACCACTACCCAGTCAGCAGATCAGGGCTTAATCCATCACCGTTTTTTAGCTCACTGCACCATCCCAGCTCAGAACCTGGCTACATGCAAATTAGTCTGTCCCTGGCCCAATGCATCATGGGGACAGGGCAGACCAAACTACCAAGCCAATTCTTTTACTGGAAAGGAAACAAGCTTCCGGGGACCGGTTTCTGGCATTACAGCCGTCTTCGGCCCGACTTGCTTGAATCCTGATGGTGCAGTGAGCAAGGGACTCACATCTGAGCATACCCTTCCACGCTTGTGGTGGACAAAACGATTCAGAAAAGGGGGTGGTGATGGACAGAGTATCTGTATTAAACAGAATACTACTACCCAGTCAGCAGATCAGGGCTTAATCCATCACAGTTTTTTAGCTCACTGCACCATCCCAGCTCTGAACCAGGCTACATGCAAATTAGTCTGTCCCTGGCCCAATGTATCATGGGGTCAGGGCAGACCAAACTACCAAGCCAATTCTTTTACTGGAAAGGAAACAAGCTTCCGGGGGCCGGTTTCTGGCACTACAGCCGTATTCGGCCCGGCTTGCTTGAATCCTGATGGTGCAGTGAGCAAGGGACTCACATCTGAGCATACCCTTCCACGCTTGTGGTTGACAAAACGATTCAGAAAAGGGGGTGGTGATGGACAGAGTATCTGAATTAAACAAAATACTACTACCCAGTCAGCAGATCAGGGCTTAATCCATCACCGTTTTTTAGCTCACTGCACCATCTCAGCTCAGAACCTGGCTACATGCAAATTAGTCTGTCCCTGGCCCAATGCATCATGGGGACAGGGCAGACCAAACTACCAAGCCAATTCTTTTACTGGAAAGGAAACAAGCTTCCGGGGACCGGTTTCTGGCATTACAGCCGTCTTCGGCCCGGCTTGCTTGAATCCTGATGGTGCAGTGAGCAAGGGACTCACATCTGAATATACCCTTCCACGCTTGTGGTGGACAAAACGATTCAGAAAAGGGGGTGGTGATGGACAGAGTATCTGTATTAAACAGAATACTACTACCCAGTCAGCAGATCAGGGCTTAATCCATCACCGTTTTTTAGCTCACTGCACCAACCCAGCTCAGAACCTGGCTACATGCAAATTAGTCTGTCCCTGGCCCAATGCATCGTGGGGACAGGGCAGACCAAACTACCAAGCCAATTCTTTTACTGGAAAGGAAACAAGCTTCCGGGGACCGGTTTCTGGCATTACAGCCGTCTTCGGCCCGGCTTGCTTGAATCCTGATGGTGCAGTGAGCAATGGACTCACATCTGAGCATACCCTTCCACGCTTGTGGTGGACAAAATGATTCAGAAAAGGGGGTGGTGATGGACAGAGTATCTGAATTAAACAGAATACTACTACCCAGTCAGCAGATCAGGGCTTAATCCATCACCGTTTTTTAGCTCCCTGCACCATCCCAGCTCAGACCTGGCTACATGCAAATAAGTCTGTGCCTGGCCCAATGCATCGTGGGGACAGGGCAGACCAAACTACCAAGCCAATTTGTTTACTGGAAAGGAAACAAGCTTCCGGGGCCGGTTTCTGGCATTACAGGCGTATTAGGCCCGGCTTGCTTGAATCCTGATGGTGCAGTGAGCAAGGGACTCACATCTGAGCATACCCTTCCACGCTTGTGGTGGACAAAACGATTCAGAAAAGGGGGTGGTGATGGACAGAGTATCTGAATTAAACAGAATACTACTACCCAGTCAGCAGATCAGGGCTTAATCCATCACCGTTTTTTAGCTCACTGCACCATCCCAGCTCAGAACCTGCCTACATGCAAATTAGTCTGTCCCTGGCCCAATGCATCATGGGGACAGGGCAGACCAAACTACCAAGCCAATTCTTTTACTGGAAAGGAAACAAGCTTCCGGGGACCGGTTTCTGGCATTACAGCCGTCTTCGGCCCGGCTTGCTTGAATCCTGATGGTGCAGTGAGCAATGGACTCACATCTAACCATACCCTTCCACGCTTGTGGTGGACAAAATTATTCGGAAAAAGGGGTGGTGATGGACAGAGTATCTGAATTAAACAGAATACTACTACCCAGTCAGCAGATCAGGGCTTAATCCATCACCGTTTTATAGCTCACTGCACCATCCCAGCTCAGAACCTGGCTACATGCAAATTAGTCTGTCCCTGGCCCAATGCATCATGGGGACAGGGCAGACCAAACTACCAGCCAATTCTTTTACTGGAAAGGAAACAAGATTCCGGGGACCAGTTTCTGGCATTACAGCCGTCTTCGGCCCGGCTTGCATGAATCCTGATGGTGCAGTGAGCAAGGGACTCACATCTGAGCATACCCTTCCACGCTTGTGGTGGACAAAACGATTCAGGAAAGGGGGTGATGATGGGCAGAGTATATGAATTAAACAGAATACCACTACCCAGTCAGCAGATCAGGGCTTAATCCATCACCGTTTTTTAGCTCACTGCACCATCCCAGCTCAGAACCTGGCTACATGCAAATTAGTCTGTCCCTGGCCTAATGCATCATGGGGACAGGGCAGACCAAACTACCAAGCCAATTCTTTTACTGGAAAGGAAACAAGCTTCCGGGGACCGGTTTCTGGCATTACAGCCGTCTTCGGCCCGACTTGCTTGAATCCTGATGGTGCAGTAAGCAAGGGACTCACATCTGAGCATACCCTTCCACGCTTGTGGTGGACAAAACGATTCAGAAAAGGGGGTGGTGATGGACAGAGTATCTGTATTAAACAGAATACTACTACCCAGTCAGCAGATCAGGGCTTAATCCATCACAGTTTTTTAGCTCACTGCACCATCCCAGCTCAGAACCAGGCTACATGCAAATTAGTCTGTCCCTGGCCCAATGTATCGTGGGGTCAGGGCAGACCAAACTACCAAGCCAATTCTTTTACTGGAAAGGAAACAAGCTTCCGGGGACCGGTTTCTGGCATTACAGCCGTCTTCGGCCCGGCTTGCTTGAATCCTGATGGTGCAGTGAGCAATGGACTCACATCTGAGCATACCCTTCCACGCTTGTGGTGGACAAAACGATTCAGAAAAGGGGGTGGTGATGGACAGAGTATCTGAATTAAACAGAATACTACTACCCAGTCAGCAGATCAGGGCTTAATCCATCACCGTTTTTTAGCTCCCTGCACCATCCCAGCTCAGACCTGGCTACATGCAAATAAGTCTGTGCCTGGCCCAATGCATCGTGGGGACAGGGCAGACCAAACTACCAAGCCAATTCGTTTACTGGAAAGGAAACAAGCTTCCGGGGGCCGATTTCTGGCATTACAGCCGTATTCGGCCCGGCTTGCTTGAATCCTGATGGTGCAGTGAGCAAGGGACTCACATCTGAGCATACCCTTCCACGCTTGTGGTGGACAAAACGATTCAGAAAAGGGGGTGGTGATGGACAGAGTATCTGAATTAAACAGAATACTACTACCCAGTCAGCAGATCAGGGCTTAATCCATCACCGTTTTTTAGCTCACTGCACCATCCCAGCTCAGAACCTGGCTACATGCAAATTAGTCTGTTCCTGGCCCAATGCATCATGGGGACAGGGCAGACCAAACTACCAAGCCAATTCTTTTACTGGAAAGGAAACAAGCTTCTGGGGACCGGTTTCTGGCATTACAGCCGTCTTCGGCCCGGCTTGCTTGAATCCTGATGGTGCAGTGAGCAAGGGACTCACATCTAACCATACCCTTCCACGCTTGTGGTGGACAAAATTATTCAGAAAGGGGGGTGGTGATGGACAGAGTATCTGAATTAAACAGAATACTACTACCCAGTCAGCAGATCAGGGCTTAATCCATCACCGTTTTATAGCTCACTGCACCATCCCAGCTCAGAACCTGGCTACATGCAAATTAGTCTGTCCCTGGCCCAATGCATCATGGGGACAGGGCAGACCAAACTACCAGCCAATTCTTTTACTGGAAAGGAAACAAGATTCCGGGGACCAGTTTCTGGCATTACAGCCGTCTTCGGCCCGGCTTGCATGAATCCTGATGGTGCAGTGAGCAAGGGACTCACATCTGAGCATACCCTTCCACGCTTGTGGTGGACAAAACGATTCAGGAAAGGGGGTGGTGATGGGCAGAGTATATGAATTAAACAGAATACCACTACCCAGTCAGCAGATCAGGGCTTAATCCATCACCGTTTTTTAGCTCACTGCACCATCCCAGCTCAGAACCTGGCTACATGCAAATTAGTCTGTCCCTGGCCCAATGCATCATGGGGACAGGGCAGACCAAACTACCAAGCCAATTCTTTTACTGGAAAGGAAACAAGCTTCCGGGGACCGGTTTCTGGCATTACAGCCGTCTATGGCCCGACTTGCTTGAATCCTGATGGTGCAGTGAGCAAGGGACTCACATCTGAGCATACCCTTCCACGCTTGTGGTCGACAAAACGATTCAGAAAAGGGGGTGGTGATGGACAGAGTATCTGAATTAAACAGAATACTACTACCCAGTCAGCAGATCAGGGCTTAATCCATCACCATTTTTAGCTCACTGCACCATCCCAGCTCAGAACCTGGCTACATGCAAATTAGTCTGTCCCCGGCCCAATGCATCATGGGGACAGGGCAGACCAAACTACCAAGCCAATTCGTTTACTGGAAAGGAAACAAGCTTCCGGGGGCCGGTTTCTGGCATTACAGCCGTATTCGGCCCGGCTTGCTTGAATCCTGATGGTGCAGTGAGCAAGGGACTCACATCTGAGCATACCCTTCCACGCTTGTGGTGGACAAAACGATTCAGAAAAGGGGGTGGTGATGGACAGAGTATCTGTATTAAACAGATTACTACTACCCAGTCAGCAGATCAGGGCTTAATCCATCACCGTTTTATAGCTCACTGCACCATCCCAGCTCAGAACCTGGCTACATGCAAATTAGTCTGTCCCTGGCCCAATGCATCATGGGGACAGGGCAGACCAAACTACCAGCCAATTCTTTTACTGGAAAGGAAACAAGATTCCGGGGACCAGTTTCTGGCATTACACACGTCTTCGGCCCGGCTTGCTTGAATCCTGATGGTGCAGTGAGCAAGGGACTCACATCTGAGCATACCCTTCCACGCTTGTGGTGGACAAAACGATTCAGGAAAGGGGGTGGTGATGGGCAGAGTATATGAATTAAACAGAATACCACTACCCAGTCAGCAGATCAGGGCTTAATCCATCACCGTTTTATAGCTCACTGCACCATCCCAGCTCAGAACCTGGCTACATGCAAATTAGTCTGTCCCTGGCCCAATGCATCATGGGGACAGGGCAGACCAAACTACCAGCCAATTCTTTTACTGGAAAGGAAACAAGATTCCGGGGACCAGTTTCTGGCATTACAGCCGTCTTCGGCCCGGCTTGCATGAATCCTGATGGTGCAGTGAGCAAGGGACTCACATCTGAGCATACCCTTCCACGCTTGTGGTGGACAAAACGATTCAGGAAAGGGGGTGGTGATGGGCAGAGTATATGAATTAAACAGAATACCACTACCCAGTCAGCAGATCAGGGTTTAATCCATCACCGTTTTTTAGCTCACTGCACCATCCCAGCTCAGAACCTGGCTACATGCAAATTAGTCTGTCCCTGGCCCAATGCATCATGGGGACAGGGCAGACCAAACTACCAAGCCAATTCTTTTACTGGAAAGGAAACAAGCTTCCGGGGACCGGTTTCTGGCATTACAGCCGTCTTCGGCCCGACTTGCTTGAATCCTGATGGTGCAGTGAGCAAGGGACTCACATCTGAGCATACCCTTCCACGCTTGTGGTCGACAAAACGATTCAGAAAAGGGGGTGGTGATGGACAGAGTATCTGAATTAAACAGAATACTACTACCCAGTCAGCAGATCAGGGCTTAATCCATCACCATTTTTAGCTCACTGCACCATCCCAGCTCAGAACCTGGCTACATGCAAATTAGTCTGTCCCTGGCCCAATGCATCATGGGGACAGGGCAGACCAAACTACCAAGCCAATTCGTTTACTGGAAAGGAAACAAGCTTCCGGGGGCCGGTTTCTGGCATTACAGCCGTATTCGGCCCGGCTTGCTTGAATCCTGATGGTGCAGTGAGCAAGGGACTCACATCTGAGCATACCCTTCCACGCTTGTGGTGGACAAAACGATTCAGAAAAGGGGGTGGTGATGGACAGAGTATCTGTATTAAACAGAATACTACTACCCAGTCAGCAGATCAGGGCTTAATCCATCACCGTTTTATAGCTCACTGCACCATCCCAGCTCAGAACCTGGCTACATGCAAATTAGTCTGTCCCTGGCCCAATGCATCATGGGGACAGGGCAGACCAAACTACCAAGCCAATTCTTTTACTGGAAAGGAAACAAGCTTCCGGGGACCGGTTTCTGGCATTACAGCCGTCTTCGGCCCGACTTGCTTGAATCCTGATGGTGCAGTGAGCAAGGGACTCACATCTGAGCATACCCTTCCACGCTTGTGGTGGACAAAACGATTCAGAAAAGGGGGTGGTGATGGACAGAGTATCTGTATTAAACAGAATACTACTACCCAGTCAGCAGATCAGGGCTTAATCCATCACAGTTTTTTAGCTCACTGCACCATCCCAGCTCAGAACCAGGCTACATGCAAATTAGTCTGTCCCTGGCCCAATGTATCGTGGGGTCAGGGCAGACCAAACTACCAAGCCAATTCTTTTACTGGAAAGGAAACAAGCTTCCGGGGGCCGGTTTCTGGCACTACAGCCGTATTCGGCCCGGCTTGCTTGAATCCTGATGGTGCAGTGAGCAAGGGACTCACATCTGAGCATACCCTTCCACGCTTGTGGTTGACAAAACGATTCAGAAAAGGGGGTGGTGATGGACAGAGTATCTGAATTAAACAAAATACTACTACCCAGTCAGCAGATCAGGGCTTAATCCATCACCGTTTTTTAGCTCACTGCACCATCTCAGCTCAGAACCTGGCTACATGCAAATTAGTCTGTCCCTGGCCCAATGCATCATGGGGACAGGGCAGACCAAACTACCAAGCCAATTCTTTTACTGGAAAGGAAACAAGCTTCCGGGGACCGGTTTCTGGCATTACAGCCGTCTTCGGCCCGGCTTGCTTGAATCCTGATGGTGCAGTGAGCAAGGGACTCACATCTGAATATACCCTTCCACGCTTGTGGTGGACAAAACGATTCAGAAAGGGGGGGGGTGATGGACAGAGTATCTGTATTAAACAGAATACTACTACCCAGTCAGCAGATCAGGGCTTAATCCATCACCGTTTTTTAGCTCACTGCACCAACCCAGCTCAGAACCTGGCTACATGCAAATTAGTCTGTCCCTGGCCCAATGCATCGTGGGGACAGGGCAGACCAAACTACCAAGCCAATTCTTTTACTGGAAAGGAAACAAGCTTCCGGGGACCGGTTTCTGGCATTACAGCCGTCTTCGGCCCGGCTTGCTTGAATCCTGATGGTGCAGTGAGCAATGGACCTACATCTGAGCATACCCTTCCACGCTTGTGGTGGACAAAATGATTCAGAAAAGGGGGTAGTGATGGACAGAGTATCTGAATTAAACAGAATACTACTACCCAGTCAGCAGATCAGGGCTTAATCCATCACCGTTTTTTAGCTCCCTGCACCATCCCAGCTCAGACCTGGCTACATGCAAATAAGTCTGTGCCTGGCCCAATGCATCGTGGGGACAGGGCAGACCAAACTACCAAGCCAATTTGTTTACTGGAAAGGAAACAAGCTTCCGGGGCCGGTTTCTGGCATTACAGCCGTATTCGGCCCGGCTTGCTTGAATCCTGATGGTGCAGTGAGCAAGGGACTCACATCTGAGCATACCCTTCCACGCTTGTGGTGGACAAAACGATTCAGAAAAGGGGGTGGTGATGGACAGAGTATCTGAATTAAACAGAATACTACTACCCAGTCAGCAGATCAGGGCTTAATCCATCACCGTTTTTTAGCTCACTGCACCATCCCAGCTCAGAACCTGGCTACATGCAAATTAGTCTGTCCCTGGCCCAATGCATCATGGGGACAGGGCAGACCAAACTACCAAGCCAATTCTTTTACTGGAAAGGAAACAAGCTTCCGGGGACCGGTTTCTGGCATTACAGCCGTCTTCGGCCCGGCTTGCTTGAATCCTGATGGTGCAGTGAGCAATGGACTCACATCTAACCATACCCTTCCACGCTTGTGGTGGACAAAATTATTCAGAAAAAGGGGTGGTGATGGACAGAGTATCTGAATTAAACAGAATACTACTACCCAGTCAGCAGATCAGGGCTTAATCCATCACCGTTTTATAGCTCACTGCACCATCCCAGCTCAGAACCTGGCTACATGCAAATTAGACTGTCCCTGGCACAATGCATCATGGGGACAGGGCAGACCAAACTACCAGCCAATTCTTTTACTGGAAAGGAAGCAAGATTCCGGGGACCAGTTTCTGGCATTACAGCCGTCTTCGGCCCGGCTTGCATGAATCCTGATGGTGCAGTGAGCAAGGGACTCACATCTGAGCATACCCTTCCACGCTTGTGGTAGACAAAACGATTCAGGAAAGGGGGTGGTGATGGGCAGAGTATATGAATTAAACAGAATACCACTACCCAGTCAGCAGATCAGGGCTTAATCCATCACCGTTTTTTAGCTCACTGCACCATCCCAGCTCAGAACCTGGCTACATGCAAATTAGTCTGTCCCTGGCCCAATGCATCATGGGGACAGGGCAGACCAAACTACCAAGCCAATTCTTTTACTGGAAAGGAAACAAGCTTCCGGGGACCGGTTTCTGGCATTACAGCCGTCTTCGGCCCGACTTGCTTGAATCCTGATGGTGCAGTGAGCAAGGGACTCACATCTGAGCATACCCTTCCACGCTTGTGGTGGACAAAACGATTCAGAAAAGGGGGTGGTGATGGACAGAGTATCTGTATTAAACAGAATACTACTACCCAGTCAGCAGATCAGGGCTTAATCCATCACAGTTTTTTAGCTCACTGCACCATCCCAGCTCAGAACCAGGCTACATGCAAATTAGTCTGTCCCTGGCCCAATGTATCGTGGGGTCAGGGCAGACCAAACTACCAAGCCAATTCTTTTACTGGAAAGGAAACAAGCTTCCGGGGGCCGGTTTCTGGCACTACAGCCGTATTCGGCCCGGCTTGCTTGAATCCTGATGGTGCAGTGAGCAAGGGACTCACATCTGAGCATACCCTTCCACGCTTGTGGTTGACAAAACGATTCAGAAAAGGGGGTGGTGATGGACAGAGTATCTGAATTAAACAAAATACTACTACCCAGTCAGCAGATCAGGGCTTAATCCATCACCGTTTTTTAGCTCACTGCACCATCTCAGCTCAGAACCTGGCTACATGCAAATTAGTCTGTCCCTGGCCCAATGCATCGTGGGGACAGGGCAGACCAAACTACCAAGCCAATTCTTTTACTGGAAAGGAAACAAGCTTCCGGGGACCGGTTTCAGGCATTACAGCCGTCTTCGGTCCGGCTTGCTTGAATCCTGATGGTGCAGTGAGCAATGGACTCACATCTGAGCATACCCTTCCACGCTTGTGGTGGACAAAACGATTCAGAAAAGGGGGTGGTGATGGACAGAGTATCTGTATTAAACAGAATACTACTACCCAGTCAGCAGATCAGGGCTTAATCCATCACAGTTTTTTAGCTCACTGCACCATCCCAGCTCAGAACCAGGCTACATGCAAATTAGTCTGTCCCTGGCCCAATGTATCGTGGGGTCAGGGCAGACCAAACTACCAAGCCAATTCTTTTACTGGAAAGGAAACAAGCTTCCGGGGGCCGGTTTCTGGCACTACAGCCGTATTCGGCCCGGCTTGCTTGAATCCTGATGGTGCAGTGAGCAAGGGACTCACATCTGAGCATACCCTTCCACGCTTGTGGTTGACAAAACGATTCAGAAAAGGGGGTGGTGATGGACAGAGTATCTGAATTAAACAAAATACTACTACCCAGTCAGCAGATCAGGGCTTAATCCATCACCGTTTTTTAGCTCACTGCACCATCTCAGCTCAGAACCTGGCTACATGCAAATTAGTCTGTCCCTGGCCCAATGCATCATGGGGACAGGGCAGACCAAACTACCAAGCCAATTCTTTTACTGGAAAGGAAACAAGCTTCCGGGGACCGGTTTCTGGCATTACAGCCGTCTTCGGCCCGGCTTGCTTGAATCCTGATGGTGCAGTGAGCAAGGGACTCACATCTGAATATACCCTTCCACGCTTGTGGTGGACAAAACGATTCAGAAAAGGGGGGGGTGATGGACAGAGTATCTGTATTAAACAGAATACTACTACCCAGTCAGCAGATCAGGGCTTAATCCATCACCGTTTTTTAGCTCACTGCACCAACCCAGCTCAGAACCTGGCTACATGCAAATTAGTCTGTCCCTGGCCCAATGCATCGTGGGGACAGGGCAGACCAAACTACCAAGCCAATTCTTTTACTGGAAAGGAAACAAGCTTCCGGGGACCGGTTTCTGGCATTACAGCCGTCTTCGGCCCGGCTTGCTTGAATCCTGATGGTGCAGTGAGCAATGGACCTACATCTGAGCATACCCTTCCACGCTTGTGGTGGACAAAATGATTCAGAAAAGGGGGTGGTGATGGACAGAGTATCTGAATTAAACAGAATACTACTACCCAGTCAGCAGATCAGGGCTTAATCCATCACCGTTTTTTAGCTCCCTGCACCATCCCAGCTCAGACCTGGCTACATGCAAATAAGTCTGTGCCTGGCCCAATGCATCGTGGGGACAGGGCAGACCAAACTACCAAGCCAATTTGTTTACTGGAAAGGAAACAAGCTTCCGGGGCCGGTTTCTGGCATTACAGCCGTATTCGGCCCGGCTTGCTTGAATCCTGATGGTGCAGTGAGCAAGGGACTCACATCTGAGCATACCCTTCCACGCTTGTGGTGGACAAAACGATTCAGAAAAGGGGGTGGTGATGGACAGAGTATCTGAATTAAACAGAATACTACTACCCAGTCAGCAGATCAGGGCTTAATCCATCACCGTTTTTTAGCTCACTGCACCATCCCAGCTCAGAACCTGGCTACATGCAAATTAGTCTGTCCCTGGCCCAATGCATCATGGGGACAGGGCAGACCAAACTACCAAGCCAATTCTTTTACTGGAAAGGAAACAAGCTTCCGGGGACCGGTTTCTGGCATTACAGCCGTCTTCGGCCCGGCTTGCTTGAATCCTGATGGTGCAGTGAGCAATGGACTCACATCTAACCATACCCTTCCACGCTTGTGGTGGACAAAATTATTCAGAAAAAGGGGTGGTGATGGACAGAGTATCTGAATTAAACAGAATACTACTACCCAGTCAGCAGATCAGGGCTTAATCCATCACCGTTTTATAGCTCACTGCACCATCCCAGCTCAGAACCTGGCTACATGCAAATTAGTCTGTCCCTGGCCCAATGCATCATGGGGACAGGGCAGACCAAACTACCTGCCAATTCTTTTACTGGAAAGGAAACAAGATTCCGGGGACCAGTTTCTGGCATTACAGCCGTCTTCGGCCCGGCTTGCATGAATCCTGATGGTGCAGTGAGCAAGGGACTCACATCTGAGCATACCCTTCCACGCTTGTGGTGGACAAAACGATTCAGGAAAGGGGGTGGTGATGGGCAGAGTATATGAATTAAACAGAATACCACTACCCAGTCAGCAGATCAGGGCTTAATCCATCACCGTTTTTTAGCTCACTGCACCATCCCAGCTCAGAACCTGGCTACATGCAAATTAGTCTGTCCCTGGCCCAATGCATCATGGGGACAGGGCAGACCAAACTACCAAGCCAATTCTTTTACTGGAAAGGAAACAAGCTTCCGGGGACCGGTTTCTGGCATTACAGCCGTCTTCGGCCCGACTTGCTTGAATCCTGATGGTGCAGTGAGCAAGGGACTCACATCTGAGCATACCCTTCCACGCTTGTGGTGGACAAAACGATTCAGAAAAGGGGGTGGTGATGGACAGAGTATCTGTATTAAACAGAATACTACTACCCAGTCAGCAGATCAGGGCTTAATCCATCACAGTTTTTTAGCTCACTGCACCATCCCAGCTCAGAACCAGGCTACATGTAAATTAGTCTGTCCCTGGCCCAATGTATCGTGGGGTCAGGGCAGACCAAACTACCAAGCCAATTCTTTTACTGGAAAGGAAACAAGCTTCCGGGGGCCGGTTTCTGGCACTACAGCCGTATTCGGCCCGGCTTGCTTGAATCCTGATGGTGCAGTGAGCAAGGGACTCACATCTGAGCATACCCTTCCACGCTTGTGGTTGACAAAACGATTCAGAAAAGGGGGTGGTGATGGACAGAGTATCTGAATTAAACAAAATACTACTACCCAGTCAGCAGATCAGGGCTTAATCCATCACCGTTTTTTAGCTCACTGCACCATCTCAGCTCAGAACCTGGCTACATGCAAATTAGTCTGTCCCTGGCCCAATGCATCGTGGGGACAGGGCAGACCAAACTACCAAGCCAATTCTTTTACTGGAAAGGAAACAAGCTTCCGGGGACCGGTTTCAGGCATTACAGCCGTCTTCGGCCCGGCTTGCTTGAATCCTGATGGTGCAGTGAGCAATGGACTCACATCTGAGCATACCCTTCCACGCTTGTGGTGGACAAAACGATTCAGAAAAGGGGGTGGTGATGGACAGAGTATCTGAATTAAACAGAATACTACTACCCAGTCAGCAGATCAGGGCTTAATCCATCACCGTTTTTTAGCTCCCTGCACCATCCCAGCTCAGACCTGGCTACATGCAAATAAGTCTGTGCCTGGCCCAATGCATCGTGGGGACAGGGCAGACCAAACTACCAAGCCAATTCGTTTACTGGAAAGGAAACAAGCTTCCGGGGGCCGGTTTCTGGCATTACAGCCGTATTCGGCCCGGCTTGCTTGAATCCTGATGGTGCAGTGAGCAAGGGACTCACATCTGAGCATACCCTTCCACGCTTGTGGTGGACAAAACGATTCAGAAAAGGGGGTGGTGATGGACAGAGTATCTGAATTAAACAGAATACTACTACCCAGTCAGCAGATCAGGGCTTAATCCATCACCGTTTTTTAGCTCACTGCACCATCCCAGCTCAGAACCTGGCTACATGCAAATTAGTCTGTCCCTGGCCCAATGCATCATGGGGACAGGGCAGACCAAACTACCAAGCCAATTCTTTTACTGGAAAGGAAACAAGCTTCCGGGGACCGGTTTCTGGCATTACAGCCGTCTTCGGCCCGGCTTGCTTGAATCCTGATGGTGCAGTGAGCAAGGGACTCACATCTAACCATTCCCTTCCACGCTTGTGGTGGACAAAATTATTCAGAAAAGGGGGTGGTGATGGACAGAGTATCTGAATTAAACAGAATACTACTACCCAGTCAGCAGATCAGGGCTTAATCCATCACCGTTTTATAGCTCACTGCACCATCCCAGCTCAGAACCTGGCTACATGCAAATTAGTCTGTCCCTGGCCCAATGCATCATGGGGACAGGGCAGACCAAACTACCAGCCAATTCTTTTACTGGAAAGGAAACAAGATTCCGGGGACCAGTTTCTGGCATTACAGCCGTCTTCGGCCCGACTTGCATGAATCCTGATGGTGCAGTGAGCAAGGGACTCACATCTGAGCATACCCTTCCACGCTTGTGGTGGACAAAACGATTCAGGAAAGGGGGTGGTGATGGGCAGAGTATATGAATTAAACAGAATACCACTACCCAGTCAGCAGATCAGGGCTTAATCCATCACCGTTTTTTAGCTCACTGCACCATCCCAGCTCAGAACCTGGCTACATGTAAATTAGTCTGTCCCTGGCCCAATGCATCATGGGGACAGGGCAGACCAAACTACCAAGCCAATTCTTTTACTGGAAAGGAAACAAGCTTCCGGGGACCGGTTTCTGGCATTACAGCCGTCTTCGGCCCGACTTGCTTGAATCCTGATGGTGCAGTGAGCAAGGGACTCACATCTGAGCATACCCTTCCACGCTTGTGGTCGACAAAACGATTCAGAAAAGGGGGTGGTGATGGACAGAGTATCTGAATTAAACAGAATACTACTACCCAATCAGCAGATCAGGGCTTAATCCATCACCATTTTTAGCTCACTGCACCATCCCAGCTCAGAACCTGGCTACATGCAAATTAGTCTGTCCCTGGCCCAATGCATCATGGGGACAGGGCAGACCAAACTACCAAGCCAATTCGTTTACTGGAAAGGAAACAAGCTTCCGGGGGCCGGTTTCTGGCATTACAGCCGTATTCGGCCCGGCTTGCTTGAATCCTGATGGTGCAGTGAGCAAGGGACTCACATCTGAGCATACCCTTCCACGCTTGTGGTGGACAAAACGATTCAGAAAAGGGGGTGGTGATGGACAGAATATCTGAATTAAACAGAATACTACTACCCAGTCAGCAGATCAGGGCTTAATCCATCACCGTTTTTTAGCTCACTGCACCATCCCAGCTCAGAACCTGGCTACATGCAAATTAGTTTGTCCCTGGCCCAATGCATCATGGGGACAGGGCAGACCAAACTACCAAGCCAATTCTTTAACTGGAAAGGAAACAAGCTTCCGGGGACCGGTTTCTGGCATTACAGCCGTCTTCGGCCCGACTTGCTTGAATCCTGATGGTGCAGTGAGCAAGGGACTCACATCTGAGCATACCCTTCCACGCTTGTGGTCGACAAAACGATTCAGAAAAGGGGGTGGTGATGGACAGAGTATCTGAATTAAACAGAATACTACTACCCAATCAGCAGATCAGGGCTTAATCCATCACCATTTTTAGCTCACTGCACCATCCCAGCTCAGAACCTGGCTACATGCAAATTAGTCTGTCCCTGGCCCAATGCATCATGGGGACAGGGCAGACCAAACTACCAAGCCAATTCGTTTACTGGAAAGGAAACAAGCTTCCGGGGGCCGGTTTCTGGCATTACAGCCGTATTCGGCCCGGCTTGCTTGAATCCTGATGGTGCAGTGAGCAAGGGACTCACATCTGAGCATACCCTTCCACGCTTGTGGTGGACAAAACGATTCAGAAAAGGGGGTGGTGATGGACAGAATATCTGAATTAAACAGAATACTACTACCCAGTCAGCAGATCAGGGCTTAATCCATCACCGTTTTTTAGCTCACTGCACCATCCCAGCTCAGAACCTGGCTACATGCAAATTAGTTTGTCCCTGGCCCAATGCATCATGGGGACAGGGCAGACCAAACTACCAAGCCAATTCTTTTACTGGAAAGGAAACAAGCTTCCGGGGACCGGTTTCTGGCATTACAGCCGTCTTCGGCCCGGCTTGCTTGAATCCTGATGGTGCAGTGAGCAAGGGACTCACATCTGAGCATACCCTTCCACGCTTGTGATGGACAAAATGATTCAGAAAAGGAGGTGGTGATGGACAGAGTATCTGAATTAAACAGAATACTACTACCCAGTCAGCAGATCAGGGCTTAATCCATCACCGTTTTTTAGCTCACTGCACCATCCCAGCTCAGAACCTGGCTACATGCAAATTAGTCTGTCCCTGGCCCAATGCATCATGGGGACAGGGCAGACCAAACTACCAAGCCAATTCTTTTACTGGAAATGAAACAAGCTTCCGGGGACCGGTTTCTGGCATTACAGCCGTCTTCGGCCCGGCTTGCTTGAATCCTGATGGTGCAGTGAGCAAGGGACTCACATCTGAGCATACCCTTCCACGCTTGTGGTGGACAAAACGATTCAGAAAAGGGGGTGGTGATGGACAGAGTATCTGAATTAAACAGAATACTACTACCCAGTCAGCAGATCAGGGCTTAATCCATCACCGTTTTTTAGCTCACTGCACCATCCCAGCTCAGAACCTGGCTACATGCAAATTAGTCTGCCCCTGGCCCTATGCATCATGGGGACAGGGCAGACCAAACTACCAAGCCAATTCTTTTACTGGAAAGAAAACAAGCTTCAGGGGACCGGTTTCTGGCATTACAGCCGTCTTTGGCCCGAATTGCTTGAATCCTGATGGTGCAGTGAGCAAGGGACTCACATCTGAGCATACCCTTCCACGCTTGTGGTGGACAAAACGATTCAGAAAAGGGGGTGGTGATGGACAGAGTATCTGAATTAAACAGAATACTACTACCCAGTCAGCAGATCAGGGCTTAATCCATCACCGTTTTTTAGCTCACTGCACCATCCCAGCTCAGAACCTGGCTACATGCAAATTAGTCTGTCCCTGGCCCAATGCATCATGGGGACAGGGCAGACCAAACTACCAAGCCAATTCTTTTACTGGAAAGGAAACAAGCTTCCGGGGGCCGGTTTCTGGCATTACAGCCGTATTCGGCCCGGCTTGCTTGAATCCTGATGGTGCAGTGAGCAAGGGACTCACATCTGAGCATACCCTTCCACGCTTGTGGTGGACAAAACGATTCAGAAAAGGGGGTGGTGATGGACAGAGTATCTGAATTAAACAGAATACTACTACCCAGTCAGCAGATCAGGGCTTAATCCATCACCGTTTTTTAGCTCACTGCACCATCCCAGCTCAGAACCTGGCTACATGCAAATTAGTCTGTCCCTGGGCCAATGCATCATGGGGACAGGGCAGACCAAACTACCAGCCAATTCTTTTACTGGAAAGGAAACAAGATTCCGGGGACCAGTTTCTGGCATTACAGCCGTCTTCGGCCCGGCTTGCATGAATCCTGATGGTGCAGTGAGCAAGGGACTCACATCTGAGCATACCCTTCCACGCTTGTGGTGGACAAAACGATTCAGGAAAGGGGGTGGTGATAGGCAGAGTATATGAATTAAACAGAATACCACTACCCAGTCAGCAGATCAGGGCTTAATCCATCACCGTTTTTTAGCTCACTGCACCATCCCAGCTCAGAACCTGGCTACATGCAAATTAGTCTGTCCCTGGCCCAATGCATCATGGGGACAGGGCAGACCAAACTACCAAGCCAATTCTTTTACTGGAAAGGAAACAAGCTTCCGGGGACCGGTTTCTGGCATTACAGCCGTCTTCGGCCCGACTTGCTTGAATCCTGATGGTGCAGTGAGCAAGGGACTCACATCTGAGCATACCCTTCCACGCTTGTGGTCGACAAAACGATTCAGAAAAGGGGGTGGTGATGGACAGAGTATCTGAATTAAACAGAATACTACTACCCAATCAGCAGATCAGGGCTTAATCCATCACCATTTTTAGCTCACTGCACCATCCCAGCTCAGAACCTGGCTACATGCAAATTAGTCTGTCCCTGGCCCAATGCATCATGGGGACAGGGCAGACCAAACTACCAAGCCAATTCGTTTACTGGAAAGGAAACAAGCTTCCGGGGGCCGGTTTCTGGCATTACAGCCTTATTCGGCCCGGCTTGCTTGAATCCTGATGGTGCAGTGAGCAAGGGACTCACATCTGAGCATACCCTTCCACGCTTGTGGTGGACAAAACGATTCAGAAAAGGGGTGTGGTGATGGACAGAATATCTGAATTAAACAGAATACTACTACCCAGTCAGCAGATCAGGGCTTAATCCATCACCGTTTTTTAGCTCACTGCACCATCCCAGCTCAGAACCTGGCTACATGCAAATTAGTTTGTCCCTGGCCCAATGCATCATGGGGACAGGGCAGACCAAACTACCAAGCCAATTCTTTTACTGGAAAGGAAACAAGCTTCCGGGGACCGGTTTCTGGCATTACAGCCGTCTTCGGCCCGGCTTGCTTGAATCCTGATGGTGCAGTGAGCAAGGGACTCACATCTGAGCATACCCTTCCACGCTTGTGATGGACAAAATGATTCAGAAAAGGAGGTGGTGATGGACAGAGTATCTGAATTAAACAGAATACTACTACCCAGTCAGCAGATCAGGGCTTAATCCATCACCGTTTTTTAGCTCACTGCACCATCCCAGCTCAGAACCTGGCTACATGCAAATTAGTCTGTCCCTGGCCCAATGCATCATGGGGACAGGGCAGACCAAACTACCAAGCCAATTCTTTTACTGGAAATGAAACAAGCTTCCGGGGACCGGTTTCTGGCATTACAGCCGTCTTCGGCCCGGCTTGCTTGAATCCTGATGGTGCAGTGAGCAAGGGACTCACATCTGAGCATACCCTTCCACGCTTGTGGTGGACAAAACGATTCAGAAAAGGGGGTGGTGATGGACAGAGTATCTGAATTAAACAGAATACTACTACCCAGTCAGCAGATCAGGGCTTAATCCATCACCGTTTTTTAGCTCACTGCACCATCCCAGCTCAGAACCTGGCTACATGCAAATTAGTCTGCCCCTGGCCCTATGCATCATGGGGACAGGGCAGACCAAACTACCAAGCCAATTCTTTTACTGGAAAGAAAACAAGCTTCCGGGGACCGGTTTCTGGCATTACAGCCGTCTTTGGCCCGAATTGCTTGAATCCTGATGGTGCAGTGAGCAAGGGACTCACATCTGAGCATACCCTTCCACGCTTGTGGTGGACAAAACGATTCAGAAAAGGGGGTGGTGATGGACAGAGTATCTGAATTAAACAGAATACTACTACCCAGTCAGCAGATCAGGGCTTAATCCATCACCGTTTTTTAGCTCACTGCACCATCCCAGCTCAGAACCTGGCTACATGCAAATTAGTCTGTCCCTGGCCCAATGCATCATGGGGACAGGGCAGACCAAACTACCAAGCCAATTCTTTTACTGGAAAGGAAACAAGCTTCCGGGGGCCGGTTTCTGGCATTACAGCCGTATTCGGCCCGGCTTGCTTGAATCCTGATGGTGCAGTGAGCAAGGGACTCACATCTGAGCATACCCTTCCACGCTTGTGGTGGACAAAACGATTCAGAAAAGGGGGTGGTGATGGACAGAGTATCTGAATTAAACAGAATACTACTACCCAGTCAGCAGATCAGGGCTTAATCCATCACCGTTTTTTAGCTCACTGCACCATCCCAGCTCAGAACCTGGCTACATGCAAATTAGTCTGTCCCTGGCCCAATGCATCATGGGGACAGGGCAGACCAAACTACCAAGCCAATTCTTTTACTGGAAAGGAAACAAGCTTCCGGGGACCGGTTTCTGGCATTACAGCCGTCTTCGGCCCGGCTTGCTTGAATCCTGATGGTGCAGTGAGCAAGGGACTCACATCTAACCATACCCTTCCACGCTTGTGGTGGACAAAATTATTCAGAAAAGGGGGTGGTGATGGACAGAGTATCTGAATTAAACAGAATACTACTACCCAGTCAGCAGATCAGGGCTTAATCCATCACCGTTTTATAGCTCACTGCACCATCCCAGCTCAGAACCTGGCTACATGCAAATTAGTCTGTCCCTGGCCCAATGCATCATGGGGACAGGGCAGACCAAACTACCAGCCAATTATTTTACTGGAAAGGAAACAAGATTCCGGGGACCAGTTTCTGGCATTACAGCCGTCTTCGGCCCGGCTTGCTTAAATCCTGATGGTGCAGTGAGCAAGGGACTCACATCTGAGCATACCCTTCCACGCTTGTGGTGGACAAAACGATTCAGGAAAGGGGGTGGTGATAGGCAGAGTATATGAATTAAACAGAATACCACTACCCAGTCAGCAGATCAGGGCTTAATCCATCACCGTTTTTTAGCTCACTGCACCATCCCAGCTCAGAACCTGGCTACATGCAAATTAGTCTGTCCCTGGCCCAATGCATCATGGGGACAGGGCAGACCAAACTACCAAGCCAATTCTTTTACTGCAAAGGAAACAAGCTTCCGGGGACCGGTTTCTGGCATTACAGCCGTCTTCGGCCCGACTTGCTTGAATTCTGATGGTGCAGTGAGCAAGGGACTCACATCTGAGCATACCCTTCCACGCTTGTGGTGGACAAAACGATTCAGAAAAGGGGGTGGTGATGGACAGAGTATCTGTATTAAACAGAATACTACTACCCAGTCAGCAAATCAGGGCTTAATCCATCACAGTTTTTTAGCTCACTGCACCATCCTAGCTCAGAACCAGGCTACATGCAAATTAGTCTGTCCCTGGCCCAATGTATCGTGGGGTCAGGGCAGACCAAACTACCAAGCCAATTCTTTTACTGGAAAGGAAACAAGCTTCCGGGGGCCGGTTTCTGGCACTACAGCCGTATTCGGCCCGGCTTGCTTGAATCCTGATGGTGCAGTGAGCAAGGGACTCACATCTGAGCATACCCTTCCACGCTTGTGGTTGACAAAACGATTCAGAAAAGGGGGTGGTGATGGACAGAGTATCTGAATTAAACAGAATACTACTACCCAGTCAGCAGATCAGGGCTTAATCCATCACCGTTTTATAGCTCACTGCACCATCCCAGCTCAGAACCTGGCTACATGCAAATTAGTCTGTCCCTGGCCCAATGCATCATGGGGACAGGGCAGACCAAACTACCAGCCAATTCTTTTACTGGAAAGGAAACAAGATTCCGGGGACCAGTTTCTGGCATTACAGCCGTCTTCGGCCCGGCTTGCATGAATCCTGATGGTGCAGTGAGCAAGGGACTCACATCTGAGCATACCCTTCCACGCTTGTGGTTGACAAAACGATTCAGAAAAGGGGGTGGTGATGGACAGAGTATCTGAATTAAACAAAATACTACTACCCAGTCAGCAGATCAGGGCTTAATCCATCACCGTTTTTTAGCTCACTGCACCATCTCAGCTCAGAACCTGGCTACATGCAAATTAGTCTGTCCCTGGCCCAATGCATCATGGGGACAGGGCAGACCAAACTACCAAGCCAATTCTTTTACTGGAAAGGAAACAAGCTTCCGGGGACCGGTTTCTGGCATTACAGCCGTCTTCGGCCCGGCTTGCTTGAATCCTGATGGTGCAGTGAGCAAGGGACTCACATCTGAATATACCCTTCCACGCTTGTGGTGGACGAAACGATTCAGAAAAGGGGGTGGTGATGGACAGAGTATCTGTATTAAACAGAATACTACTACCCAGTCAGCAGATCAGGGCTTAATCCATCACCGTTTTTTAGCTCACTGCACCATCCCAGCTCAGAACCAGGCTACATGCAAATTAGTCTGTCCCTGGCCCAATGCATCGTGGGGACAGGGCAGACCAAACTACCAGCCAATTCTTTTACTGGAAAGGAAACAAGCTTCCGGGGACCGGTTTCTGGCATTACAGCCGTCTTCGGCCCGGCTTGCTTGAATCCTGATGGTGCAGTGAGCAATGGACTCACATCTGAGCATACCCTTGCACGCTTGTGGTGGACAAAACGATTCAGAAAAGGGGGTGGTGATGGACAGAGTATCTGAATTAAACAGAATACTACTACCCAGTCAGCAGATCAGGGCTTAATCCATCACCGTTTTTTAGCTCCCTGCACCATCCCAGCTCAGACCTGGCTACATGCAAATAAGTCTGTGCCTGGCCCAATGCATCGTGGGGACAGGGCAGACCAAACTACCAAGCCAATTCGTTTACTGGAAAGGAAACAAGCTTCCGGGGCCGGTTTCTGGCATTACAGCCGTATTCGGCCCGGCTTGCTTGAATCCTGATGGTGCAGTGAGCAAGGGACTCACATCTGAGCATACCCTTCCACGCTTGTGGTGGACAAAACGATTCAGAAAAGGGGGTGGTGATGGACAGAGTATCTGAATTAAACAGAATACTACTACCCAGTCAGCAGATCAGGGCTTAATCCATCACCGTTTTTTAGCTCACTGCACCATCCCAGCTCAGAACCTGGCTACATGCAAATTAGTCTGTCCCTGGCCCAATGCATCATGGGGACAGGGCAGACCAAACTACCAAGCCAATTCTTTTACTGGAAAGGAAACAAGATTCCGAGGACCGGTTTCTGGCTTTACAGCCGTCTTCGGCCCAGCTTGCTTGAATTCTGATGGTGCAGTGAGCAAGGGACTCACATCTGAATATACCCTTCCACGCTTGTGGTGGACAAAACGATTCAGAAAAGGGGGTGGTGATGGACAGAGTATCTGAATTAAACAGAATACTACTACCCAGTCAGCAGATCAGGGCTTAATCCATCACCGTTTTTTAGCTCACTGCACCATCCCAGCTCAGAACCTGGCTACATGCAAATTAGTCTGTCCCTGGCCCCATGCATCATGGGGACAGGGCAGACCAAACTACCAAGCCAATTCTTTTACTGGAAAGGAAACAAGCTTCCGGGGACCGGTTTCTGGCATTAGAGCCGTCTTCGGCCCGGCTTGCTTGAATCCTGATGGTGCAGTGAGCAAGGGACTCACATCTGAGCATACCCTTCCACGCTTGTGGTGGACAAAACGATTCAGAAAAGGGGGTGGTGATGGACAGAGTATCTGAATTAAACAGAATACTACTACCCAGTCAGCAGATCAGGGCTTAATCCATCACCGCTTTTTACCTCACTGCACCATCCCAGCTCAGAACCTGGCTACATGCAAATTAGTCTGTCCCTGGCCCAATGCATCATGGGGACAGGGCAGACAAAACTATAAAGCCAATTCTTTTACTGGAAAGGAAACAAGCTTCCGGGGACCGGTTTCTGGCATTACAGCCGTCTTCGGCCCGACTTGCTTGAATCCTGATGGTGCAGTGAGCAAGGGACTCACATCTGAGCATACCCTTCCATGCTTGTGGTGGACAAAACGATTCAGAAAAGGGGGTGGTGATGGACAGAGTATCTGAATTAAACAGAATACTACTACCCAGTCAGCAGATCAGGGCTTAATCCATCATCGTTTTTTAGCTCTCTGCACCATCCCAGCTCAGAACCTGGCTACATGCAAATTAGTCTGTCCCTGGCCCAATGCATCGTGCGGACAGGGCAGACCAAACTACCAAGCCAATTCTTTTACTGGAAAGGAAACAAGCTTCCGGGGACCGGTTTCTGGCATTACAGCCGTCTTCGGCCCGGCTTGCTTGAATCCTGATGGTGCAGTGAGCAAGGGACTCACATCTGAGCATACCCTTCCACGCTTGTGGTGGACAAAACGATTCAGAAAAGGGGGTGGTGATGGACAGAGTATCTGAATTAAACAGAATACTACTACCCAGTCAGCAGATCAGGGCTTAATCCATCACCGTTTTTTTTAGCTCACTGCACCATCCCAGCTCAGAACCTGGCTACATGCAAATTAGTCTGTCCCTGGCCGAATGCATCATGGGGACAGGGCAGACCAAACTACCAAGCCAATTCTTTTACTGGAAAGGAAACAAGCTTCCGGGGACCGGTTTCTGGCATTACAGCCGTCTTTGGCCCGGCTTGCTTGAATCCTGATGGAGCAGTGAGCAAGGGACTCACATCTGAGCATACCCTTCCACCCTTGTGGTGGACAAAACGATTCAGAAAAGGGGGTGGTGATGGACAGAGTATCTGAATTAAACAGAATACTACTACCCAGTCAGCAGATCAGGGCTTAATCCATCACTGTTTTTAGCTCACTGCACCATCCCAGCTCAGAACCTGGCTACATGCAAATTAGTCTGTCCCTGGCCCAATGCATCATGGGGACAGGGCAGACCAAATTACCAAGCCAATTCTTTTACTGGAAAGGAAACAAGCTTCCGGGGACCGGTTTCTGGCATTACAGCCGTCTTCGGCCCAGCTTGCTTAAATCCTGATGGTGCAGTGAGCAAGGGACTCACATCTGAGCATATCCTTCCACGCTTGTGGTGGACAAAACGATTCAGAAAAGGGTATGGTGATGGACAGAGTATCTGAATTAAACAGAATACTACTACCCAGTCAGCAGAACAGGGCTTAATCCATCACCGTTTTTTAGCTCACTGCACCATCCCAGCTCAGAACCTGGCTACATGCAAATTAGTCTATTCCTGGCCCAATGCATCATGGGGACAGGGCAGACCAAACTACCAAGCCAATTCTTTTACTGGAAAGGAAACAAGCTTCCGGGGACCGGTTTCTGGCATTACAGCCGTCTTCGGCCCGGCTTGCTTGAATCCTGATGGTGCAGTGAGCAAGGGACTCACATCTGAGCATACCCTTCCACGCTTGTGGTGGACAAAACGATTCAGAAAAGGGGGTGGTGATGGACAGAGTATCTGAATTAAACAGAATACTACTACCCAGTCAGCAGATCAGAGCTTAATCCATCACCGTTTCTTAGCTCACTGCACCATCCCAGCTCAGAACCTGGCTACATGCAAATTAGTCTGTCCCGGGCCCAATGCATCATGGGGACAGGGCAGACCAAACTACCAAGCCAATTCTTTTACTGGAAAGGAAACAAGCTTTCGGGGACCGGTTTCTGGCATTACAGCCATCTTCGGCCCGGCTTGCTTGAATCCTGATGGAGCAGTGAGCAAGGGACTCACATCTGAGCATACCCTTCCACGCTTGTGGTGGACAAAACGATTCAGAAAAGGGGGTGGTGATGGACAGAGTATCTGAATTAAACAGAATACTACTACCCTGTCAGCAGACTTGCGTTGAACAGGGTTAGTGGCACCACGTGTCGCAGGCCTGCGACATGGAATTATGCCTCACTGATCGAAGGGAGTCTGGTGCTGTGGCCGCTTCCATGGACTTGGGGTCACTGCCATTCAGGACTCAGGACACAGTTCCACATGTGGGACCTACTGGGACAAAGGGTACGCCGGGGGAGTATGTCAATGAGGAAGGAGTAAGGTGGGACAGCGTTGTGGGACCCACCGATGGTCTGCGAAGGCTGCAGAGGTTTCGGGACTGGGGCTTGGAGCTTGCCCTGGCATGTTGTGGGCCCTCTTTGACACACGACGATGTCGGAGGTGAGCAGTGAGGCCGTGGGGTGCTGTGGCGGGCAGGCCTGGTCTGGGTATCAGCGTCCGGGGGTACAGCAGGCGCACAGGGTCGCAGGCCCCGCTGCTCACAGAGTCGGCCTTGTGGCGGATTGAGAGGCGCCGCCCTGTCATTGACGTTGGCCTTTCTGGGAGAGAACCACGCTCTGCCCCACGGGGTTTTTGCCCACACCCTTGCACAGCCCTGGCATACTCAGGGCCAACCCACTACGCTCATGCACATCGGGGGGGGGGGCGCAGTGAGCGGCATTTCCGCTAACTGAGCCGCGGCCTGGTGTGACATGGCTGCGTCAACTGTTCACTACTCTACAGTCACCAGCAGTTGTGGTCTAAATCAACATATCTGTGGTTTACATACCCATGTCTATCCTGCACATCCACGCCTCCCTTGTCGTTGTGTACATTCCCAATCACGGGTCACTTGCATCCTTCGCACATGGCTGCATTCCGGATCTACACACGTTCAGCTGGTGTGTGGCTGTGGTGGCATGATATAGCTTTATTGTGTGCAGGGGTAAGCCAGGATCACCATGGAGTAGTGTTGTCATGTCTGGTAGGTGGGCATGTTGATTGACATGTTGTATGTGGTTTGGTCATGTGTGCATTCCCACAGTTGTGCGTTGTGTGATGGTTGCTTTGAGGTGTGTGGTTTGTTGATTTGGCACTTACCAACGAGCAGTCCAGTTCCATATGTGCCATCTTGGAAGCTCTGGTTGATAATGGACTGTCAGAAGATGTGGGAATCGTGCACACTGCCGGGGTAGTTTGCGACAACATTGGTGAAGAGTCCCTGGTGGTTCACTATTGCCTGCACATTCATAGAATGTGTGTGCTTTCTGTTGAGGTAATGGTGTGCAGTACCCGCAGGGGGCACAAGTGGGACTTGTGTGCAGTCTATTACCCCCAACACGGCCGGCAATCCAGCTATGGCGTAGAAGCCCTGCTTGGTCTCCTGCTGTTCCTGCGCCGTGTGTGGGAAGTGAAGGTACTGGGGTATGAAGCTGAGGATGGCATCTAGGACAGGTGTGATGAACTTTCATAGGGCTGGCTGTGAAACCCCTCTGACTCTGGCAGTTCTTGGTTGGAATGTCCCAGAGACCAACAGGTGCTGCACAGCCAGCAGCTTTGTCTGTGGAGGGATGTTGGTTCTCCGCTGTGTTGGTACCGTCAACCTGTGGGCGATGTGGGTCATGATGCGGATGATGGTTGTCCTTTTGATCCTGTAGTGGGCAATGACTTCCTCAGGCGTTAGGTCTGTGAGACTGGTGCATTTTCGGTAGGTCCGCTGTCTTACTCTGCGCTACTTCTGTGGGGGTCCGGGGAGGGTGAGTCCGAGTCCTGGGGGGTTGGCGTTCCTGGGGGGGAGTTGCAGTGGATGTTGTGACCCTGTTGGGCCTCCGAGCTGCATGATGAGTAGCTCCATGGCCTCATTTGTTATTCATGTGTGGCTGTGTGTGGGGCTCCGTTGCCTACTGAAGGTAGTCGTCCGGCTTTACACCTGCAGTAGGCAGCTGTTAAATACCTACTGCTACCGCCGCTAATCGCGTGCTTTTGACTCGCATTGCGGACCTGGCAGTTTGTTGTGAACGTGGTGTTGTAGATTTTTCATGTGTTTTTGCACGGGAATGC
Source organism: Lissotriton vulgaris (assembly GCF_964263255.1). Lineage (NCBI taxonomy): Eukaryota > Metazoa > Chordata > Amphibia > Caudata > Salamandridae > Lissotriton > Lissotriton vulgaris. The sequence goes on along the minus strand of NC_141693.1, from coordinate 898,394,868 downwards.
CTACTCTGCATCTCAGTAGGGTTAGTTGGTGGTGTCCACCGTGGAGATAAATTTTGGGGCAGTTATCGCGGGAATGCAGGCGATGTCTGCAGTTTGCACAAGCGTGTGAATAGGGTGTTAAATCTATCTCCACTTTTGATGCGTTAAGGTGGAGATAAATCGGAGTTAAGTCCTTGTGAATAACCCCCTTAGTGTGAGCCTGATAGCTTGGTACAGTGATAGCTTAGCAGCAGCGCAGGCCTTTCAGTAATACCTGTTAGTTCCGCTTGTGTAAAAGGGGTGCTGAAATGGCGCCCAAACAGAGTGGGGGCGACGAATCCAGCTCTGTCATAGTCTACTGTCTGACTGAAAGCAATAACAAATGTTGCCTCATTCACGTTTTCCGAAACGAGACAACCTGCTATATAACCAAAATGGCTCGCCGTTTACTTCCTTACACATTTCCAATAGAGCAAACCAATAAATCTGATGGGGAAAGGCTTTCTAAGCACCCGAAATAATTAAATGCTCATGACTGTTTATAGGTTTTATGTCCAGCAGAGGCAAACTATGGGAACTCCCAGACCCGCTGTATAACATGGCGCACAGTATAACTTTTATTAACTTTGACTATGTGAACAAAATTCATAAGGAGGCGCTGAAACTTAATCCTGCTCTTTGGAGCCCGCGCTGGCTATTAAAGCAATACAGCCCTCTGTAAAAGGCTACACTAGCAATAGTGTGACGTTACACGAATATAGCTTTTATAGTTTGCAAACGAAAGGAAAATGAACACTGTGGAGTCCAACAGTGACTTATGTTGGCAGGTGTTGCTGTACCAGGCAGAAGAAAATGATTTTTCCTTTTTTGTTAGGGATTATGCAGTGCTCCTGGAATGTAACAATGTGCCGTTAAAACCACCACATTAAAAGTCGACTAACCCGTAGAAAGCGTCGTAAAAGTGTTATTAGCAGTTTCCTAATATCAATAACACAATTAACTACTGCAGTAGGGATTTCTTCGCTGTATTTTCATGTATTCACGTTCACACACACACACACACATACAAAAGCACATACATTTATATTAATTCAATAATTTTTAATGGTACAATGCGTTGTTGTAGCTGGAACCAACATTATCTGATTATAATTATGTAATATTGTTCTTATACACACACATCCAAGCTATTTTTTCGGCCTTGTTTGCGTGTGTATTTTTTGGGGGTGGGGGATGGGCGGTTTCCCGTTCTAGTTAAGGGTGGAAATAACTGAAATCTAGAATCTAATCAGGAGTTTGTCCATTTTCCGCTGTCTCCCAATGTCAGAGTGCTTTTGTGGTTTTTGCATGGCCCACTTCTGAATTAGTATGGCGTTGTGGGGCTTTGCGCGCCGTCTGGTATTGCATGGGTCTGGTGTTATCTGCAAAGCAACAGGTTAGAGGGGTACCTTCTGCAGGTCCCACAATGAGAGATTGCATATCTTGACCAGGTGCCAGTCCCTCCCTACTCAAGAGCTGGTCTGTCTCTGGGCCCAGTGGTTATGTCAGTGCCCCTGTGTCCCTCGCGTAGGACCTGATTCCGGGTGGGGAGGTGAATTCCGATCCCTGTGCAGAACCGAGTTGGAGGAAACGCGAGAATTCCACGTTTCACAATAAACACCTCACTCCTGCAATTGTGCGCTGACCAATTTCCGCACGCGATCTGTGTTGAAAGCCTCTGATACATAAGGAAAAAGGTGCGGTAAAACCCCCTTTCTGCATGCCAGTCTTCGACTTCCCAATGCAAGATAATTAATGAGAGGTACTTTCTTGCACCCAATAAATACCCCAAAACGAGGAATCAATTCAACATTAACCGGATGTAGTAATACCTTACAAGTTTCTCCAAACTGGGAACGAGTGCCTCACTGCCTCGGTGTCTGCTTCCCGAGCCGAGCCCCCGTCTTCACTCCGTCTAAATGAATATATTCCCCGTCGTCAGTGTCAGTGATTGTCGCTTCTTGGTCCTGTGTGTATATACCATCAAGTGCATCTATAGGAGAATATGTCTGACGTGTTACCGTAACAGAGTATGTGTCTGTCGCGCCTCTCATTCAGCTTTGTCTGCCAATACCGGCCAGAGCAGGTGCCGACGTGTCCTTGTCTCCATGACCTAGTGGTAGTGAAAGTGCCACCCTGCCACCGTGTCCTTGTCTCCATGACCTAGTGGTAGTGAAACTGCCACCCTGTGGTAGTGAAAGTGCCACTGTGCCCCCCGTCCTTGTCTCCATGACCTAGTGGTAGTGAAAGTGCCACCCTGCCACCGTGTCCTTGTCTCCATGACCTAGTGGTAGTGAAACTGCCACCCTGTGGTAGTGAAAGTGCCACTGTGCCCCCCGTCCTTGTCTCCATGACCTAGTGGTAGTGAAAGTGCCACCCTGCCCCCCGTCCTTGTCTCCATGACCTAGTGGTAGTGAAAGTGCCACCCTGCCACTGTGTCCTTGTCTCAATGACCTAGTGGTAGTGAAAGTGCCACCCTGCCACTGTGTCCTTTTCTCCATGACCTAGTGGTAGTGAAAGTGCCACCCTGCCACCGTGTCCTTGTCTCCATGACCTAGTGATAGTGAAAGTGCCACCCTGTGGTAGTGAAAGTGCCACTGTGCCTCCCGCCCTTGTCTCCATGACCAAGTGGTAGTGAAAGTGCCACCCTGCCCCCTGTCCTTGTCTCCATGACCTAGTGGTAGTGAAACTGCCACCATGTGGTAGTGAAAGTGCCACCCTGCCCCCCGTCCTTGTCTCCATGACCTAGTGGTAGTGAAAGTGCCACCCTGCCACCGTGTCCTTGTCTCCATGACCTAGTGGTAGTGAAACTGCCACCCTGTGGTAGTGAAAGTGCCACTGTGCCCCCCGTCCTTGTCTCCATGACCTAGTGGTAGTGAAAGTGCCACCCTGCCCCCGTCCTTGTCTCCATGACCTAGTGGTAGTGAAAGTGCCACCCTGCCCCTCGTCCTTGTCTCCATGACCTAGTGGTAGTGAAAGTGCCACCCTGCCACTGTGTCCTTTTCTCCATGACCTAGTGGTAGTGAAAGTGCCACCCTGCCACCGTGTCCTTGTCTCCATGACCTAGTGATAGTGAAAGTGCCACCCTGTGGTAGTGAAAGTGCCACTGTGCCTCCCGCCCTTGTCTCCATGACCAAGTGGTAGTGAAAGTGCCACCCTGCCCCCTGTCCTTGTCTCCATGACCTAGTGGTAGTGAAACTGCCACCATGTGGTAGTGAAAGTGCCACCCTGCCCCCCGTCCTTGTCTCCATGACCTAGTGGTAGTGAAAGTGCCACCCTGCCACCGTGTCCTTGTCTCCATGACCTAGTGGTAGTGAAACTGCCACCCTGTGGTAGTGAAAGTGCCACTGTGCCCCCCGTCCTTGTCTCCATGACCTAGTGGTAGTGAAAGTGCCACCCTGCCCCCCGTCCTTGTCTCCATGACCTAGTGGTAGTGAAGTGCCACCCTGCCACCGTGTCCTTGTCTCCATGACCTAGTGGTAGTGAAAGTGCCACCCTGTGGTAGTGAAAGTGCTACCCTGCCCCCCGTCTTTGTCTCCATGACCTAGTGGTAGTGAAAGTGCCACCCTGCCACTGTGTCCTTGTCCCCATGAACTAGTGATAGTGAAAGTGTCACCCTGCCACCGTGTCCTTGTCTCCATGACATAGTGGTAGTGAATGTGCCACCCTGTCACTGAGTCCTTGTCTCCATGACCTAGTGGTAGTGAAAGTGCCACTGTGCCCCCGTCCTTGTCTCCATGACCTAGTGGTAGTGAAAGTGCCACCGTGCCCCCCCGTCCTTGTCTCCATGCACTAGTGGTATTGAAAGTGCAACCCTGCCCCCGTCCTTGTCTCCATGACCTAGTGGTAGTGAAAGCGCCACCCTGCCACCGTATCCTTGTCTCCATGACCTAGTGGTAGTGAAAGTGTAGGGTGACCAGAAGTTTAGAACAAAAAACAGGGACATTTCACAAAAATAGAAGGACTGTAATTTTATGTCAAGCGAGCGCACAGAATGACAGTGCTCTTCAGCAGAGAATTACAAAACAGGCAGTAAGAACATACATAAGATGCTATTTTTAAACCCAGTAGTTTGCCTGTGAATTAAATTGCTTTCCTGGAACAACTGCTAACTATCCCCGCTTTGTAAAACATAAAAAACACCTCCCCCCGTTTTTAGTCGACCCTCTCCAAAAACTGGGACATGAGCTACATTTCTCTAAATCTGCCCGGACAGCTGGTGAAAAACAGGGAGCGTCCTGGCAAATCCGGGATGCCTGGTCACCCTATGGAAGTGCCACCCTGCCACCGTGTCCTTGTCTCCATGACCTAGTGGTAGTGAAAGTGCCACCCTGCCACTGTGTCCTTGTCTCAATGACCTAGTGGTAGTGAAAGTGCCACCCTGCCACTGTGTCCTTGTCTCCATGACCTAGTGGTAGTGAAAGTGCCACCCTGCCACAGTGTCCTTGTCTCCATGACCTAGTGGTAGTGAAAGTGCCACCCTGTGGTAGTGAAAGTGCCACTGTGCCTCCCGTCCTTGTCTCCATGACCAAGTGGTAGTGAAAGTGCCACCCTGCCCCCCCGTCCTTGTCTCCAAGACCTAGTGGTAGTGAAAGTGCCACCCTGCCCCCCGTCCTTGTCTCCATGACCTAGTGGTAGTGAAAGTGCCACCCTGTGGTAGTGAAAGTGCCACTGTGCCTCCCGTCCTTGTCTCCATGACCAAGTGGTAGTGAAAGTGCCACCCTGCCCCCCGTCCTTGTCTCCAAGACCTAGTGGTAGTGAAAGTGCCACCCTGCCACCGTGTCCTTGTCTCCATGACCTAGTGGTAGTGAAACTGCCACCCTGTGGTAGTGAAAGTGCCACCGTGCCCCCCGTCCTTGTCTCCATGACCTAGTGGTAGTGAAAGTGCCACCCTGTGGTAGTGAAAGTGCCACCCTGCCCCCGTCCTTGTCTCCATGACCTAGTGGTAGTGAAAGTGCCACCCTGCCACTGTGACCTTGTCCCCAGGAACTAGTGGTAGTGAAAGTGCCACCCTGCCACCGTGTCCTTGTCTCCATGACATAGTGGTAGTGAATGTGCCACCCTGTCACTGAGTGCTTGTCTCCATGACCTAGTGGTAGTGAAAGTGCCACCCTGCCCTTGTCTCCATGACCTAGTGGTAGTGAAAGTGCCACTGTGCCCCCGTCCTTGTCTCCATGACCTAGTGGTAGTGAAAGTGCCACCCTGCCCCCGTCCTTGTCTCCATGACCTAGTGGTAGTGAAAGTGCCACCCTGCCACCGAGTCCTTGTCTCCATGAACTAGTGGTAATGAAAGGTCCACCGTGTCCTTGTCTCCATGACCTAGTGGTAGTGAAAGTGCCATCCTGCCACCGTGTCCTTGTCTCCATGACCTAGTGGTAGTGAAAGTGCCACCCTGCCACCGTGTCCTTGTCTCCACGACCTAGTGTTAATGAAAGTGCCATCCTGCCACCGTGTCCTTGTCTCCATGACCTAGTGGTAGTGAAAGTGCCACCCTGCCACCGTGTCCTTGTCTCCACGACCTAGTGTTAATGAAAGTGCCACCCTGCCACCGTGTCCTTGTCTCCATGACCTAGTGGTAGTGAAAGTGCCACCCTGCCCTCTGTCCTTGTCTCCATGACCTAGTGTTAATGAAAGTGCCACCCTGCCACAGTGTCCTTGTCTCCATGACCTAGTGGTAGTGAAAGTGCCACCCTGCCACTGTGTCCTTGTCTCCACGACCTAGTGTTAATGAAAGTGCCACCCTGCCACCATGTCCTTGTCTCCATGACCTAGTGTTAATGAAAGTGCCACCCTGCCACCCTGTCCTTGTCTCCATGACCTAGTGGTAGTGAAAGTGCCACCCTGCCCTCTGTCCATGTCTCCATGACCTAGTGTTAATGAAAGGGCCACCCTGCCACCGTGTCCTTGTCTCCACGACCTAGTGTTAGTGAAAGTGACACCCTGTCCCGTGTCATTGTCTCCATGAACTAGTGGTAGTGAAAGTGCCACTGTGCCATGTGTCCTTGTCTGCAGGGCCGGACTGGGAATAGCGGGCACCGGGCAATCCCCGAGTGCGCCACACGGGTGGGGCCGGTTTTGGGCCCCTGGGGTCCGTTTTTTGTTACAGGGCCGTTTATGCAGCATAGCTGCAAAACTGGCCCTGTACCAAAATCGGCCGAAAACCGGCCCGGCAAATAGCTCGGTGGCACCTCCAATCCCCCCCCCCCCAGTGGGGAGGGGGGGCCGGCCGAGCAGTTTGCTAGGGCAGGTTTTGGTTCCCAGTCCTGCCCTGCTTGTCTCCATGACTAGTGTTAATGAAAGTGACACCATGCCACGTGTCCTTGTCTCCATGACTAGTGTCAATGAAAGTGCCACCGTGCCCCGTGTCCTTGTCTCCATGACTAGTGTTAGTGAAAGTGACACCCTGCCCCGTGTCCTTGTCTCCATGACTAGTGTTAGTGAAAGTGCCACCCTGCCCCGTGTCCTTGTCTCCATGACTAGTGTTAATGAAAGTGACACCATGCCACGTGTCCTTGTCTCCATGACTAATGTTAATGAAAGTGACACCATGCCCTGTGTCCTTGTCTCCATGACTAGTGTTAAAGAAAGTGACACCATGCCACGTGTCCTTGTCTCCATGACTAGTGTTAATGAAAGTGACACCATGCCCTGTGTCCTTGTCTCCATGACTAGTGTTAATGAAAGTGCCACCCTGCCCCGTGTCCTTGTCTCCATGACTAGTGTTAATGAAAGTGACACCATGCCACGTGTCCTTGTCTCCATGACTAGTGTTAATGAAAGTGACACCATACCCTGTGTCCTTGTCTCCATGACTAGTGTTAATGAAAGTGCCACCCTGCCCCGTGTCCTTGTATCCATGACTAGTGTTAATGAAAGTGACACCATGCCACGTGTCCTTGTCTCCATGACTAGTGTTAATCATGACTAGTGTTAATGAAAGTGACACCATGCCACGTGTCCTTGTCTCCATGACTAGTGTTAATGAAAGTGCCACCCTGCCCTGTGTCCTTGTCTCCATGACTAGTGTTAGTGAAAGTGACACCATGCCACGTGTCCTTGTCTCCATGACTAGTGTTAATGAAAGTGCCACCCTGCTCCGTGTCCTTGTCTCCATGACTAGTGTTAGTGAAAGTGACACCCTGCCCCGTGTCCTTGTCTCCATGACTAGTGTTAATGAAAGTGCCACCCTGCCCCGTGTCCTTGTCTCCATGACTAGTGTTAGTGAAAGTGACACCATGCCACGTGTCCTTGTCTCCATGACTAGTGTTAATGAAAGTGCCACCCTGCCCCGTGTCCTAGTCTCCATGACTAGTGTTAGTGAAAGTGACACCATGCCACGTGTCCTTGTCTCCATGACTAGTGTTAATGAAAGTGCCACCCTGCCCTGTGTCCTTGTCTCCATGACTAGTGTTAGTGAAAGTGACACCATGCCACGTGTCCTTGTCTCCATGACTAGTGTTAATGAAAGTGCCACCCTGCCCCGTGTCCTTGTCTCCATGACTAGTGTTAGTGAAAGTGACACCCTGCCCCGTGTCCTTGTCTCCATGACTAGTGTTAATGAAAGTGCCACCCTGCCCCGTGTCCTTGTCTCCATGACTAGTGTTAGTGAAAGTGACACCCTGCCCCGTGTCCTTGTCTCCATGACTAGTGTTAATGAAAGTGCCACCCTGCCCCGTGTCCTTGTCTCCATGACTAGTGTTAGTGAAAGTGACACCATGCCACGTGTCCTTGTCTCCATGACTAGTGTTAATGAAAGTGCCACCCTGCCCCGTGTCCTTGTCTCCATGACCAGTGTTAATGAAAGTGACACCATGCCACGTGTCCTTGTCTCCATGACTAGTGTTAATGAAAGTGCCACCCTGCCCCGTGTCCTTGTCTCCATGACTAGTGTTAATGAAAGTGACACCATGCCACGTGTCCTTGTCTCCATGACTAGTGTTAATGAAAGTGACACCATACCCTGTGTCCTTGTCTCCATGACTAGTGTTAATGAAAGTGCCACCCTGCCCCGTGTCCTTGTATCCATGACTAGTGTTAATGAAAGTGACACCATGCCACGTGTCCTTGTCTCCATGACTAGTGTTAATGAAAGTGCCACCCTGCCCTGTGTCCTTGTCTCCATGACTAGTGTTAGTGAAAGTGACACCATGCCACGTGTCCTTGTCTCCATGACTAGTGTTAATGAAAGTGCCACCCTGCCCCGTGTCCTTGTCTCCATGACTAGTGTTAGTGAAAGTGACACCCTGCCCCGTGTCCTTGTCTCCATGACTAGTGTTAATGAAAGTGCCACCCTGCCCCGTGTCCTTGTCTCCATGACTAGTGTTAGTGAAAGTGACACCATGCCACGTGTCCTTGTCTCCATGACTAGTGTTAATGAAAGTGCCACCCTGCCCCGTGTCCTTGTCTCCATGACTAGTGTTAATGAAAGTGCCACCCTGCCCCGTGTCCTTGTATCCATGACTAGTGTTAAGGAAAGTGACACCATGCCACGTGTCCTTGTCTCCATGACTAGTGTTAATGAAAGTGCCACCCTGCCCTGTGTCCTTGTCTCCATGACTAGTGTTAGTGAAAGTGACACCATGCCACGTGTCCTTGTCTCCATGACTAGTGTTAATGAAAGTGCCACCCTGCCCCGTGTCCTTGTCTCCATGACTAGTGTTAGTGAAAGTGACACCCTGCCCCGTGTCCTTGTCTTCATGACTAGTGTTAATGAAAGTGCCACCCTGCCCCGTGTCCTTGTCTCCATGACTAGTGTTAGTGAAAGTGGCACCATGCCACGTGTCCTTGTCTCCATGACTAGTGTTAATGAAAGTGCCACCCTGCCCCGTGTCCTAGTCTCCATGACTAGTGTTAGTGAAAGTGACACCATGCCACGTGTCCTTGTCTCCATGACTAGTGTTAATGAAAGTGCCACCCTGCCCCGTGTCCTTGTCTCCATGACTAGTGTTAGTGAAAGTGACACCATGCCACGTGTCCTTGTCTCCATGACTAGTCCTTGTCTCCATGACTAGTGTTAGTGAAAGTGACACCCTGCCCCGTGTCCTTGTCTCCATGACTAGTGTTAATGAAAGTGCCACCCTGCCCCGTGCCCTTGTATCCATGACTAGTGTTAATGAAAGTGACACCATGCCACGTGTCCTTGTCTCCATGACTAGTGTTAATGAAAGTGCCACCCTGCCCCGTGTCCTTGTCTCCATGACTAGTGTTAGTGAAAGTGACACCCTGCCCCGTGTCCTTGTGTTCATGACTAGTGTTAATGAAAGTGCCACCCTGCCCCGTGTCCTTGTCTCCATGACTAGTGTTAGTGAAAGTGGCACCATGCCCCGTGTCCTTGTCTCCATGACTAGTGTTAATGAAAGTGACACCATGCCACGTGTCCTTGTCTCCATGACTAGTGTTAATGAAAGTGCCACCCTGCCCCGTGTCCTTGTCTCCATGACTAGTGTTAGTGAAAGTGCCACCCTGCCCCGTGTCCTTGTCTCCATGACTAGTGTTAATGAAAGTGCCACCCTGCCCCGTGTCCTTGTCTCCATGACTAGTGTTAATGAAAGTGCCACCCTGCCCCGTGTCTTTGTCTCCATGGCCTAATGTTAGTGGAAGTGACACTGACACCCTGTCCCAGTGTGTGTCTCCCTGTCTCCTCTGTAAGTATCTCCCTGTCTCCTACTGAACAGTGTTCCTTTCTGTGCAAGTGACAGTATGGGTTTCTAAGCACCCTGCCATTGGCTCCCTGACCCCTGTGTTAATGCCACTCTGTCGGATACATTTTCTAATGCAGCCTTCCAAAAAACGTGTTCACTGAATGGTAAAGTGTTAGTTCTTCAGGATCCGCATTGTGTATTGATGACACTCAATTTAGAGACGTCTAGTATGAAATCAGCATAATAAATTGAAATCGGAAAACGTTCCAAGCTGTTTTTTTCTGTGAGCAGTTTTACTACCTTGACACACTGACACACTGATGATACCGTATTTCTGTGATTCCAGCTTGCTCCAGCCCCTTGCTTCTAGGAGTTAGACACACCGCCCCCTTCTTCCATGTACAAAGGCTCAGCCTTTCTTCTCTGTTCAAGGTCCTTGCGGGACCACAAGGACATGAGAAATGGACCATCGGGCCGAGGAAGGGAGGACAGAGGAAGGACTGGAGGGGTCTCCTAATCCAATTATGTCCAGTCATCTCGGTCAGTCACGTGCAATCATTATGCCTTTGAATCGGTTGTGATTGATACAATCATTATCGATACCAACAGATCTGCCCCCTGTGCACTATCTCCAAAATCCAGTTTTGACTCAATTGTGGTTTTCACGGACAATGATGACATGCAAACGGGAGCTAAAGACAAAAGTAAACACCGCCGGGCAGATTCACCTGTAAGTGGTAAATAAACACAATCAGATCAAGCTAGCCGCATGAGCCAGGTGCAGTGGCTACAAGATGGCGACTGCAGGTTTCACTTGAACCCCACGCCCCTCAGCCAAGTGTTTGTGATTACTTTAAGTTCAGAAATAGAAGTGTTTGAGATGACTTAAAAGGACAGATTTCAAGTCACTCTAGAGTCTAGACTAATGCCTTAGAATAGAGCGTGTCACTCACGAGTCTGACGTCACGCCTCACCTGTGTTCCAACTTCCATGCAGGCTTCCTCCGTGTTCTCGAACGGCGCACGAGGACGTCTCCGGTCAATTCACCAGTGAGTAGGAAACATTCACGACTAGGGTCGGCTTGGATGTAGAGACCTATTAAAAGTGCCCAGAGAGGCGCCATCAAGGGCGCTCGGGGCTCTTCCAGGTCCTGTGCAATGATGAGTGTACGTTGTTTGCTATGGGATCTTGAAAGGTCAGAGTGGGACAGAAAGACCACTCTGCGTCACAGGAGGAGATGCTATCGCTCAACATACTAAAGTAGAGCGACTGATTATCAAGGAAACAATGGTAGCAGCTGAGCAAAACATCTATTTAGATACTATTAATGAATAGACACACATTCAGTCTCTCTCTCTCCCTCCCTCTCCCCCCTCTCTGTCAGAAGGATCTTTTAACTCGACCCTCTGGGGTCCTGCTTGCTGCGACTGTGGTCATTAAAACACAATCTCCGGTTCCACCCACATGCCTGAGACTGAGACCATTCCAATCCGTGTTCTGCTCAAGAAGGGTCCACAGGCAGAAGCAGCTACTGTGAACATGAACCTGCTCTGTCCATCCTTTTGAAAATAAAGATACTGTTAGTTGAACTGGTGTTTCCAACTCAAATCCCATTTGCTTGCCACCCTCGTTGGGCAACCTTCCCATTCTGCTCATTAGGGTCCTGTTCATTTTCTGAGAACGTTGGGAGGGATTATTAAACCTTAGTTCTCTCTTGATCGTGAAAACAAGCCCGGTATATAATACCCTTATCCACTGTTGTTATTTTGTTATCAATCTTATCTGCATTTTCAGCAAAGACAACTCAAACGAAAATAAAAGAAAAGGAGTAAGAAAGAGGGCATCATTACCAGATGGCATCACATTTTCCTTCCTAGGTATGCCACTTCTCACCATTTCAATCCTTAGTAAAAAAAAAAAAAACTCTCTTAATCTGGCATTCCAGTTTCCCCAGTGCTTAATTTGTGCCAGTGTTTGCACCGATACTTAATTCTGCCTATTTTCAACGAAGCAGATCAGTTTAGCAATTCAATATGCACTTAGAAGTAAAAGTAGCAGCGGATCCAGGTGAATGGGGCTGGCATTCTGTAGCACTGCCAGGGGCAGTAGGTGGCACAAGCTTCAGTTGCGTTCCAATTGATACTATGCCCTGGCACTTATGTTTTTAGATAATTAAGCACTGCACCCACCCAACTTTATATTGCGATGGAATGTCATTAGCTCCAGAGGAGGAGGCCTCTTTCATCAATATCACGGTTCCTTCTCCATTCTGAATACAATTTGCCGAAATCCTATTATATTTCTAGGTATATCTGTGTGCTTCACCTATAGATTTCTCTAGTGTGCAGCAAATATCTTACTACCATGATTCAATAATAAAGCCACTTTCCTTTGACAAACTTGGGCCACTCCAGAAGTATAGTAACGTCACGCTTCCAGCTCTAGCAACAAGCTACAAATTAAATTGTTTATGTGCAAAACCAACTTGATAGCAATTTTCTAGGTGCTTTATTTTTGGTCAAAAAAAGAGACTGACTGGAGGTTCGCTCTTTACTCTTTTCCACTTTTTATTATTACTGGTTAGGGCCTAATGTTACTGAATGCCTGAAGAGAAGCCTGCCTGGTAGAGCCTATCTAATTCTATGTGACCTCTGGTGAATATTTACTTAACTATATATGACCCTATACTGAACTGTGCACCTCTCACCGAAATTCGGCTTTCCCCTTCTCTTGGGTCTGACACGTAATGTATGGCAGTTGAACATATAGCTGGGATTCAAATGTTAGTACTCAAAAGGCTATGGTAGTTAAGGAAAGGTCAGCCCCAATCAGATATTTGTTGCATGAGATGTCGCCAAAAACTGGAATTTGGATCCCTAATTGGGGAAAGAGAGGTATCCTTACTTGAATAACAGAGGAGGGAGAGCTCTTGTAAGGGGATACAGTTAGATTAATCGTATTCAAAGTGGGTGTTATTAAAGGAAAATCTGGCATTGATCTGGCCCTTTTGGACCTACATTGGACACCCAGAGGTTTGGCCTGATGGGGTTGGAGCTCTTGAGCAGTGTGAGGTACATCTCTTACGAGACCTGCCTGGTAACAGAGAGGATGTTTCAGGATCTCTGGTGGCAAAGTTGGAACTGTACATTCTTTACAGGCTTTTACACCAAACCTTTTTGATTGAGGAATGATGGCATTCATTGGAAACTTGGAAGTTTCATTGTTTCTACTAAGAAATGCTTCTCAGATAACTCCTACTTTCTACCAATAGTGATTTGTGCCTTGATCATAAAACTATGAAACATTTATTAACAAAGATGCTTCCTCGCTTCTATTGTTAATCTCCTATCTATCTGAAAGCAGTGGAGCAGAAATGAGTTAACACACATAGAATGAAAGCTCCCATAAATATATTCACTGGGATCATTGTGGTGGCCATTTTGAATCTGTGCAGTGGCCATTTTGAGACGTAATGGCATCTCAAGCTCACCACCTGGAGTCTCGTACTAACAAGTGTATTCAGCAAGAGCAGAGACCTGCTGGCACACTCATCTGCATTAAGGATAAAGTTTCTGAGACTGTGACTCCTAGTAGTTATGGTCTGATGATCACAATTTCTCTTCAAAGTTCAAGGTGAACAAAAGTCCAGAGTTCAGGAGATTCATGTTTGGCGAGTCTCAGGGCACTGAATCTGGCTATGCTGTTCTGCTTTTTACAGAAAACATGTTTTAAACCAGATAGAGGAAAGGCCCAGTATGTGTGTGTGTGTGCACAGGCACACTAGCTGAAAAGTTATACTCTGATGGCAGAACCTGCCTGCTTCCTCAAATGCAATCCGGGTGCAGCATAGGCACACTAATCGATATCTTCAAGAGGATTGGACGTTACATCATCTCTGTTATCAAAAGAAAGCTATTTCGAGGTTTAAGTTTCAACTAGTCCTCTTTATGAGCGTTGAGCCTGGGCCAATTTTGAACCTAAGAGTCAAAGGCGTCAACAATTAATATATCGTGAAAGATCATATAGTATAAGACTGTATCTAATGCTTAAGTCGTTTTGACAATAGCTGGCGAATGTCTGGCTGACATTTTCTTTAAAAGAACCTCTAGATGGAATTTTTTAATATTTATTGTTTATCTCTGGGCAGTGGATGTCCATAGAGGGTTGGAGGAGCGGGCTGCTTCCATGACAATTTCTGACACTGACCGAGAGCCAATAGGAATTCTTGGAGACTGCGTCATTTTTTTTTGGGGGGGGGGGGGGGGGGGGGGGGGGACTGAAGTTCCGGCACAGTAACACCTGTCGGAGATGCCTGGAGTGCTTGGTGTAGGGAGAAGAGTCGTGTTGCGCGGTGGTGCATGGGAAGAGACTTTTCAGAGGGGAGCTCCTAGGGAGGAGAGTAAAGCGGGTGCATTAAAAAAACAAGCATTGGGAAGTGAACAGTTGGGCTTCTGCATGACAGCTATTGTGTGCCCGAATTATTGAATATTGATACAAAATGGCAAAATAAAGAACATGTTTACTGTAGTTCTGAGACTGCACAGCGGTGCATTTTCTCGGTGAAACCCTGAGCAGAACCACGGGTAATTAGTTCCATGAAGAAGAGTTGAACATAGGTACAGTTCTGTATAACATAACATAAATCTCTGTAAAGCACACATTCACCCGTGGGCATCATGTTGCTGAATAACAGATGTTTATTGTTACCCAACTTGATGGTACTCCTTATAGATCTCAGAAGGATGACAGAGAGAGAGTGTGGACCCGCCAGCAAGTAAACCTGTGACCATGAGGTCAAATACAGGCCCCTACAGTATTTGCATTAGTCCAGTAAGCCACCAGACCCGGCTGTATGGATCCACTAAAAGGATAAAGGCCTCAGAGTGCATTCACCCTGTGCCATGGAATTACAATCACCCCAGCTGTTTCTGTTTCCTAGCAAACTCTTGGCAGATTTCATATGTTTCTCAAATAATTGGAGTAATGGACTGTGGGGTGACTGCATATAAAATGCAAACTTATCTGCAGTTTAAGCCAACTCAGGGGCCAAAATATGTGACAGCTTTCCATGCAACCAGATCCTTTCTTTAGGGCAATATGAGGTGCAAGGCAGCTTTGTGAAAGCATGCAGTTACTTACTTATCTCTATAGGGTGCAGTACATGATTTGTGTGGTATGCCTGGTGCAATAAACCAAATCAATAGTTGTGCCTTTTAGTTGCTTGTGGGAAGTGCCCTCAACATATTTTGTCAATCTGTGTTATCCTCAGGTGATAGTTCCTTCTTAGCTTGTCAGGTCAAGCATTAGCAATGGTGTGTTCATAACCTATATGACCTTTAGTAAATAAGTCATGAGGCTGAGCTTCTTAGGCAAAACCATAGACTCATGCTGATGAATAATGATGTGCACCATGGGGAACTTTGAGGTCCATGTTGAATCTTCAGAGCCAAGCATTGCAGGTATTCCTTGTTTTGTTAAGTAATGTTGCCCGCTATCTATAACCTTACGATCCTTTGCTAGGGTTCAGTAGTGGGGAGAATAGGAGGCAGGCGGCCAGAAGAGCCTGAAAGGCAGACATGGGAGAGACAAAGACCTTCCTCTTCCCTCACCCATAATCCCCTCCACTGCCGAAACCCTAGGAGACTCTGGTTTAGCGCTGGGATACTTTAGGGTTACTACGCACTCTACAAAACCTTTAAATAAATAAATAAAGTAGGCTGTATGATAATCTGATGAAGTTACTTGTGTTCCACTTAATTAGGTTGATGGTACAATCTACAGGCGAAGAAAGTCATCCATGAAATTGAATGGTAGGCAGTCTAGGTGTACTTAGCTATTGCACTGTTGAAATCCGGCTTCAAACTGGAGCCGTAGCTCCCTTTCAACAACTATGAAATGTAGGCAAAAAACATTTCCCTGCTTTTATCTCCAATTGCGTAAATCTGATTGTGTTATCTGTGGTTATCTTTTATTTGATTCCTGGCAAATACATCTACATTACTGTTTGAAGTCAGGTCATGTCTCCATTCTGAGGTCTTCCTGGATTGTTGGCTTTGGCATGGAACAGAGACTGACGATAGATTCGGCAGAAAACACCTGGTGATTAGAGCCCCTCCCCTTTGCTTCGCTGACATCATTTTTCATCATTAAGGCATTTGACAGCAGGTTGTGTCTTTCTGAGCCTGCATCTGCAGGAAAGTTGTTAATGTTTCCATACACATGCTGTTAAACTTCATAGAAGACACGTATTCCTTACTATAGGAAGTATTACTTTACAACGCTCTTCACCTTTTTGAAACCACAAAAGGCCTCACTATGGTAATCTCAATGGGGCGAGTAACAAGTGTTAATGGACTACCTGGATCTACGGATTCCACTCTGTGCATGTACAGAGTGTAGTCTGCTTCACCTAGGCACTTTGGTTGCTGAAAGCAGCCGAACTGTGCAGGCGAAGCTCTTGGGGAAAAGAGTAGTTACCAGGGGCTTGGTGCGGTGGTCCAGATTCCCTTAATATTTATGCATTTCTAGGGAAAACTACAAGGTACACCTCTTAAATCGACAATTTCCATTCCCTGCAATTATCACAGCCCTCTGCTACCAAGAATTCTGGGGGGTGGGAATACAGGACACTCGTATTGAGGCCCAAATGAATGAAATTAGGTAATTGGGAGCCAGCCTTCCTAGACATGGTAGTGTATTGGGGTTGCATGACTTCCTTAAATAGCACTGAATTTCAGTCTGCATGAGCCCCTTAAATTTGCGACAAGGATATAATTACTAGTAAGTAATGGTCATAGGTGGATCCCTCATGCAGCTAATCCCATATGAAGACTGGTAACCAGCTAGCAGGGTCATTCGAGAGAATTCAGTCTAACCCATGAACTGGAAGTGTTTGAGGTTGCATGCCTTCAACAGCGCTCAAGCTCAGGAGCGGTGCTGTCATAGATTGCTTGATGAAGCAACGTGGTAGGTCCTTCATGAGGCAAATCAGAGGTTTACCACATTTGCGTTCCACTGCGGGCCTCTCCGAAGAAAGGTAGAGCTAGGAAGTCAGGCGAGTGTTTTTGCTTCACTGGACAAGTCAGTGTAACGCACTGTGATGTCAATGTTCCTGTACCACTCCTTGATAGAGACTGAATACTCTGGCTTCGCAGTGTGGTCCATGGAATCTCCACTGTGTGTTCTACTGTTGTGGGCTCCATATTAAGACAGGCCCCACAGTGTGTTCCCCAAATGTCTGCATTGTGTGCCAGTACCGTGAACTCCATTTTATCTCTTTGTTTCCCCGCACAGGTCTTCCTCTGCCGGTCACCTCAGATGTTGAAGTGCTTGAGGGAGGAGAATGTACTCACAGAGGAAGTTATCGATACTGAAGAATTGACTAGGAGGGGAAGGTTTAAAACTATTAGAATTTGTGCCAGCATAGGTTAATGCTGTCCATCTGAATGTCTTCGTGAATGCAGTGAAACAGTTAGAAATCAGATATGGAGGCAAAATCAGTTGAGTTATGAAGAGTTTCAAATTTTACTCTTAGAGGCAGGAGGCAGGGGAGAACATAGAGGACTACTTTGCTGCGCTTAGAACAGTAGCTGTGGAGACGCGAGAGCACGCAAAATCATTGTGAGCTCTGTGTCGAGGGGGCCCGTTTTCGTCGATGAACTCATCTATTCCAGCCAGAATTTACGGGAAATTAACCCTACAGTCTTCTGTAGACTTACTTGATGCTCTGGTGACTTTCCCTGATGTTTCTGACATCGGTAGAAGTGTTTTTCTTTCTCCTGGTTCTGCTGCCATCTCTGCCTTAAGGTCCTGCCCAGAGTTCCTGTCAGGGGGGCGGAGCAAGTGTTCAGGAAAGGGCCTGGCTTTGGCCTAACCACACCCACAGTCTGTTTTAGCTGCTGCACCAGACATCTCCTTACAGTATTTTTTCTTCATTCACATTATTGTACTGTATTTTGCATTTATTTGCTCCAATCTTTTATATTATATGACGTAGAGAGAATAAAAACACGCAGAATCCTAATATTAAAAGGAAGCAGCAAATTTCTCCTCCTCCTGTAAAATCTAAAATGGTGGAATCTCGTGAACCCTTATTGGCATTAATTCTTGACAAGCTTCATGCATTGCATACCAACACTGATACTATTGCGTCAGAGATTAAAAGCCTATGTAAAGATATGGCTAGTATGGCAATGAAAGTTTCAAATACCTCCATTAAAATACAAGATAACAAAGTTAAAATTGATTGCTTTTGCACCACTTGTGGCAAAAATGTCTCCTATGTCTACTCTTCTCCTGGACATGGAAAATCGTAATAGGGAATACAATTTGCGTATTTTTAATCTATCAGAGGATGTTTAAAGTTCTAATTGCAGACTATAGCTCGAGAATTTGGTACCTGGTCTGTTAAATATTACATTTCTGGAGAAATTTGAAATTGATAAAGCGCATAGGATTCCATCCCATCGCAATCCTCGTCACACCAAGACAAGACAAATGATTTTTAAGGTTTTACGTCACCATCATTTGATCTTGATAAGAAAAGCAGCACAAGAAATACCATCCTTAATGGTTAATGGCAAAAAAATCTTCATTCACCAAGACTTTGCTAAAGAGACTGTTAAGATTCACAAAGATTCACAAAGAATTCTCTGACATTGGTCCTCAATTGAGAAGTCTTGGTTTTAAATATGGCCTATTTGATCCTTCAACAATGTGATTCTGGAAAGATAATCTTTCAAAGCCCTTTCAACGTTCAGAAGTTTTAAAGTTATTCCTGGAACAACACTCATAGCATTCTATGGATACGCATGATTCTGCTACTTGAAAATTGTGACAACATGTATTTCTGATGACATTTTACTGTTCTCTTCACGCTGGGCTCCAACGGATCGGTCATGCTTGTAAAGCGCGTGTGTGTTTCAAATCTGTTATTAATGTTTATTTGTGGTCGTCTTTTTTATGTTTGTTTGTCTCTTTTCTTTTCCCTCCTTTTCCTTATACATTGTTCTAGAACGACTATTTTCTATATTTTTTCTTCAACTTTCTCTCCTCTTCTTAAATTTTACGGCTAATGTTCATAATGTTAAAATAACCTCTTTAAATGTCAAGGGTTTGAGACATCCAGTGAAACGTACAAAGATTTTGGATTATTTACATAGTTGTAAAGCAGATATTTGTTTTATTCAGGAAACACATATTGAAGATAAAATATTAGATTACATGAAAAAAAGTGGGTTGATATTATTGTCTCTTCTCCTGCTAAAGGTAGAAAAAATTGTGTTGCTATTCTTTTTGCTAAAAAACGACATTGTCAAATTAGTAAATCATCTGATTTAGAAGGTAGGTATGTCATAGTTAAAGTTAAAATGCATGATTCTGTTATGTTTTTAAGGAATGTTTATGGTCCAACTGCTGATGATCCTATGTTTTGTTCTAATTTAACTACTGAAGTACTTAAGTTAGGTAATGTTCCTCTTATAGTTGTAGGAGATTTCAACCTTATTTCTTATCCTTTATTGGATAGATGCTCTCTCACAAAATTTCGACCTCCAAAAGCTTTTCTAACTTTTAAATCTTTCTTTAAAATCTACAGAATTAATTGATATTTGGCAATTGCTTTTTCCTACCAAAAAAATGTTTACCTTTTTCTCTAATCCGTATAACTCACATTCGAGACTTGATTATTTACTGATTTCCAGACAATTAATTAATTCTGTGGTTACTCCTGCCATTGGTAATATTGATATCTGATCATGCTTTAATATCTTTTGTTTTGCAATTTAACTCACATTTTAATTCCCAATCCAGATGGAGAATGAATTCTGATAATGTTCTTAATTACCAAAACAAACTGAAAATATTAGATGCTATTCAGGATTATTTTCAACTTAACCCAGAAGGTTCTTCATCCCTGGTGAATATATGGGACACTTTTAAAGCTTATACTATAGGTGCTTCTATCACTCTCATGGCACATGAAAACAAAACTTTGTATGTAATAATTAAAGAATTGGATAAACAGATTGCAAAATTTGAAAGGGTTTTTATTACTTCTAATGACACTCAGTATAGGAGGAAATTACAAAAACTCAGATATGAATTTAATTCCATTCTTAGCAGAAGAGCTGGTATTCAACTCTCCAATTCTAAAGCCAATTTTTGTTTTTATGCTAACAGATCCGGACAGCTTTTAGCTAATTATCTAAGCATTAAAAAAGATAAAACCAAAATTAATTCAATTCAAGGCCCCAATGGGAAAATTGCCATATCGCATATTGATGTTGTTAATTATTTTCTAAATTATTATAATACTTTATATAATCAACCTAACTTTGTTGATTCTTCTATAATTGATTCTTTTTTAAATAAATGTGGATTACCCAAGATTCCACTTTTAACTAAAAATACATTAGATCTACCCATTACTGAAGATGAAATTCGATTAGCCATTAAATCTCTTCAACAAAAAAAATCACCAGGACCAAATGGCATTTCAGCAGAATTCGAAGGAATTTGATTTACAACTTATTCCTCGTTTGTTTAATTTATTTACCTTTTTTAGCTCCACAGGGACTACTACAGGTTCTTTTACTGAAGCTTTCATTGTTGTTTTGCCCAAACCTAATAAAGACCCTTCACTTGTTTCCAATTACCGTCCTATTTCCTTACTAAATCAAGATTGTAAGCTCTATGCCAAAGTGCTTACAACTAGGTTAACCTCTGTTTTAGATTCTATTATTCATCCAGATCAATTAGGGTTTATGAGAAATATATATTCTGCAATAATACAAGAACATTACTGCATGTTATTGAACAAGAGTCCAATTTACCTTTAGCAGCAGGAGTGTTAGCATTGGATGCCGAAAAAGCCTTCGATAAAGTTCATTGGCAATTTTTATTTCGTACTTTATCCGCATTTAACTTTGGTGATATATTTAATTGTATGATTTCTGCGCTTTATTCTACTCCTATAGCCCGTTTATTTATTAATGGCCAAACTTCACACCAATTTTCTCTTTTCAGAGGTACCAGACTGGGTTGTCTCTTCTCCCCGCTCTTATTTCTTCTTGTAAATTACCCGTTGCTTATTTCTACTAGGAATTGTAATGATATTAATGGTATTAATATCAAGGAGGTTAATGTTAAAACGTTAGCATATGCAGATGATGTATTTTTATTTATTAGTAATCCTATCTCCTCACTTCCTCCTTTATTTGAGATTATTTAATCTTTTTTCCATAATTTCTGGTTATAAATTAAACACTAATAAAACAGAATTTTTTCCTCTAAATATTCATTGCATCTCAGATATGATACCCTTGCAGGATATAATCTGGCAAAGAGAAAAATGTAAATACTTAGGCATTTTGTTTTTATCCTCTATGAAAACTACGATATCATTAAATTGTGAGTCTATTTTAGGTTACATTAAGGATAAAATATCTAAATGGTCTTTACTTCATCTTTCATGGTGGGGGGAAATGGATTCCATAAAAATGACTATAGCACCAAAAATGTTTTACTCCTTAGCCATGATTCCTACCCAATTTCCTATGAAGTTTTACAACGATATAGATTGGCCTCTTACTAAATTTCTTTGGAGCAATAAGGCTCCTCGTATTAGTTATAAAAAATGTAAATTACCTAAAGGTAATGGAGGTTTAGGTGTACCAAATTTCGTTTGTTATCACAAAGCTTTTATATTAAAACAAAGTTATTTGTGGTTTATTCATTCTCATTTGAATAATCCTCCTACATGGCTATCTGTAGAAAAGACTAGAAAAAATGGTTAGGGGTTCTGCCCACCTCACCCTCCCGTACCTGAGCAGGAGTCATCCACGGATGAAAAAAGTAGAAAAAAATGGTACTGAAGGGATAAATCCACTTTTATTTCTCAAACAAGAAACAATTAATTTTCTTGTGAATAGTAAATTAAATCAAAGAAACATATCCATAAATTCATATATACATATATGGGCGGGCAGCCAGAGAGGCACAACAGAGAACATTATATATACACAACACATCACATGTACATTCTATACAAATTTACAACATATATAATACAAACAATACTTATATGTACCCTAAGAAAAAGAATTATATATATAAGAAAAAATATATATATACATACACCAATTTACAGATGTATCTCCTCTTACAATCTAACGGAGTATACAAAAAAGGTAGTCCCAACAGACAGGCACCAGGGGGGTTAACACATTTACCCAACCTATATTTGTGTAGGTGCATCAATGAATAAATCAAATCTTTGTTGTATTGAGCTAAGGGACTCCGTTCTAAACCAAAGGTGTCGACGCAGTCGCGGTCGCGTTTCAGCCAGATGATGTAGGCTTCATCAGGACATGGGTACTCTAACAACAACAAACACATATATTATTTTATCCTCTTTCTTATCGAAACAAGGAAACACATTACATTACAGCTGCAGAAATTCAAGTGGAACAATCTATCTCCCCCACAAGTGTGGAAATGCAGTGTCACTAGAGAGCTCAATCAAAACAAGAATAGAAAGAAATATAACCACACTAAGTGCACCAGATTGAATCCAAGATCACTTCAGCATCAGAAATGATGTTCAAGAGAAGAACCACAATCAAACAGGGGGAGGATAGAGCAACAAAAACCCACACCCACACCTAGAAAGGGTGCAACGCGTAACTATGTGATAAGGTAGGACCAAATAGAAGCCATAGGTATTTATCCTTTATATCCCAGAGTGTACAAAAACATGCGCAGATCAAGGATTCCATTACGTCCATAAAAAGGGAAATGAATACCTCATTTGCAAAGCCCTGTCCAAATCTAGGGCAACTATACTCGATCAACCCACAACCCACCCAGAAGGGTGGGGTAGGTGCCAGCGTCTCGGCTCAAGTCTCGAGAAATCTGTACGTGTCAATCACAAGGACAAACAAATAAATCATAGGAGCACGACCAAAGTCACACATGTATTCAAACTCTAATAGATAGTAGAGTACCATTATTGGCAGACATACCTTAATCTTTACAGTGTGTCCGCCCAACACAGTATATAGATTCCAAATCGTATGGTTCACAGGGGTGGCTCAAGTCACACGCTCTTCCTATCATCAAGGCGAGTTAAAGAAGGAGAAGAAACAAAACAAAAAAGGAAAACCCATCACGAGTTATTCCAATCTATATGTGCTCAACACGTCACTCAGTTACAGAAAAAAGCACAAGGTAATTGGAGCCAGACCCCACAAACAAAGAAATAAATAAATAAAACCACACTAAGTAACCCCATAGATAAAGGCACCCTCGCGCGATGTATCCGAGAGAATATGTGAACTCAAGCTAAATTCAAATCAGCCAGTTATAACACCGGGGAGGCGGGGAATCAAGGCTAGCTCAGAACACTGACCGCAGTAGCTACTCGGTCGGTGGAATATTTATAGAAGTGAAACTGCAGGACGAGGGCAGGGCAAACACCCAATACAGTCTACAGGCAGATTGACACGGTCCCGTCCGGGAAACCCCAATCATAAGTAACTAGCCAAGGCTCATACAGCGCGAGCATAGTAAAAAGCTCAGAGCGGGGAATGGAACCAAAAAGGGCATAACGTGGAGAAGGGGGTACCTGAAATCTCCAAATATGCACTAGTACGAGGAACCGGTGTCCACTAGCAACGTCTTCCTCCGGGTAGGCACCGCAGTAAAGCGGGCGGCTAAGTAACGCCTAGGGCAAGGGGCGTGTCAGCGTAAGACGGAGCGTGAATGCCGTCAATAACACCAAAAAGGGACAAACGATCCCTGAGTAAATCCGGAAGTCAGGCAGAGAGAACTGAAACAGGGAAACTGCTAGCGAACGAAACACACGCAGGAAGTAATCAGCTACATCCGGCCAATCTCAAGTCAAAGTGCCGAAAAACACCAAAATAAAGGAATTAAACTAAAAAGACAAAATAATTAAATGTAATAAATAAAATAGGAAAAGAGAGAACAAAACACCAAAGATGAACCTCTAGTGACACCCCAAGGTTGAAGTTAAACCAAAAACACATTTGCATTTCCACTTACAAGGGTTCCCATTCTTAATCAAACTCCATGACCATACATCTCAAAAGGATAATAAATATAAAAGAGAACAAGTATAAAAGGACGCAGAATCACAAAACATCATGAATATATAAATGCCACAAACATGTAATAAAATATATGGTGGCATGCAAAAAGCTATATATATATATATATATATAAAATACTGTTATAACCAGTTGGTACATTCTGTCCACCCCTGTTCCCTGACCTACCTTGGTACCTTCCTCATGAAGCTGTTGATAGAATGTTGGGAAGAACCTTCAGTGAGGAGAGTGGATGGCCAAATAAAGAAGTCATTTATCAAGCTCGTGTCTTACCTCTTCTTTACTTCATACTTCCAACACTGGCGACGGACCTGTGCAGGGGACAGTTGTTGGCCATCTCCCCTTTGAGTACTCTCTCCCCTCGGTAGCGCTCCTTGGTGAGGAAAATAAGGACAGAGATCGCTCCCTCTAAGGTACACTGCGTGGCAATCGCTTGTTTTGGGTGTTACTTTTATGAGAGGGGTTTTGACAAGGAAGCGCTGAATACTACATCGTTTGACACCTCGGAGGACTTACTTGGTGGTGCAGTCCGTGCACAATTGCCAGGTGCCTGAGGATATCTTCTTCCATCTCCGGTTTTGAAGGGGCCATTTGTAGTTTCCGTCTGTGGGTTCTTGATCTGGGTCACCGTTCATGACCGATGGTTTAACCCCTGTGCCCCGCGCTATGCCTTGGATGTGCTGATTGAATTCCTGTCAGCGTCTGGTGAGAGCGTGCTGTAGCGGCGCCTTCGTGGTATCACCGGCCCCGAAGTGTTCCTGTGATCTGCTGGGGCCTGTCAGAGAACTCCTGGCAACGTCCGCTGTGGGTGCGCAAGGAGTTGTGCAGTGGATTGTGATCTGCCCGGGACCGTGTGAGATTTCCTGTCAGCGCCCATCGTTGTGCGGAAAGCAGCTGCGCTGAGGCGGCAGTGTCTCGACTCTGCAGCGCGCCAGAATTCGGCATCCGCCTTCTGTGCTGAGGCGGTAGTGTCTCATCTCTGCAGCGCGCCAATTTCCGGCATCTGCCTCCTTTCTGAGGGAGGAAAGCAGGAAAGTAGTGTTCCAGTCTCGCAGCGGCCCAATTATATTTCACCGCACAGTGTCTCAGTTTCGCGGTGGTTCAGTGAGTGTGCTGACAATTCCTGTCAGTTTCCAGCTGTCTTCCTGCCGGGGTCAACAGAGTGTCTTGGCCTCGTATTAAATTGGTTTTTCACATGAAGAAAGGAAGTGATATTTAGAGTTGGTCATCATTTCTGTGTTTCACCGTCATTTTGGAACTGGTTCTTCACACCTTATGCCTCAGGTTTTGAACAGGAAGGAGACTCTACGGGCATTGGTTTACAGTAAGAATCATTGGAAAAGTTTGTGACTGGTTGCTCGTCCTTCATTGAATAACAATTCCATTTACAGTCTCTCAAAAAATGCTGTTACAATAGGTATTCATGGTGTGCTGGTTTCACATTTAGCAAATTTAACTTTTGCATGTTCCATCACAAGTATTATATAAGGTCTACTGTTAGTTCACCATGGCAGCTGCAAGCATGAATCAACCACCCCCTTTTTTAAATGACATAGGGGAACCTGAGATAAGCTGGAAGGAATGGGTGAAACTTTTTGAGTCTTACCTTATAGCTATTGGGGGGCAAAGGTTCAATTCTATCAGGAAGCAACACATATTACTCCACAATCTGGGGGTGCAAGGGCGCAAAGTATATGAAAATTTACCTATACCTGAGCAGGATGCTAATGCAGTGGGTGAAGTGGATGTGTTTGTACAGACTATGGAGAAATTAGAGAAACATTTTGGGGATAGAATCAATGTAGTCCTGGAGCGTCATAAATTCTTTAAAAGATGTCAAGGGAAGCAGGAGTCAGTACAAAACTATATTGCAGTCTTGTGGGGGTTGACCCAATTATGTGAATTTGGGGATCTCACTGACTCCCTGATAAGAGACCAATTGGTGAGATGTACTAATAATCCACGCATTCAGGAGAAGTTGCTGGCTAAGAATCCAGGGTTGAAGGAGGCTGTTGAAATAGCTAAGTCAGTAGAGCATACGGCTAGATGTGTCAAAGAAATGAGGCCGGAAGGTGAAGTTGTAGCTACCATAAGTGATACTGAAGAAAGTGTAGATGTCTACAAAATAAGGTATAAAGAGAATCATAATACAAAAATAGAGCACAGGGAGAAAGGTCCTAAATGTTACCGTTGTGGCAGTAATAACCATTTTGCCACTTATTTCCAATGTCCTGCAAAATATGTCACTTGCAAGAAGTGCAATAGGAGAGGGCATTTTGCCAGGGTGTGCCGCGATGGTGAGTTACACTTGAGAGACAGTGATAGAGGAACTGAAAGGGGATCTAACAGAGAAGTAAAATGTATTGAACAAAAAATGGAAAAGTTTATTTTGCAAGTAAAAGATGTTGATGATTCTGTAAACTTTATTTACCCAAAATGTGATGTACTAATTGATGATGAATACATTGAAATGTTCGCTGATTCATGTTCCCCGTTCACTTTGATCAATAAGGATGATTATGTTGCCATGGAGGGTAATAAGATGAGTGATCTTAAGAATCCTGATATTTCTCCTTCAGGTTACAACAAGGGCAGTATACCTATGCTGGGAATGAAGGATGTGCGGATTCAATTTAAAGATAGGAAAACCTATGGCACAGTTTATGTGGTCAAGTCTGGTTCAAATCTGTTGGGGTGGGTTCACCAGAAGGAGCTGGGAATCATTTTGGACCCAAATAGTCCTGAGCAAGTTTTGCTTACTGCGAATTGGCCAGGTAGTGAAAAGATTTGTGATGAGTTCTACCCCCTGTTCAAAGAGGAGTTAGGTTGTCTGCACAATTTTCAGCATAAGATTAAGCTTAAATCAAATGCCAAACCTGTAGTGCATGGCCTGCGCACTGTGCCTCTCAAATTGAAAGAACCTCTAGAAAAGGAGTTGCGTAAGTTGTGTGATCTAGATATAATTCAGCCGGTGAGTTGTTCTGAGTGGTTGGCCCCCATTGTTCTTGCAGCCAAACCCAATGGGGATGGTATCCGCCTCTGTGTGGATTTACGCAGCCTAAATGACTGTATCTGGGTGGAAAGACACCCTTTGCCAGTTATAAATGAGATGCTTAGTACCATGGGTCCTGCTAAATATTTCAGTGTCATAGACTTATCCATGGCGTACCACCAGATAGAGCTACATCCGGATTCAAGGCCACTCACGGCGTTTATTACGCCGTTTGGAGCTTTCATGTTCAAAAGAATGCCGTTCGGGCTTGCGTCAGCGGCAGCCATTTTCCAAAGAGTCATGCAAAAGATCCTTGAAGGAGTGGAGCACACCATGTGTTTCCAAGATGACATTTTAGTTTATGGTAAAGACTCTGAAGAACATGATACCGTTCTAAAGCAAGTTTTCAGGAAACTCATGGATGCAGGGCTTACTGTAAAAAAGGAAAAGTGCAAGATCAAAGTGAAACAAGTGGAATACCTGGGACATTCTATTACAGAACAAGGTTTCAGACCAAAAGGCAGTTTAATTCGTGCTGTGAAAGAGGCTCCGAGCCCACGTAACAAAGATGAACTAAAATCCTTTTTAGGGCTCATGGAGTACATGTCGAAGTATGTGGACAATTTTTCAGCAAAGTGTGAAACAATGAGGGAAATGTTAAAAAAAGACAATGATTTTGTCTGGAATGAAGAGCAAGAGGCTGTAGCCAATGCACTTAAAGAAGATCTAATCAATTCTCCAGCACTCAGTACTTTTGATCCTACAAAGAAAACCATTCTCGCCACTGACGCATCAAACTATGGGTTGGGCGCCACTTTAGTCCAGAAGGATGGTAATGAAGAAAAAGTGGTTGCCTATGCATCTAGAAGTCTTTCTTCTCCAGAAAAAAACTACTCAGTAATTGAACGTGAGGCTCTGGCATGTTTTTGGGCGGTCAGACATTTTAAATTTTTTCTATGGGGGGTGAGATTCACTATAAGAACGGATCACAAGCCCCTCATATATGTATTCTCTGTGAAAGGCCTGGAAAACTGTACTCCACGCATCAGTAGGTGGATTTTAGGTCTTGAACATTATAATTTCAAGGTTGAACATGTGCCAGGCAAAGAGAATACCATTGCTGATTTTCTTTCGAGATTACCGTTGCCAGAGGAAGAAGGACCTGAGGAGGCTCTGGACAGCCCTATAATGATGATGAGTTTTCCTGCCATCACAGAGGAAGAGTGGGAAGACAATATCAGTAAAGACAATGAACTTAAGATGTTGATGGAGCAGATCAAAGGAGGATGGCCGAATAAGAAAAGAGATGTAGGTGCAGAACTGGAAGAATTTTGGGAAGTACGTAATGAATTAAGTGCTATCGGAGGAAAAGTGTACCGGAATAACAGAATAATTCCGCCTAAGGAATTACGGAAGAGAGTCATCGACTTGGCGCATGAAGGTCATCTTGGACGCAGTGCTACGAAAGCTAGAGTAAGAATGAATTTCTGGTTTCCCAAAATGGATACCATGACTGAAGAAGCTGTAAAAGAATGTGGAGCGTGCGCCAAGAGCGACAAGTCAAAAATTATACACAAAGCACCACTTTCTCCAGTAGAAGTTCCGATCAAGCCCTGGAGCAAATTGGCTCTAGACATCATTGGACCCATGCAATTGCTAGGTGTGCAAAGAAAGTTCATGTTGGTTCTGGTTGACTACACCTCCCACTGGGTGAAACAAAAGTTTGTGCACAACATTAACACTAGAACAGTGATTCAATTTTTGAATGAGGTGTTTTGTGAGGAAGGTTTACCCTCCACGTTAATCACAGACAATGGTGTACAACTCACCTCTGAAGAAATGAAAAGTTTTCTGGAGACTTCTGGAATTAAACATGAGACCACTGCTCTCTACTGTCCCAAAGCTATGGCATGGTGGAGAGAGCTAACAGGATCATCAAAGAAAATATTCAGCTAGCCTTGGTTAATAGACAAGATGTTGAGGATTGTCTGAGAGAATGTCTATGGGCCTATCACACAGCACCCAACAAAATCACAGGGGTCTCTCCTTTCGTGTCCTTACGCGGAAGGGAGCCTAGTACCAAGTTTAATCCCTGTTGGTTAAAAGGAGGGGATGTCAGTGATGTTGATTGGGAGGGGGCAGGTGAGAAAGTTAAACAGCATCAGGTGAAATATAAACAGTGGTATGATAATAAACATGGTGTGAAGTCCCAAACATGGAAAGTGGGAGACATGGTGCAAGCCAGAAGGAATTTTAAATTAGGGTCAGACATCAGCAAGTTCTATGCTCCCAGCAGGATTGTTAAAGTGTTAAAAAATGTTGTACAATTTGAAAATGGTCAATGGTGGAGTTTTGATCACATTGTAAAAGTACAGCCATAACCCAGGTTGTGTCTGAAAGACTATATTGTTTTATGCCTCTGTTACCGTTTTCCTATCTTCTTTATAGGAAGGGAGATGTGTTATAACCAGTTGGTACATTCTGTCCACCCCTGTTCCCTGACCTACCTTGGTACCTTCCTCATGAAGCTGTTGATAGAATGTTGGGAAGAACCTTCAGTGAGGAGAGTGGATGGCCAAATAAAGAAGTCGTTTATCAAGCTTGTGTCTTACCTCTTCTTTACTTCATACTTCCAACAAATACACTATCCATATATGTACATAAATCAAGCAAAATATACATATATCAAGCCTATTTCCCTATACAGTCAATACATCGCATCTAGCCATAGGCTCAATACAGATTCACAACAGAGTAAGTTCGATCAAAATCAGGAAACAGAGTATAAAAAGACTATAAATCCGAAGTCAAAGCAAAGGGTCAATGGATTCAGATCAATGCCCAAATTTCATCACGCTCATTAAGTCCCTTTTCAGAGGTATGGTATCTTTCTATTAATCTTGCTTCTGTGCGATTCAACTTGGTCTCTAATTCGGTTTTATTTTTTGCCATAATGGTAACCAGAACTGCCCAAGTCAGATCCTCTTCATTGTGGTCAGCTTCCATATAGTGCTGCAGAAAAGAGTTTAATTAAACCATTTCCTTTACCTTCTTTATCAACTATGTCCAATAAAATTAATATTTTTCAATAAATCTGGTATTTTGAAGTCTACTTAGTTAATATTACATGATTTCGATTTAATTTTTCAATCACTCATGTCAATTACTGAAGATATGTCGTTATGGTATAATTCTAATATAAAACTTGCCAAAAATGTTAGATTTTGGCACTAATGGATTAAGGCTGGTATTTTTTGCCTTAAAGATATTTATCATAACAATGCTTTTCTCTCTTTTGATGATCTAAAGGAGAAATTTAATTTACCTTCTTCTGATTTATTTAAATATGAATTTTTATGCAATTCTATCTTAGATTCATGTTCTCATTTTATACCTTCTAATGCTCAGTCAGATTTATCAATTTATATTCAAACTATTTCGACTTTGCTTCATGGTGTTTCAATATTGTATCAAAAGGTGACTAAATTTAAGGGTGACAATATTTATATGCTTTTGACATTTTGGAATAATGAGCTTTCTTTATCTTTATCTTTATCTTTATCTTATTTATTTATTTATTTTGAAAGTTTTATATAGCGCGAACCAGATCTTTGCGGATATCAGAGCGCTTTACAGAGCATACATAACAAGCCATTAGATATGGCGTAATTGTAGGTAATAAGTGGGGAGGGGTAGGCATAGGAGGAAGCACAGTAGAACAGTTACGTCAATAATGCAAGTGGTACAAAAAAGTGAAAGCATAGGCCGACAGGTAAATCAACAACACAAGTAATACAAATAATCGCAGGGATCGACCAGATAATACATATCGGTGCAGCTACTTAAAAACCAACGTCTCTCCTTGACGTCAATAGTTCAAGTGTATTTAGCCATGAGGATAGCTTTTACTTCTTTCTTAAAGAGTGTGATGGATGATATGAGCCTGGTTTCAGGAGGGAGTGAGTTCCAGATCCTGGGTGCCATTCCTGAGAAGGAGCGTTTATAAGTTTTTTCCTTCCGGAATCTTCGAGGTTTTAGCAGAAGATTGTTTGTGCCTCTAGTGTTTCTAGAGCCGCCAGAGATTGTCAGCTTCTGGGTGAGGTATCCGGGTGAGCTCAGGTGTACAGCCTTGTGTGTCATGCAGGCGATTTTCAGATGTATTCTGGCTTCAAAAGGCAGCCAGTTCAGAGATTTCAAGTCAGGGGAGATATGCGAGTGTTTTTTTGACCCAGTGATGAGTCACGCTGCAGCGTTTAGAGAAGCTCTTAGGGGTGCAGTAGTGGTTAGAGGGAGACCGCAGAAAGCGGTGCTGCCGTATTCTATTCGAGGAATGACTAGTGCTTGTACTGCAGTTTGGAAGTCTTTGGCTGGGAGGAAGGGTTTAAGTCTCCTCAAGGTATTGATTTGGTAGTTCGCTCCCTTAGTTGCCTTGCTGATATGTTGCTGCATGTTGAGATTGGTGTTGAGTGTTATGCCTAAAGATTTTGCTGAGTCCACGATGGTGGGTTGGACATTGAGTGCAGTTAGGTGTTTAAGCCAAAGTTGAGTGGTAGCAATCTTCTCTGGAGGTGAGATCAGAAGGAAC
The DNA here is from genome assembly GCF_964263255.1 of Lissotriton vulgaris. Classification (NCBI taxonomy): domain Eukaryota; kingdom Metazoa; phylum Chordata; class Amphibia; order Caudata; family Salamandridae; genus Lissotriton; species Lissotriton vulgaris. The sequence continues at coordinate 898,363,503 of NC_141693.1, read as the reverse complement.
TCTGGGGCATATTACCAACAACTAGCGATAATTTTTGTCTCTAACTTGTTTAGAGACAAAAATTATCGCCGCACATCGGCGATTTTTATCGCAGATAAACCTTGCTATTAACAAGGTTTATCGCAAATGCGATAAAAAACGGCCGAAATGCATGAATATCGCTGAAAAGTCAGCGATATTCATGCATTATCGAGCAAATGCTCTTAGCCATGTTATCCACCTCCCATTGGATAACATGGCTAAGAACTGCTCAGGGCAGGTGTTAGCTTTTGGAGATATTCCCGCTTAGCGCGAATATCTCCAAAAGTTGGTAATAGGAGATAGCGATGTTAGCGACTGTTTTCAGTCTCTAACATCTTGGCACGCCCACTTTGCATCTCATTAGTGATAAATATCACTGACATGCAAAGTGGGACCCAAGATGGTCGCTATCTCCTACTAGCTGTCGCTAACTGGTGTTAGCGACAGCTTGGTAATAGGGAGATAATTTTATCTCCGCTTTCTTGGCTTTTAAAGCCAAAAAAGCGGAGATAAACCCCCTTGATAATATGCCCCTCTGTTTTCAGAGCATTGAGTTTGAGATGATTATCGGCAAGCCAGGATTGGGTGCTTCTGATCGTTGAGTTCAGGAGTAAAACGTCTTTGGGGGATTGTAATTTGAGATATAGTTGGGTGTCATCGGCGTACATGTGGAAGAGAACATTGGATGCTTGTAGCAAGGTGGTGAGAGGTTCCATAACTAGGTTGAACAAAGTTGGGGATAAGGAGGATCCTTGGGGGACGCCTAACGATACCGGTATAGGCAAGGACATCAGGTTGTTGCTCTTGAATTTCTGCGACCTGTTGTGAAGGAAGGAAGTGAACCACTTGAGAACGGTCCCAGATAGACCCATTCTTGTGTTTAAAAGTCTGAGTAAATTCTCATGTTTGACGGTGTCGAATGCTGAAGAGAGATCCAGAAGGATGAGGAGGCAGGTATCATTTTGATCTAGGATTTGAAGGGCGTCGTCTATTATGTGAGTCATAGCAGTTTCTGTACTGTGTCCTGCTCGGAAGCCTGATTGATGAGGGTTGAGGAGATCAAACTGATCAATGTGTTTAGTCAATTGTAGTTGTGCGCATTTTTCCAGGAGTTTAGCGAGAGTGGGAATATTGGTAATGGGACGGTAATTGTTTGGATCAGATGGGTCGGCTGTAGGTTTCTTTAGTAAAGGTGTGACTTGTCCAACTTTGAGTGAGTCAGGGATGGTTCCTTGTTGCAGTGAGCTGTTGATAATTTTAGTCCAGAGTGGAAGGAGCAAAGGGGTGAAGTCTTTGACAGCATTAGCAGGGAGGGGGTCCGTGAGGTGATTGGAAGGTTTCAAGGTGCCTGTCATTTTGCTAATTTCCTCTTCAGAGTATGTGTCAAAGGATGACCATGTGGCATTGTTTTTTGGATCATTAGGCGCTATGCAGTGGGGTTTGGAGTAAAGGCTTGCGTCAATGAGGAGATCACTCTTTATGTTGTCAGTTTTTTGGATAAAGAAAGCAGCGAAGTCTTCACAGGAGGGTGCTTCGCGCCTAGTGCTGAGTGGTTGGGGTTGTTCCTTAGATTGAGTTCTGATTAACTCAAACAGTTTTCTCGGGCGTTTTTTTGCTTGGTCGAGCTGGAGGCTGAAGAAGTCAGATTTTGAACGCTTTATTTTCCTGAAGTAGGCGTTTCTCTTTTCCTTCAGGGTTTTTAGGTGCACTGCAGAGGGAGCTGATCTCCAAGTGCGCTCTGCCATTCGCATGGCTTGTCTGTCCTCATTCAGACTCCCGTCGTACCATGGATTGGAGATTTTAGCAGAGGCTCTTTTTAGCTGCAAGGGAGCAGCCTCATTAATTATTGAAGTCATGGCGAAGAGATAGTGGTCAGTCAGGGATTAGACGTCCGTGGCGCCGGTAGGAGGGCGTAGGAGGTCGCAGCTGCTAGGGGGTAGGGAGTTTGGGTTGAGTTTTTTCAGGTCTCTTTTCCAGACTTTAGGCTTGGTGGAATGCACCGTGTTGAATTTGACCTTTTCATTGATGAAGAAAGTGACAATATGATGATCTGACCAGTCACAGGGTTGGATAGATTCAAGTTGGATAGCGTTCTCTTTGGAGATGATAAGGTCGAGGATAGAGCCTTTCTCGTGGGTCGGGTTGTTGCAAAGTTGTTTGAGGTCAAGGGCATTCAGGAAATTTTTAAGACTATTTACCACCGCATCATTGTGATCGTTCCAGTGGAGGTTGAAGTCACCAAGGTATATTTGGGTGAGCTGTCGCCCGGAATTGGTTAAGATCATATCCATGATTTGTTGGGCGAAGGTGAGGTTGTCCCTGGGTGGGTGGTAAATGCCGTGAAGAGAGCAAATCGGTTTGCCCTCACTGTTAATATCGAGGCAGATGTATTCACAGGAAGATGGGGAGGGTAGGGAAGGTGTGATGACTTTCAGAACAGAAAGGTTGTTCCTGTATATGCATGCAATTCCACCACCTATCTTGCCAGACCTGTCAAGTCTGATGATGTGGTAGTTGGGGGGAACTAAAATCTCCATTATAGGTGTAGAAGATTCAGTTAGCCAGGTTTCACTTAAAATTATTAGGTCAAGGTCCAATGTTAGGATGAGATCAGCGATTGCGGAGGAGTGTCTAGAGGCCGATCTGCAGTTGAGGAGAGTGCATTTGAGACGGGGTGTGTCAAGGGAAGTAGAGGGTACTAGTGAGAGGGGGACTTTTCTAAGGTTATTAGGGACGGAAATTCTGTTGTTTAGTGTGGGGGGTCTACGAGGATTTGAATGTATCGTGGGAATGGAGAGGTGTGTGGCAGTTTTTTTGTTCAGGGGAGCTGGGTCGTAGGATCGTAGGAGGGTGTGTGTGTCGAGGCCAGAAAGAGGGTTGCGTGAGCGACGGGGGCGGTTTTTGCGATTGTGGATAGGGATCGTGGTCCAGTGTGGGGGGTGCAGAGTGGGAGAGTCATCCGGAAGGGTGGGGGACAATTTGGTAGGGGGGGTGGTGGTGAGTGAGGGGTGTCTGGGGAGTGTGCAGAGTTGTTCTTTGATGGTGTGCACGTCTTCCTTGATGGTGTGAATGTCTTCTTTGAGCTGGAGGAGGGTGGACATGATCTTGTCCAGCGTGGGATAAGCCTTGGTGTTGGGGATGGGCATCAAGGGTGCGTGACTAACCTGAGAATGAGCGTGCGGGTGGGGGGGTGGGTTGGTGTTCGAGGAGGGTTCCGTGGTGTCAGTGTACGGGTTGGTGTTAGAGAGGATGGTGGGTTTTGGAGGGATGGTGGGTTTTGGAGGGATGGGTGTGGATGAAGTAGGGAGGAGGTTGGTGGTGTAGATGAGGGCGTTAGTGGCAGGCGGAGAGAGCCGGGTGGAGGTTGAGTGTAGGTTAGTGGTGATGGGGGAGCAGGTAGGGTAGTGGGGACTAAGAGTGGGAGGGGAAATGGGATTGGTGATGGTCCTGTTATGGGGAGGAGGAGTTAAGTTGATAGATGTGGTGTGCTCTGCGTGGTTAGTTAGAGGGTGGTAGTGAGGGCTAAGAATCGGGGGGATAAAGGGTGGGATTTGTCGTTATACGTGTCGTTCTGGTGCTGAACTAGGTTAGAGGGGTTGTGGGTGGGGTCTGTGATGTCAGGGGGGAGAGGAGTGGGAGTGGTATGAGTGGGGGTCCCAGGGATGGAGGTGTGGGGGCGGCTGGTGTATGAGGGGGAGAGATTTGTGTCTGTGATTGAGGAGTGTGGGGTGGTTACAGCAGGTGGGTGAGTGACTGGTGTGATGGGGGAAGAGGTGAGGTGCATTTCGTTCTGGTGCTGAGCTAGGATAGAAGGGTTGTGGGTGGGGGCTGTGAAGTCAGGGGTGATATTACTGGAGGGGATGTGAGTGGAAGTCCGATGGTTGGAGAGGTTCTCTTTGAAAGTGGGGAACAGGTTGTCTAGTAGGTCCAGGTTCCTGTCTGTGGATTGAATTAGGACAATCCCGTTATTGTAGATAGTAATGGTGGTTCTGCCTAGGAAGAGTTGGGATGGTGTGATGGAGAGAGTTAAGCCATGAGCGGATTTCCTGGTGGTGGAGACAGTGAGTAAGGTGAGGAACGTTTTTCTCCATTGAGCTCTGCGAGTGGTGTGGAAGATGATATCGATGTTCAGGGATCCATTGACCGGTGAGAAGTAGGTGTCGACAAAGGGGGTTTCAGGCTGGGACCTCAGGAAGTTGTGTTTAAAGCGTTTAGCGGCTTTTTTGGTGAGTGTGGATGGGTAGTTGATTTTATATGTGTGCTTGCCGATGGGCTCCATGTTGGGATGGCGGTATAGGTGGGTGTGGCGGTAAAGGTGGGTATGGGAGGGTGGACGATAGTGATACACATGTGCAAAGAACAATGCAGACAGTAAGTTACATGGTACACAAGTGACACTAGTGAGTAACAAAAATAACCAAAATATAGAGGTAGCAATCTGTACAAAGAACAATGCAGACAGTAAGTTACGTGGTACACAAGTGACACTAGTGAGTAACAAAAATAACCAAAATATAGAGGTAGCAATCTGTGCAAACCAAAAATAAACAGTGAAATGGGTGCAGCTTACACAATGTACAAAAATATACAAAGATATATATATATATGAGGTAGCAGACGGTACAGCTTACACAATGTACAGAAATATACAAAAATGTAAGTGGTATCAATCAGTGCATTTCCAGAATAAAAGTGAAATAGGTGCAGCTTACAGAGATGTACAGTACACAAATAAAAGAATAATACTGATGATATACTGAAACAAAATACCGGTGCCACCAAAAAGCTGCATGAAGCAATATTGATACTAGTGAGCCGCCAGAAAAATTTGAGGTAGCGCTCGGTACATTACCAGTGAAGAAAAATGAGATGTGTGCAGGTTACAAAAAATGTACAAAATACAAGTACAGGTATAGTACTGCAATAAAGGCAGACACTTAATCACACGAGTGTTTAAATACAAAATGTAAATGTAAGTAAAAATGTACAAAATACAAGTAGAGGTATAGTACTGCAATAATAGGCAGGCACTTAATCACATGAGGGTTTAAATACAGAGCTATGTAAAGTGCGCTATCTAAAAAGGCCATGGAAAGCTATTTGGCTAAATAGTATTTCAGGAGGGTTACCTGCTTCACTTTATCAAACCAACTCATATATTTTATATAATTGCCTATGGTGTCCACTGAGATTGTTTCAAGCTAAACTCCTCCCGACTTTAAAATGTTGGCACTGTAATTTACATACTGGTTCATTAAAACATATGCTTTTTGAATGTCCTTTTATTTTTAAATTTTGGACTGTGGATGTTATAAAAAAGATAGTTAATATTCATGATGATTTATCATTTAATTTGCTAATTTGTAAATCAGTCGTTCTTTCTCATAAATTAACTGACTTAGAAGGTAAACTTTCTAATTTCCTGTTATCAACAGCGTTAAATTCCATCACCTCATGTTGGAAAGATGTTTCATTATTATCTGTTCATGTGTGGTGGTCATGGATTATTTTTACTAGAAGAGGAGCCCATTTATCCTTGAAAGGTGTTATTCATAATTATAATTCTTTTCACTTATTCTGGAAACCTATTCATATCTATTTATCTTCTTAAAATGCATTTTTTCTATAAGTTACATATTCATTGATATTTCTGCATAGTTTCTATTTATTAGTAGTTCTATTTGAATGATTATTAATATTATATGTATAATTGTTCTTTCTCCCTCCCTTTATAATTTTCTGTATTAATTTATTACAATATTATATTATATTGTACCTATTATAACTTAATGGTGTTGATAATTGTCAAATATTCTCATTAGGTTCTTTTATATTATTATTATTATTTGTATTGTCTATCTGTTAACTAAAAATTCAATAAAATATTCTGAACACTAGAACACTAGCTGCGAACTGCAAGTTTGAAACTATCAAATGCAACAGTTTTAAGAGACAAAGTATTGATGAGAACTAATAGCAAAAACATCCTGGAGAGTTTGTGGGCAACTGTTGATCTCGTGCTCAATACCACTGTGGACTTATTGAAGAATATAAAACATTCAGGAACCTTTGTGGAAGAGGTTAGAGGACCACAAGGAACACGCATTGATGTGAATGTTAACAGAAAAGACAATGATGTCAGAAATACGAAGAAGAATGAGCTGAATGGTGACAGAAAGAATGCCATTTTATGTTACAGGTGTGGTAGCAGCCCTGTGGTAACAGCCCTCTTGTAGGGAACTCAAGCAACTGTCCTGCAACGTACGTATTCCAATAAACATAAGGGAAAAGGACACTTTGGTCAGTGGTGCACGGGAAGGAAAGTTAGTTTGGTAACCAGTGGACTGGATGATGAAACAAACTTGGGGCCTAACGTAGTTCTCAGTTTTCGGGCTGAGTGGAAATGCAAGGGTCTACCCAAAATTTCGATCTTGCTAGATGGTCTTCAAGTTTAGCTTATGGTAGACTCATGTGCATGGTACACCCTTGTTGGGAGATGCCTGTTCCAGAACTATAAAAAGGAAGAAACTTACAACCCACTGGAAAATATCCTGGGGGTATACAAGTTATGGGATAAACATTCTAGGGTACTTGTGGTGCAACGTGGACTTCAGGGGGCGTAGAACTAGGAGAAAGGTTTATGTTACAGACAAAGGTGATGCCATTTTGGGATGGCTTCACCAGGAGGTGATGGGGATTAGACAGGATCCAAGAACCGAACCATCTGTTTATTTTATTGATGCAGGGCATGATGAAATAGAGGGTAAAAAGAGTGCATAGGGCAGTTTAACAGAAGGTAACAATGAGTATATTCAAGGAAGTTTTCATCAAAGATGTGGGATAACACAGAAGGCTTATGCATTGTATAAGGTTGATAAATATAGCTATTCCTATCATGCACAAGTTAAGAAATCTGCAGCTGTCTTATAGGGGCAAGCTGAAAGAGGTACTAAAAGACCTTTGTGAACAAGATGTCATCAAACTGTCGAATCATCGCCATGGGTGACCCCTGTAGTTTGGTCACTCAAGGGTTCGGGAGATCTGCTTTTTTATGTTGACCTTCATGGTCTCAGGGATGCTATATGAATAAATCATCATCCTTTACTCAAGATGCATACATTATTTCGATTGTTGATGGGGCAGAGGAGTTCAATATTAGATTTGGCTAGCACTTAAACGATGTGGTACTCGAAGAACACTTCAGGCACCTGGCTGCATTCATTACACCAGAAAGGATGTTTCAATTAAAATGCATGCCCTGTGGTCTTGCGAAGGATGCCTTTGTATTCCAAAAGATAGTGAAGGAAATCCCTGGATGATATAAATGAGGCCATCGCATTCCAGGACAAACAAACTAATTTTGGGGCACAATGTAGAACAGCATAATTCTAGATTGCAAAGTGTTCTCCTGCTGTATCCAGTAATGGAATGACTTTAAAGCTTATTAAATTCAGTTTTAGGACTAACCAGGTGGAGCACTCAGGTCGCACAATTCAAAGAATGGTATCAAGCTCAAGAACAGACATATCCAGGCCATTCTGGAAACTCCTGAACCGTGACCAAAGAGTAGTTAGTGTAATTTCTTGGTCTCACAGAATTCTTTGTAAGGTTTGTTGAACGTTTTTCACAATATTGGAACCCTAAAGGCATTACTCAAGAAACATGTGAAGTTGTTTGAGGAAAATAGTAAGAAAGGTTTTTGCTTTGCTTAAGATGACACTGTATAAGCCCCTTGGTGAAAATATTTGTTTTGGTAAGAGGTACTGTGTCTGTGGGTGTGGTATGGAGTGACAACCCAGAAGGAGTGGGTAGTAGCATATGGTTAAAGAGGTCTGCAAAAGGCATTACTCTATAACTGAGAGGGAGCTACTAACCTGCACTTGGGTGGCTGAACATGTTTGCATGTTTCCTTGAGGGACCAAATTTGTCTTGGGGACCAACTATAAATTATTGAAAAACATGCTGTCTCCTGGTAAAGGAAGAGCCATGATGGCCAGGGTGGCCATGTTGGTGACAAGGCTTCAGAATTTCAAATTTCACATTGAACATTTAGCCAGGAAGAGGAACTGGCAAGTAGATTGTATGTTTTGTTTACCTTAGCTCGGGTGTGTAGTGGTGGATGATGCGCAGGAGAGTGAAGTTGTGTTCAGGTTATCTGAGTTTGTTTTGGAAGTGATTCTGTTACAAGAAAGATTTGTGCAGAGAAAATGTGGATGAGAGAAGCTGAAGGTGATATTGTCTTGAGGGCTGTCATGCAATGTCTGGAGGCCGGTTGGCCAAATGAGAGGAGTTTGATAGGTGTAATTGGATCTTTTCCAAAGATCCACATCAAGCTATCCTGTTCTAGTGGTGTGCTCATAAGAGGTGATAAGATGCTTCTGCTCAATGTGCTTAGGGGTGCCATAATTGCCCAGAGTCATGAAGGTCTCAGGGAATGTCTGGCAGTAAGAGATCGACAAACAATTTAGGTGGGCAAGTCTGAAGTAGATGGGGGAAAAGGTGGTGCAATATTTTGAGCATTGCAGCAGGAGTGATAAATTAACCAAGTTGTGTGCCACGTTCCCATCTCAAGTTGCCCTACTCTAGTGGCCATGGCAGAAGTTGGGGAAAGACATCTTAGGGCAATGTTGTGCTCCCACCTGCAGGGAAATACATGACTTTGTACTTATAGATTATTATTCTAGGTGACCTGAGGTGCAGCTTGTGGAGATTGTGATAACCGATATGATTATCGGCTTATTAGAAGATGTGTTTCACAGGGAGGGTCTTCCCGAGCATCTTATATCTGCCAATGGTCCGCAGTTTACTGGTATCAAATTTGAGGTGTACTTGGAAAGATGTGGTATGAAACACAAAAGTATAGCTGTATACCATCCTGAGGTGAATGGACAGGTGGAATGATTCAATCATGTTATTCAGGAGTTCATACAATTACCCATCAATGGTGACATTGAATGGTGCAAGGTTTTGATATGCAGCCACACCCAATTTGGTCAGGATTTCTCTTTTAATTTGAGCTGTTGACAGTTTGTAAGCCTAGCACAAGTTGGTTTCTTGGTGGCTGAAAAATATGTTGGGAATGTTTATTGTAATGAGAAATCTAGGGACTGCATCTCCCAAGCAAAAGTAGACAGGTACTAGCTGAGAATACGTTTGAAGTTGGAGAGAAGAAAGGGTGGTGTCTCGCCTGGTAGGGTGTATGTGGGGCTATTGGCCCAGTTGAAATTGCCCATGGGAGAAAACAGACGGTTTCAGATGGGCAAATCTCATTAAGATTAAGAACCTAACCTCCTCAAGTCATGTTTCCACACCCTCAGAACGTGAAAAGTCAACCACTTTCTGGCATCCTCATCACAAGAATTTTCATCCAGAAAGTACACGTCCACATCATCCTCATCTACATATACAGAATTCTGAAGAAATGCGGAAAGAACCCCAACAAATCTGTACCCTAAACCAATCCTCCTTACCTAATTGATCAGTCTTACATTGCTGGAACCAAATATGTCGAAATCTCTGACCCTCATTAACTTCTTGCCTCGAAAGACTCCGTGGAGTGGACGTTCATGCGCAAAGTCCTCAGGAAACTGGGGCTGGGAGACCTTTTCCTCCAACTTCTCGGCGCGCTTTATCACCGGACCACCGCGAGAGTTCGCTTGGGTGATGCAGTCTCAGAGGCGTTCACTGTAAGCCGGGGCACAAGACAGGGGTGCCCCCTCTCGCCGCTACTGTACGTGCTGGTTGCAGAACTGCTGGCCTGCGCGATGCGGGAATACCACTCCTACGAAGCCATCAACTACCCTACCTACAAGATCGGTATCTCCACATACGCGGACGACACATTGTTGTACGTCAGAGACCCGGTGAACAACCTCTCATCGGTCTTGCGGGAGGTGGTACGGTTTGAAGCCCTTTCGGGACTGAAAGTAAACTGGCCAAAGTCAGTGGCATTCCCCCTGACTCCTGTTACCGAACCCTTTGAGATGGAATACCCACTACAGTGGTCCACAGACCCGATCAGATACCTGGGTATAAAGATACACACGGACCCTGACATTGTGTTGCGGGAAAACTACGGGGTTGCATATAGCAAACTCGAAGATGATATTGAGCTCTGGATCAAGCTTCTGCTTTCTTTAATGGGCCGCATTGCCTTGATGAAAATGGTGGTCCTCCCGAGATTTTTGTTCCTCTTTAATAACCTCCCGATAGTCCTCTCTAGAGCCTTTTTCACGACCTTGAACAAACTCCTTGTTCGGCTCGCCTGGGCCGGGAAGCAACCTAGAGTTCAATGGAGGGTGCTCCAGCTCCCATACGAGCAAGGGGGGTTGGCGGCCCCTGACCTAGAATGTTACTATAGGATTGCGCAGGCCTCCCATCTCCATACCTGGATACACGGCAACCCGGACATCCCGCATGTGATTCTGGAGCGCCTTTTCGCTGCCCCTACTTCGCTCCCTGCGACTATCTGTAGCCCTGGCGACCGCAGAGTAGGAGTCCTGGATTCTATCCGGTCTACTAACCATGCTTGGCATTCCATAGTACAGAGGCAAGATAAGGTGCTACTGTATGCCCCTAATATGCCAATACATTGGGCACTTTGGCTTCCTACATTGGCGGAACCGGGTGTACACAGAGCACTTGCAGATCTGGGTGCGCACACGCTGGGAGATCTTTTCAAACATGGTAGGGTTAAGACGTGGGATCAGCTGGCGCGGGGGCGTGACCGCCCCTCCCTACTCCACCGCTTCCAATATCACAGAGTGCGTAGCGCCCTTCTAGATCACTTAGGCCCTGATATGGAGGAACCCCCTGTGATACCAGAGCTAGAGTATGTCATTCATACAGAATCTCCGAAGAAGCTTACTTCTAAGCTTTACAGTATGGGACATGCACACACGGCATTTCAGTATACAAAGGCACGACTGGCCTGGCAGACCGATTTAGACATGCACATTGACGACGGAATGTGGACGTACTGCTGCGCGGCCACCAGGCGGATCTCGTTGAACGGGAGACACCGCCTGCTTCACTTTAAATTTCTACAACGGGTGTATTACACACCGGAAAGACTGCACCGCTATGGCCTTCGCGACTCACCCCGTTGCGAGAGATGCCGCGCCCCAGTAGCGGACTTTCTACACGTGGCCTGGTTATGCCCGGGGGTCCGTAAATTCTGGACCAATATATTTGCGGAAATAAGCAGAATAACGGACCAGGAGTTGGACATAGATCCCGCCCTCGCCCTGCTGGGCCATGCGCGGAATGTGCCGGCGCCGGTGCGTAAACTGGTTAGCATGGGCATGCTACTTGCCAAACGGGTCGTTGCTTCATGTTGGATGAGGGGCCCGCTCCCGACTCTAAAGCGATGGGCCAGCGACATGCTGTACTGTAACACGCAGGCGGAGGCGTATAGCGAATTACTCCCTCCCCGGAGTCGCCCCAAGAACTTCTGGGAGCTCTATCGCACTTATCTCAATTCCAGGTTGGACGAGGATGACTCAACCTCGGGAGGGGGTGAGGGACAGGAGGGCGCAGCGACCTTAGATCCCCCCCTGATTCCAGCGGCCTCACCTTTAGATAGACAACACCACCTAGCACTGTAGTCGTTCAGCCTCTCCCAGCACCACAGTACCACGCATGCACCTGCGCACACAGCGGGACATACACAACACTACACGCCATGTCACTCCAACAGATTACATCTTACATCACAGGGAACATGCAGAATGGGGACCGGTTAAGGGGTGGTGGGGTTTGGGGTTAGGGGAACTTGTTGGGAGAAAAAACAAAATCTTACGATTATGTCCATATATGCATAGTGCACGTTACATCACTGATGGTATTACTATATTGGAACCTTCACCGCTCGCACTGCACACTGGACTGTTCCATTGTGGGGGCTTCTTCTTTGTGAACTCCATTTGATACACTACTGCCTCATTGATGAGAAGACCTGGCCTACCGCCGGCCCGAGATGGGATGTAGGTGAATGGCCCTGTGTGCATTGTAATGTGCTGCTGTTTGATAAATAAATAAAAAAAAAAACTTCTTGCCTCGAAAGACCCATCCTATACTGGGTGCCACACAGCTCTGAAATTTTGATTAACCCGGAAAATAACCAAAACATGCAGAACTAGAACAACAACACCTAAAACTGAGAGAAACAACCGTCACTGAGCAATCTTAATAAGGACATCAGGAGCATTCCAGTTATTAGATACTGCAGCCGTTTCACCACACCTTTCTCTCTCATCCAAACTGCCAAGATCCTCATCCCCAGCTCTCACATTGGTATTTCTTATTCAAAGAAAATGTCCACGTAAAAGGCGTGACCTGCCAATTTGCCTGAAATAATCACTGCTAATAAATAGCCATTGATCAAATACATAACAAAGTGAATTACACCCTTGTGTCTTCTCTCCAGATCTGCTAAAGAATTTCTCTCCCAACATAAATAATTTCCCAGCAAATCTGCAAGTTTTAATTCCTAGGGGGTGGTGCCAATGACTTCTCAACTAGCTCCAGCACCCTTAATCCGCCTAACTCCCACAGTTTTAGTGTAGTTCTGATCCTCACAATATCTGCCCTGGTGCTAAACCTTGGAATTTCTGCCACTGTAAATGAGACAAAATGTCTCAGTGTAACTGCACACTCATTGTACATGTCTAGCTCTGAGGAGTATACTTTAATGTAAATAGCCAAACCTAAAACCTCTAAACAGGTGTAGCACTCTATTGTCCCTTGCCTTTTCTTTGTTGCAATTTTTACATAGCATGAACTTGACCCAAGACATAGGACATTATAATGCTTTACATGGGCACCAGATTACATTACCCCAAGGTCCGATTTGAAGAAAAAAATTAAACGCACAGGTCCCATTCCCACATTGAAGGTTACCATTTTATCCGAGAAAATCACGGCCACACAATGCATGAAATACCAAAAAAGAATTCCAAGAAGGCAATAATACTCTATTTCTACAGCTAATGTGCCGGCCATGGCTCTGAAACCATGTTCACCCCCAGAAGATGCCAAAATCCCCAATAGCTGCTGCATCTGAGAAGATCTGTATCTGCCATAACATCCCATTGTTCAGTGCCAAACGGTAACTCCATTGAAATTTGTCCAAAATATTTCTATACTGCCAGGTATGTTCATAATTCTGCTGCAAATTCCACCCTGTGACAAATCAATAAGGCTCCAGATATTGAAAAATCTAGTTTCAGGGACAGAGATTTTGTACATTGGCTCACGGATAAACTTGCTTGGTGTAGCAGTCTGGGGGGCACTATTGATGCTGTACCACTTGGATATTTTTATAGGCCGCTGTGAAATGGGGGCACTAGTCGTGCCCATTCACAATTTAAAACGTGTTCGCTATTCATTATTCCAACTTTTAACCCCTTTTCTCCCCTAGACCAAGTGGACTGACTGAATGATCAGCTGCTGAGGGATTCTGGTGTTGCAAATCTAAACCTAACTTTTTTGCAGGCCGTAGTTAATACAGAAAGAGATAGTTACCAGGCCCTAACAGTAATTTCACCGACACTTCCTATTACTAATACTTTAAATGATTCTTGTCAACCCTACTGGGATTGTTTATTAGACCCGACATACCCAATAGGGTTTAACCCTGTTAATCTACTTAATGATTATATATTGAATTCTTTGCCAGTTTGCCCTGTTGTTTTACCAACTGGCACTCTGAACCTTAATGCACCAACAATCATGATAACAGTAGACGGTGGGGTAACAGATACTGGTTGTGTAGAGAGTAAAGACACCCCCTACACCAGCGCAATTACACATGGTAGTCTTTTCTGGAATGTAGCGGGTTTGTCAAACAAATTAGGTATTAAAGACTGGGCAGAGTTTGTTAGTAAATTTAGTATAGTTTGCTTACAAGAAACTTGGATGCATGAAATAGCTCACATAAAGGTTTTTTTCTGTTCACACACCGGCTAGACCATCTGTGTGCGGTCATGATAAAGGAGGTCTATTAACTCTGATCTCTACAACAATAAATGGCAGAGTTAGGAAAATGCAGCTGGAATCTCTGCATTTCCAGATTATTAATATTTAGTTTAAGAGAAATCTGACACTTGTGGCTATTAATTTTTATCATAACTTTAATAGTGCAAATATCACTATTGCCCAGGAATTGGAAACTGCACTTACGAAGCACATTGAGGGGATAAAAATGGACTATGTAATACTTGGGGGGGTGACTTTAACTGTAAGATGTGCTCATTGTCTAAACGTGAGGCGTGTCACTATTCAGCAAGGGACACGGTGGGTGGTAACCACTTTGAGCAGAATCCTTGTGGGGACATTTTGAATTTTTTACTGTCAGAAATTTCACTCTTTTTAACCTTAGGTTGTATTGAGCTCTTACATTCTGATGTGGTAACATATGTGGGAAGAGGGCAAGGGACGTTGATTGATTTCATCATTCTGTCTGACTATTTCAACTCTCAATCCGTGCTTTTTAATATACCTAAAATACATTTCAGTGATCATTACCCGCTAACATTAAGATTAGCAATTCTATCAGACTCTCTTAGTACACCAGCTAAATTAGTCCCCTTATCTTATACCAAAAATAAGGAGTTAACCCGGAAGTGGTCTACTGTCAATCCAGACTTTGTGTTGGAGGAGATTATAGAGAGCAACCTTGTGCAAGTACTGGACTGTTTGGAAGAAAGTTTAAGTGTCCCATCCATGATTAAATCATACAAGGCAATAACTGAGACAATAAAGGTACTTCTAACTAAGAACCACCCAAACAGAACACAGAAAAAACAAAAGGTGGTTCAACAGGGAATGCTCTCAACTACACAATAAATTAGTCAAGGTTTTAAAAACTAAACCACAAGATAAAGAGGGAGTGAGGCAGACGTGCATAGATTACAAGCGAGCGCTGGAGAAACGTAAAATGGAGATCAGGCAAGAAGCATGGGGCCAATTACATTTGACATCCCAGAGTAAAGACCCCAAACTCTTTTGGAAAACTGTCAGAGTATATTGGTGACACAAAAAATTGTAACATTGACGCTACAATCATGCCTGAAATAAGGTTAAAACATTTTGCTGGTCTCTACAGTAATAGCACTGAGACACAATGTGGTGCACATTTTCAATACGTGGCTTCTCCCCTGGAACCCCCAACTCTAGACAAGGTAAATAGGGCACTTTCCCAGACTGTTAAGAACAAGTCCCCTGGGCCGGATGGTTTACCCGCGGATTTATTTTTAGCAAATATCCCCCTGTGGCAACCGTTACTAACAAACATATTAAGATGCTACGTGGCCCAGGGTCCTCCGGAGTCATGAAGATCAGTCATATTAGTCCCTATTTTTTAAAAAGGGAGATAGGTTGGTTCCTAAATGTTATTGACCGATCTCTCTAATTAACAGTACTTGTAAGATTATGCAGAGTAATACTGGAGAGATTGGAGACTTGGATAACAGATAATGGGAAGTTCTCCACTGTCCAATAAGGATTTAGGAAATACCTGGGCACTGTAGAACAGTGCCTTAATCTGCACCTGGTCATTGGCAATTACACTATGGCAGGGTCCTTATACCTTGGGTTTATGTACCTAACGTCCTCCTTTGACTGGGTGCAGAGGGGGAAATTGTGGAAGAAAATGTTGCTCATGAGCATCGATCCATCCATTGTCCATTTTTTAGCCTCAAAGCACAGGGAGTCACAAGCAGAGTACGGTATGGTGCTGCAGGCGAGCTTACCTCACCTATAAAGATGTATTGTGGGGTGCGACAGGGATGTGTACTCGCCCCTCTCCTATTCTGTTTATACATATATGATTTAGAAAATCACATCAGAACTGGAACTGTAGAGGCAAGATGGCGTCCACACGAGTGGACGAGTGAGCTGACCGCTCCTGCCCGACCTCACAAAGTGATTCTCAGAAGGGAGAAGGGAGACTGATAAGAGATAACTTGCGGTTGTGAAGGGGTTTTACAACAAAACTTTATTGATTCTGAAGGTCCCGATGGTACAAGGATGACAATAGGATGTACAGAATGTGGTGCAATTGATAGCAGTCAGCCAGTCAATCTACAGGCTTCCACTTCAAGATGCGGAATTGGGGGATTTTTTCTCCCTGTTAGAACAGTCCATGTCATCTTGTGACAACTTGGCGCTACAAGGTCCTGAGCTGATAAATGTGGCTGGTGGCAGTGACCACAGCAGTATCTGCTTAAAGGACTCTGGTGATTTTGTCGATGGTAGTCCCCACACCGCACGGAAAAGACCTGAGCTGATCGCTGGCAAGGGAGGGGGGGGGGCGGAAAATTGGCAGCAGTCAATCTCCCGAGCGAAGAGATTGCTTTGTCATTAATATATCAATCGATTATGTCCCACCTGGATGAAACACGAGAAGAGAGTTAGAGGGTTCAAAATTTGTGCCGTAAACTACAAAACTCGGTGTGGCGGCTTGTTAAATCCCACGCAGATTTTACTTCAAGATTTAATGAAGCAGAAGCGTGAATCTCTAATTTAGAGGATGAACTGGTTCAACAGAATGCAGTGACTGAATCACTCCAATCTATTAAGGAGGATACACAATGGAAAATGGCTGACATTGAAAATCGGGCACGCAGGAACAATTTGAGAGTACTGCAGATTCCAGAGGGAAAAGAAGGACATGATCCGTGCAAGTTCATAGTGGAACTGTTCAAAAATGCCTTCCCTGAACTTACTGGATGGGACTGGGATGGGTAGATTGAACAAGCTCATAGGTTCCCATTTAATATTCGTCTTCGAGCAGGTCAGGCCGATTATAAAAGTAGCGGTACGAAAGGGAGTGGTGATGGACGGAGCATCTGAACCAATCAAACACTCACACCCAGTCAACAGATCTGGGTTTAATCCATCACCGTTCTTTAGCCCACTGTGCCACCCCAGTTCAGACATGGCCATAGGCACAGGGTCAGACTGATTTGAATATGGCCATGTCTGAACTGGGGTGGCAGAGTGCGTTAAGAACGATGATAGATTCAACCCAGATCTGTTGACTGGGTGTGAGTGTTTGATTGGTTCAGATGCTCTGTCCATCACCACCCCCTTTTGTACCGGATTATAAAACTAGAGCTTTTTTAATCTCATTTAATAGTTTTTTGTCTCAAGAGGAGGTTTTTTAGTTGGCGCGTCCTGATAAGAAAAGAGTTGGGAAAGATTTTGAATTTTTTGTGAGACCAGATTTTTGCCGATATACAGTTGAGAATCGATGGCAGCTCTGGCATCTTATCACACAGTTTCAAGTTAAAAGGGCTCAAGCATATTTGATGAATCCGGCGAAGCTAAAAGGGATTTTTCAGGAGAGCACTAGTTTTTTCACTAATGAAGGGCCTGCCAAGGAGTTTTTGAATTCTATTTTGGGATTCTTTCTGCAACAGGTTCGATGCATATGGGTAGGGATCTTTTTTTTTTCCCTCTGGGTTATTAATGTCAATAAGAGACTACACTTCTTTTACTCCTTCTACCCTTTATACTTTATATAGTAATATTTATTTGTGTTCCAGTCCGATCTCGGGTTAGGGAGGTTTTACCTCTCCCCAGACCGTAGGGGTTTGCAAGTAAAGGCAGGGGAAGCACAGAAGCTTTGCATCTACAGGACCATGGGTCCTTAAGCCTTGTTAAAGGGGTGGGGTGGGGTGGGGTGGGGGTACTCAGGGGCAGGGGGTTAGTGGGGGGACACTTAGGTGGGGTAAAAAGGGGAAAAAATCCACAGCAACAAAAAGGAAAAATGTCAATAAAGTAGTGACACAGCCTCGAAGTTGGTGCTTGCTTTATGTTATTGCAACTGACCTGACACGGCAGTTATTATGGGGTTTTTTTTGGTTCTATAATGGCTTCCAAAGGAATTAAAATCTGTTCTTTAAATGTCTCTGGCCTCAATAATTTTAATAAGAGGAAGAGGGTAGCTGCTGAACTTCGAATTATTCAACCTGATTTGGTATGTCTCCAGGAGATGCACATACCCTGGAGTAAACATTATATCTTAAAAGAGTTAGTGTTTTCACTTGTTGTGGCTCCCCAGCAAACCTCAATGACCCGCGGAGTTGCGATCTTAGCTAAATCAAATGTGCTGACATCTGGTCGATGTCTGGCGGATGAGCTAGGCCGATGGGCTATAGTTGAGTGTGGGTTCGGGTGCAGTAAATATACAGTGTGTACTATCTATGGGTTCAACTTAGATGAGGCAGTAGTCTTGGAGGATTTAAATGTAGAGCTTGCATCCTAGGCAACTCCACTGATTGTATGTGGGGATATGAATATTAACTTAACTACTTAGGAGTTGCAGGAGGGATCACGAGGATATAAGGGACGCAAACCATGGGTCTTTAATGCCCTATACAACTTTTTGAATGATCATGGTTTGGTTGATGCATGGGGTATTTTGCATCCTACGGATCCGGGGTATACGTTTTATTCCTTCCCCCATAAAAAATTGGTATGGTTGGACTATTTTATTTTTTATCCACGCTTCCTTAGTAGGGGCCTCGGGCCAAATATTTCCTTGGACTTCATCTGATCATGCCCCTATTGTCTTAGAAGATGCGGCAATTGGTTTTAAGGTTAAACCTAGAGTTTTCTCTTTTGATCAGAAACTCTGCTTAGACAATGACTTTAGAGAGCATATGTCTACCTGGATCAAGCAATTTTTTGATAATAATAGTCAATCTGCCCATGTAGCAATTATATGGGATGCTGTTAAGGCTTGTGTCAGGGGCGAAGTACTAAGTATTGGTCTATTTCATAAAAATAAAAAAATTAGAGATGCAGAAAGTGTACTCTGATTTAAGAGTGGAAGAGGAGAAACTGACTCAGGGGATAGCACAGCAAGGGAATATTTTGGATCTGGAGAATGTAGCTGCTAGATATCGGGCTAAAATTAATGGGGTGTGGAATACTGAGAATGCGAGAAAATATTTGGTTACCAAAAGACAATGCCATGTGTTCGGAGAAGCAGTTGGTAGGTGCCTCGCATTACAGTTACTCATGAAGGAAGCTGCCCTCCACATTTTGGCGTTAAAGGATAACTCAGGTGTAATGTGTCATGATCCTCAAGGGATTCTGGCTATTTTGCACCAGTTCTATACGGAATTGTAAACACATCAGGAAGTGGTGGATGTGGGTAATAACGTATTTATGGGGGGGATATACCACAACTAGACCCGAGTGAGGTGGAACAATTGGATAGTCCAATTACTTTGGAGGAGCTAGAAACGGCAGTTAACAGCCTGGCAATGTGGGAAGCTGCGGGACCCAATAATCTCCTGGGTGAGATTTATAAGATATTTTTTAATCAGATGAAGGGTGAAATGTTGGCCATTTTTGGGGCTGCACAGAATGGGCAAGCTCCCAAATCATGGGAAGAAGCCACTATTGTTGTTTTTAGTAAGAGGTGCAAAGCTCTGGAACTGCCTGGATCTTACCGTCCGATTTCTTTGCTGAATTGTGATGGCAAAATATACTCGAACATTTTGGCCAATCGTCAGTCAAAGATTATTAGTTCACTAGTATCAGAAAACCAGCATGGGTTTATACCAGCCCGCGGGACGGTTACTCATGTGAATAAAGTGGTGAGGCTTTTTTACATAGCTCAGGCTGAGAAACAGGAACAAGGGCTAATTTTATTGGATTCTGAAAAAGCATTTGATCGCATGGATTGGGATTATTTGTGGAAATTGATGTATCAGGTGGTTTTTGGGAAGGGGTTTATGACTGCTCTACAGGTACTCTATACCTCACTGGTTGCTAAGATCGCTATAGTGGGCTTCGTATCAGACTCAGTGAGAATCACAAGAGGAACTCAGCAAGGTTGCCCTTGCTCGCCACTGCTGTTTGCTCTATACATAAACCTGTTTGTTGATATGCTCGGCAATAGTCCTTAGATTAAACCTTTTCTGGTACAGGATATCCCATACTCTGTTTTCGCTTAGGCGGACGACATCGGTGTTACTTCGGTTGACCCATCTTCTGCACTTAAAGAAATTGAGCGTTTAGCAATTGAATTTGGTCAGGTATCTGGCTATAAACTTAATGGTACCAAAACACAAATGTTATGTACAGGCAATAT
The DNA here is from genome assembly GCF_964263255.1 of Lissotriton vulgaris. Classification (NCBI taxonomy): domain Eukaryota; kingdom Metazoa; phylum Chordata; class Amphibia; order Caudata; family Salamandridae; genus Lissotriton; species Lissotriton vulgaris. The sequence goes on along the minus strand of NC_141693.1, from coordinate 898,343,372 downwards.
TGTGCTGAATGATGCTAGATTGGTAAAAGAAGCGACATATTTGGCATTAAAATTAGAACATCGATGTCAGAATTGGTTGATGCTAACTGGGAGGATATATTACGCAGCACTAGGGATTCGCTAGAGAGATGTGGACGACTATATCTTACATTGGTGGGCAGAGGTAATATTTTAAAAATGAATATTTTACCAAAGGTGTTATACTTATTTAGATCTATTCCCCTGGAAGTGTCGCGGGCCCAACTCCAACATTTACAAACTCTGTGTGCTAAATTTCTCTGGGCTCCAGACAAACCCAGGAGGGCTACTAGATTCATGACATTACCAATTGAGAGAGGAGGCCGGGCAACATCAGATTTTAGCATTTTATTATTATGTTTGTTTTCTGTTAAAGATGCGAGTATTATTGACCGGGGAGGACGTTCGTAGTACAGCAGAGGCTCCCTCAATATTTCAGCTGATGTTGGGGCCTGAGGCAAGACAATGTTTATTTAAGGAAATTGATGGCATGTATTTTAAAAGGACAAGGTTTAAAGTAGTGAAAGCTGCTTTTAAAGTTTGGAAGACGATATGTAAACTATTTTTGTTGGAGGGGCTGACTTATTATACGCCCACGAACGCATTGAAGATTCTTCCCCCCATTTTCTGGGATAGGGTGACACTCGGCTGGAGGAACAAGGGTATTTTGCAGATAGGAGACTTCTATGAAGATGGGGGTTGTTTCCAATGTATGAAGATTAAGCAAAACAATATATTTTGCCTAAATCCCAATTTTTAAAATTTCTCCTAATTCGTGATTTTCTCCGTCGGAAAAATATGATATTGACATTTTTTTTACTTTTCGAAAACATTTATTAAAGAATAAAGACACATCAGGAACAGTACACAATGCAGCACCAACACACATTACGACAGAATACAGCACAACAAAAGTGGTAGTTTGCAAGTAGGTAACAGTCACAACATCATAGTAAGCCCAGCATATAAAGACACAACTGAACAGTATCAGAGTTTCAGCCCCAGGGGAAGAAAGCACAAATGAAAAAGCGTACTCAGTGGGGAATCTGAAGAAACAGAGGTGCAGGTGGAGAGGGAAGGGGTGAGGAGCAGTCAACGACCAGCAACGGCGGCGGCCGCAGACCCAGGGCGGCGGTTAGCGCTGGAGAGGAAACACCGCTGGGGTGGGAACGGTAGAGAAGATAGGAGACCAATGGGGCCCAGATATCAACAGGGCGAGATCTGGCAGGCATTAAGTCCCAGAACTCCGACAGGAAAGTCTGGCACAGAAAGCATCTTCAAGCCAACTCTCAACCTTGGGAGCAGATCGTCGCCCCCAACACATGACCACCCTGCGCCTAGCGAGCACCAATAGCATCAAGATGAGGCGGCGTGAGGCGTCGGGGCAGAACTTGACGAATCCCAGGAGGCACAGGGGGGATAAGGTTGTACGTCAGAGCTGGGAATGTCAGAGATGGTGGAGCACACCGCCAGCCAGAACTCAGAAAGCTTAGAACAGAACCACGCCAAGTGGGCGAAGTCCGCGGCAGGGGAAGCACAGCACAGGCAGTTGTCCCCTGGGACAAGCCCAATCTGATGGAGCTGCACGGGGGTGCGGTACAGCCTGTGCCAGTACTTGAAGTGGATTAGGCAGAGCCAATAGTTCGGGGACAGCTTTTTGGTTTAATTACAGCAGTAAAGCCAATCGGCCTCCGATATCTCCAAGCACAGGTCCGCACTCCACGCCTCCCGCGCTCAATCAGAAGATATGTGTGAAGACACAAGGGAGAGAGCATAAAGCTTGGTAACTAACTTGTGCGGCGAGGAGGAGGAGTATATGAAGTCCAAAGCAGGAAGGGTAGGCGGGGGCCGGGGGAAGGTAGGGTGCAGTCTTCGGCAAGTGGCGCGCAGCTGATAGAATAGCAGAGTGTCAAGCAGCCCCGGGGATTCTGGAGGAGAGTAAAAGGAGTTCTCTGGGTATAGATCCGCCACAGTCCTGAGGCCCAAGCGCACCCCATGACAAGACATACTGGACGACTGAAGCGCAGGGAAGCCAGGGTGATTAACAATTGGCATGGAGTTAGCAGAGAGAAGGGAAAGGCCCGAGAGCTGGCTCAGGCAAGCCCAACGCAGTGTCCCAACCGTGACAACCTCCACCCGGGGGCGTACCGTGGGCGCTAACAGTGCGGTTGACAGAGGCTAGCGGGAAGCCAAGTCGGTCTCTACCACGACATGAGACTGATAGGGGGTGGGGTGGATCAAAAATGTAAGAAACTGGCCTGGGCGCATAAGGCATAGATACGAAAATCAGGCGCCCATCCCTCCGGCAGACATAGGGAGAGTAAGGATATCGTACGCTGCCCTGGGTTGTTTGCCCGCCCATAGAGAGATGATCAAAGAGCGCAATTTTCAGAAAAATGAGAGGTGAGGGGGATAAGTTTATTCGAGAAAAGGTAAAGGAATTTGGCAAGGACCACCATTTTGGCCATGGCGATCCGGCCAGCCAGGGACTGCGGTAGTGGGCTCCACAAGGGGATCCTGGATTCCAGCCAGTCGATCACCCACCCAAAGTTGGCCCTCGATAGCTCATCCAGATCCCTGCTGAGCCAGATGTCCAAATAACGCATGGGGCCGGATGCCCACTCAAACGGGAAGTCTGGGGAGAAAGGGACAGTGGCGTCGGTCAGGCGGGACAGAACGGAGTTGCTCCAATTCACCTGAATGCCTGAGAGCCCGCCAAATCATATGATTTTGCTGACTGAAGGGCTGAGATTGTCTTGTAGATGGCGGACATATAGAGTGACATCTGCGTACATGGAGACAAGAAGGGAGCGAGACGAGAAACCAATGCCCCTGTGCGTATGGTGCTGACGTAACCTAGCGGCCAGGGATTCCATAGCGATGGCAAAAAGCATGGGTGATAATGGACACCCCTGTCGGGTTCTGTGGGAGATGGAAAAGGGATCAGAAACCTGGCCATTGATTCGGAGGCGCGCAGATGGATTAGTATAGAGACGTCTGATCTTGCGCAGAAAGATGTCACTAAAATCCACACGCGGAAGAATGAAAAAAAGGAAGGGCCACTCCAAAGAATCGAATGCCTTTGTGGCATCGAGAAGGGTGGCCACTGCCGGCAGGGTGGGGTTAATTTGATGTAATACGGAAAAAATGGTAAGTAGATTATGGGAGGTTGCCCTCCCGGGTATAAAGCCGGATTGATCGGGAAGGGCGATGGTGGGCATTAACAAGATGAGGCGAGAGGCGATCAATTTAGCAAACGTTTTGTTGTCAATATTAATGAGGGAGAGGGGGCGGTGGGAATTCCGACGGTCAGCTGGCTTGTCAGGCTTAGGGAGCAGGGTGATCAGGGCCTCGCGCAGCGACAGCGGGAAAAGGCCGGTGTCAAAGGCCTCGTTGTACATGGCCTCCAGATGCGGCTTCAGGATATCCGCAAATGTTTTGTAAAACGAGGCGGGCAGACCATCGAGACCCGGGGCCTTGCCGCCAGGGAGGCTGCGTATGGCTGCCAGTATTTCTTCCCTGGAAAAGGGCTCATCCAGAAATTTATGGTGATGATCCTCGAGCCAGACCAGGGCAATGGACTCAAAATACGGAACAAACTCCTCCCGTGGCAGAGGAGTACCGGGCGAGTAAAGTTGCGAGTAAAACTCGATGAAGCAGGATTTGATATCCTCTGGGGAGGTTGTCCTGTCCAGGCCACTGTCGCTGAGGGCGGTTACGTAGGAGGCTGCGCGTGGCGGGCGTAAAAGGTTAGCAAGGGTATGTCCCGGACAGTTCCCCTCACCGAAGCGGCGCGCCCGACCCTCCCTGCCGAGAAAGGCCAGTTCGCGGCCGGCTTTATCTGAGAATTCGGTGTGCTTTTGGTGAAGGAGCGCAAGCATTTCCAGCTCCCGGATCTCGCCCTCGAGCCGTGCCAGTGTGGAGCGGATAGCGCAAAAGACGCCCGCCTGTAGGGAAAGACACTCACCTTGGATGACAACCTTAAAACCCTCCCATAGGGTGCAAGCGGAATCGACGGAGCCCGTGTTAAGCTCAAAGTAATTAGTGATCGCCGTATGAATGTCCGAGCAAAACACAGTGTGATGAAGGGCTCAGCATCTATGAGCCAGGAAAGGACATCCGGAGAGGTCAACCAGAGGTCGGTTCACGACCAGCAACCCCTCGCTCCCGTCATGCATGTGCCCTCACGGGCGTCCGGACGGAGATGGAGCCAAGCCTCGTAGAGTGCATTGTCGGTTAAGATGGATTGCATTGACACCAAATTTACTTGTTGAGGCTGTAAGACGGAAGGATAAAATTGAGGTGCTCTATAAAATTTTACTATCTTCTAGAACGGACGACTTGGAGAAACACAATGCCCAATGGTCTATTATTTTGGGGGAATATAACAGAGCTATAGGGACAGCCATTGTTAGATCTAGGGAAACTCTCCTATCTGCTAATTTGAAAGCACAACTTTTTAAAACTGTTTTTAATTTGTATTACACTCCTGCTCGTATGTTTACGTGGGGGAGGAGGTATGATGGCAAATGTTTTTGTTGTGGGGGGGAAAAAGCGGATAGTCTGCATATTATTTTTTAGGTGTACTAAATTGTTTAGGTATCTGAGGGACATCGAAAAAATCTTGTCTATGGTTGTTGGGATCCCGAATAATATTATGCCCGCCATAATGTTACTAGGGATTGGGCAAGATGTAGAAAAGGGGACCCCCTTGTATAAACATCGGTTTTTGATCTGTATTGCTATGACTGTAGCTCGATTGTGTATAGCTGCTGACTGGCTTCATCCTGAGCCCCCTCAAAATGTATAATTAATTTAGTCTATAATTGGAGTCTGTATTCGGCAAAGGGGGCAAGGAAATGGAACATTGGAATGTGTATTTGGGGGGCATTTTGTGATCATATGAATGTATGAAATAATTTTGTTATAATGTCTGTTCCTGTTGCTGTGGAACAATAAAATAAAAAATAATTAAAAAAAAAAGAACTGGAACTGTAGATTCACCCACAATAGGCCGCAGGGCTTTACCAGCCCTGCTATATGCGGACGATTGTGTCCTCATGTCGAGAACTGGGGTGGGACTACAAAGGCTTTTAAACAGGTTTTTTTTGATAATCAAGTTTATTAGTTTTAAAGAACAAATCACAAAGTACATTGGCAGTAAGATCAAGCACGTAATTTGGATAAAACTCACTTGACAGAGGGACGACAGGGACTTATAAGGCGCTCCCCGAAAGAAATAAAAACACTTGCATAAGATCATTCTTTTACAGGACGCACGAGCGCCCCTTAGGGCATTAGAATGAACCATTTGCCCCATATCTTGCCAAAAAGCTTGGTCAACACCTGGCCTTAAAAGAGGGCTCCTCTTCAATTACACTCCAGTCCCCTCTCCGTCTCCATTTCAGCATGGTAGGGGGTTTGGCCTGAGCCCAGAGTGCCGCTATATCGCGCTTCGCCACCGCCACCGCTGTTCCTAGGAAGTGCTTATCAGCCCAGGAGCCATCGAGGCCATCAAACACACCCAGGGCAAAGCATAGTGGTTCATGAGGGACCGTCCACCCCAGGGTCTGTGTAAGTTCTTGTTCCACCCCCGCCCAAAACAGAGTAAGGACGGGGCACTGCCAAATCATGTGGTAGAAGTCTGCAGGGGTGTGGCTGCATTGCGTGCAGGTCGGTGGGTCCCATCTAGGCACTGTATAGGCGCGCAGGAGTGAGGTAAGCCGTATAGAGGTAGTAGAGTTGGACCAGACATAAGTTGGAGGAGGTCGTCAAGGTCTTGGGAGCCATGAGGGTGACTCTCAAGTCCGTGTCCTCCAGGGGACCCAACCACCCCTCCCAGCGGGCACGTAACAGGTCTAGGGATGCGGGCCATTGTTCACTAGGGAGCGATAGATCCGCGACACCCCCCCCCCCCCTCCTGCCCAGGTTCCCCATCATCATGCCTTAGTTGCAAATATTTATAAAATTGGGAGGAGTGGAGGGAATAGCGTTGCTGTAAATCTGCAAAAGATCTGATGTCGTCCTCAACCCAGACGTCTTCTAATAGCGAGATCCGGATGTGATCCCACCGACGGAAGTCGAGATCTCTTTTGCCACACACCACACCACAAAGGCGTCTGCCTAGTGAGTTTCCCGCCCCATTGCGTGTGACGTAGGGCTGTGCACCAGGCGATGAGCACTGTCCGGGTGATGAGGGGAAAGGCCTGTGCTATGGGGGCCCCATATAGGTAGGCTTGAAGCTGTGGGAAGTCCATTGACCGGAGTTCCACTTGGTATGCCCCAAGGCCCCTCGCGGCGGGATGCCTGGCTTTCACCTTGTGGATACCCTGCAGGGGTTATCTCACAGGGGAATACCAGGACGGGTTCCCTAAGCAAGCGCCGGGAAACCCACTGCGGGTAGCTGTGCGCTATATAAGCTCAAATACATTTACATTTACATGCCGGGTTGGACCAGCTGCCTGCGAACCAGTCGTGGATCACAATGAGTCTCGTGGCCAGGTAATAGAGGTGGCGATTGGTTACCCCCATGCCCCCATCGTAGGGAGGTATGCGGCAGTGTGCCAGGGACATTCGCGGCTCCCGCTCCCCCATAAAAACCGGATGAGGGCACTATCAATTTCCCGAAATCAGCTTCTTGGGAGGTGATGGGTAATATTTTGTAAAATATATAGAAAGCTGGGGAGGACCATAAATTTAAAACAGGCACTTCTGCCAAGGGGGTTGAGGGGGAGGGATTGCCATTTCCTGAGGTCCGCTTTGGCCTTGGTAATCAGGGGTGTAATGTTTAGGGCCAATTCGAGTTCTGGAAGGAGGTTACCCACACCCCCAAGTACTTGAATGACTCCCTGCGCAGGGGAATAGTCATTTGCTAGTTGAAGCAGGCCTGGGATGGGTGGAGGGGAACTAGTGCGGATTTCGCCGGGTTGAGCCGGAGGCCGGAGACCCATTCGAAGGCAGAAAGGGCATCCAAGCACCTTGGGCCGGAGCTCTTGGGGTCCGCCAGGAAGAGGAGGATGTCGTCAGTGTATAGGGCGATCTTATCGACCTGGCAAGGGTCCCAAGCACAACCTCGAATGTGGGGGTCTTGACGTATAAGGGAGGCTAGGGGCTCCATTGCTAACGCAAATAAAAGTGGCGAGAATGGGCAGCCCTGGCGCGTGCCCCTCTGAATGGGGAACGTCTCCGAAAGCACACCATTAATGAGGACCCTTGCCTTAGGACTGGAGTATAGGACCCAGATAAGGTGTTGAAACGGGGGCCGAAACCTATCACCTCTAACACGTCTCCCAGGTAGCTCCAATCTAATGTATCAAATGTTTTTTCAAAGTCGATGAAGAGCAGTGCCAAATACGGGGTGAGATGGTGGCGGTGTGCAAGGGAGAGGTGGAGGTGGCGTATGCAGTGTCGGGTACCCCGGGCAGGCATAAAACCGCATTGATCTGGGTGAACCAATTCTTGTAAATGGGGGCGGAGTCATTGGGCCACTGCGGTGGCGAAAATTTTAACCTCCGTATTCATAAAGGAAATGGGGCGGTAATCCGCACATGTAAGGGAGGGTGGCTGTGCCTTTGGGAGGACCACAATGGTGGCCATGTCTGTCTCTGGGGGAAAGGACCCAGTGTCCAGTACATGTTTAAACAGTTCCACTAAATGTGGGACCAATGTGTCACGGTAGGCCGCATAAAATTCTTGGGAGTAGCCGTCGGGCCCTGAAGTCTTGCCGGAGTCTGAGATGGAGAAGGCCCCAGGTATCTCCTCCGGGGTGAAGGGAAGATCCAGAGTCTCTGAGACCGTCTAGGAGAGGCAGGACAGTTGGGTCCCGGTCCCGGACAGCAACTCAGCCAGGGAGGTTCTGGGAGGTCGAGCCGCGTAAAGGGCAGCATAGTAGCCCGCAAAGGTTTGGGCGATAGCTCGAGAGGTGACGTGGTGCACACCGGTCTCGTCAAGGATCTTGGGAAAAATGCGGTTGGCTTTGGGGTATGAAACTAAATTGTGGAGTAATTTGCCATTTTTATTGCCCCAACCGTACAAGGGCGCCATGGTAGAGCACCATAGCATTTTAGCAGACAGATCTCTTCGCGGAGCATTGTAAGCTGCTGAGCGTTGTCAGTATAAGCCTGGGCCCTCTACAACTGTGCTGCGTGAGCCTCCAGCTGTATAAGTTGGTCGGCCTGCTCTGTGCGCTTCGCATGGACCAAACCTCCAGCCACCCCCCGTATAGTGGCCTTTCCGTCCTCCCATAAAGTTTCCGGCGAGGAGACCGAACCTGTATTAGTCGAAAAGTAGTGCCTCATTTCCTGCCTGAGGGTTTCAACGAAGTCTGCATCCTGCAGGAACCAGGCGTTTATCCGCCACGTCGTACAAGTGCCATCAGGGGAGTTCTCAAGACGGAGGGAAATGGGTGAGTGGTCTGAAATGCCTTGGGGCAGGATAGTAGCTCCGGACATCAATTGACAGTCCGGGGCTGGCAGCAGGAGCAAGTCAATACGAGAGTGGGTATGGTGGGCCGCTGAAGTGTGAGTGTATTGTTCCCGGTGGGGATTCCACACCCTCCATGCATTGCAGAGACCCAGGGCAGAGGACCAGTCGGATAGGCGCTTAGTAGAGGCAAGGCGGGCCGACCAGGGAGTACATGTCGTATCACGGGAGGGTTGCAGGACGGTGTTGAAATCGCCTTTGATGACCATCAGACCCTGTGGAAATGAGGAGATTACAAGTGTAAGACGGCGAAGGGCAGAGGTCATGGTGGCGGGGGGTGTATGCACACAGGAGATTAGAAGGATACTCTTCAATCTTACCCATCAGGCCCACTTAGCGGGCTTGTGTGTCCATCTCTGCCTGTGCCAGGGTAAAGGGAAGCCCCCTCGAAGCAGTATGGCCACCCCCCAGGAGCCCTGTGTAAAACCGGAGTGCCAGACCCTGTCAAACCCATATCGGGTAAAGGGAGTTGCAGTGTGTACCCAGAAGGTGTGTTTCCTGTATAAGCAAGATGTCAGGCACGTGTCGCTGGGCGCTGCGAAGAACCGCAGTAAGTTTTATGCGGTCTAGTAGGCCATTGACGTTCCACAACAGGATGTGGAGGGGTCTATTTAAGGTTGACGTCATCCAGGTGGAAAGTGTGTGGAGGGAGTGGTGCAAGCGCAAGCGGACCAGAGTCCCAGGGGAGGCTGTGTCCCGCAACCGGGGTCTTTGGGTGAAAGTTGTGCGGTCTGGTAAGTCTCCTGTTATCGTCAGTGGCATACATGCATAGATAGCTATCAAAAGAAACAAAGAACGGAGGCCTGTAGGCGGCTAAAAACAACAAACAATTGGGAGACAATGGTCTTCCAGCCCTCCCACACCCACCAACACCCCCCACCCTACACTTCTAAAAATGAAGCATCTGTCGCCCTGAAAAGGAAAACAACTTGAAACAACAACCCACCACTAAGTCTAAGTGCTAAGCTAAAACGGTTAGCAGAACATGGACATGGCAGAGATGGACCCCCCTCCATAGAATCGGATAAGAAATTAGTTAACAGCTGCAATTACATTTAGGACCAATACGCAACAAGGAACTACAAATAAGTCCAGGAACTGAAATAAAAGCATTTCGCAAAACGTGGTTGCAGGGAAGATGGATCGTTCCCATTGGATGGATACAATAACAATCTTGGGTGCAGGGGTAATTTGTAAAACTGAGTAGAGAACCCCGGCTTTAGGCCAGAGTACAGTTTCCCTCGTCTTCTCCGGTTCCAAGAAGTGCAGGGCTCCTAGACAGGTCAGAGTCGGATATGGCAGGGCGCAAAGTCTCAGAGGGATCCGGGATACGGCTCAGGTCAATCAGGGAGCCAGGCGGGCTGGGAGTGGCAGACCTCTGAGTGGAAACACGAGAGGGAGGTCACTGGGATGGTGCACCGGGCGATCAGGGGGCCTCCAGCGGCGGTTGTTTTTCTTGCTGGACCTTGGCGTCTCTGGGGTTTGGGTGGGGTGAGGCTGCGTGGGGTCCCGCCGGGTGGGGGAAGGAACCGGATGATTCAGGAGGGGCCGTTCTTCCGTGAGCCAGGTCCGCGCTGCCTGGGAGCTGTCTTGAAAAACAGCTCTGAGCCGGGCCGGAAAAAGGAGACCGTAGCGAAGACCCAAGTTACGGAGCTTCTGTTTGACATCATTGTAAGTTCGATGCTGGGCCTGCACCTCCCTGGTGTAATCCGTCAAGACCATGATCTTGTTGTTTTGGGCCCTAGCCGCCCTGAGGATGGCGCCTATGTCCCGGAAATTGAGGACCCTCAAAATAATGGGTCTGGCGGGAGCCCCAGGTGGAGGTCAGAGCTGTGGGCACGCTCGATGGCGAACCAGGTGAGAGGGACTCCTTGGGCATCCAGGAATGCACCCTATTCTCCACGAATGTGTTTGCACTGCCCTGTTCACTACCTTCGGGAAATCCGATATGGCGCAGATTGTTTCTCCTTGAGCTGTTTTCGGCATCTTCGGCCCGTCGGTGGAGCTCTTAGGTCTGAGTCTGGAGGCGAGCCACCTGGGTCTTAAGTTAGCCAATGTCGTCTTCAGCCGTGGAGATTCGGGATTCTGCCTCTGTAATTCGCGCTGTGGCATTGAGCAGGTCTTGGCGAATAAGGGCCACATCCACCCTCACCTCACCAATCTTATTTTCCACTGAGGCCTGTGATGTGCGTATCGCCTGGAGGATGGTAGAGAGATCATCCCAACGGGGACAAGATTGCCAGATGCCCCTCCACCAGGGTCTCAGTCCAACGTTTGTTCGAAAAAGAACAACGATGGATATACAGACTTTCCACAAATATATCAGGACTGAATGACAACATACCCTGGTCCACTGTTAGACAAAGATGACCCCCTTGCATTTGGTATACCATCTTCAGCTAATTTAATACCCACAACAAAACGCTCATTCAGCATCCACCATAAAACGCTCTGTTAATATACACACCAGCAATACATCTCGTGGTGTTTTGTTCTCATGGCTGTTCGTAATTTTACCAGTATCAATTTCTGTGCCGTATTAGAATACATGTAGGGTAAATACTGCATCAGTCGGTGCACACATATTCTGCATAAACCATTGTCTGTCATTCATTTGGACGACTTAGTCAATAATGTGAGTTGTATTTACACTCTTAGTTCTCCGTGCTAAACATCATGTGTATACTTGGTTCCACAACCCATGTCTTTTGACGATTGAGTCAATAAAGTTAGTTTTATTCACAACCTGTACATATCCCCTCACTTTTCAAGCAAAATAACATCTTTACACTCGGTCCCCTAACCATTGTGCATGACGCGCTAAGCCAGGAGCCGCAGTCACATGATCTGATGACGTGCGCTCCTACTGTCCATCTGCTAGGCTCCTGTTTAAATGACACGGAAGTGCCACCGGCATTATCCTCGGGACGCCGCACTGTTAGGATAGGTTTTCAGTGGGCAGACGCTTCTTGACAAGTAAGTTTTCTGGGCCGGGGTTTTAAACAAACTATGCCTCTTAGACAGTTTTTTTTTTTTTTTTAAATTTTTGAAAACCTTTATTGTGCATGAATAAGTGGACAAATACGGGTCTACAACCACCAGGCCGACCACGATACGTACGTTAGCACAGGTGCAAGCATTACATCCCCCAGCAGCAACAGGTAAAAGTATCACATTCCCCATCAGCAACAGGTAAAATGTCAACCATCAACGTGCGCCACATTGGGAAAGGTCACATGGCCGGGGAAGAGGAGAAGTGAAGGTTAATTTTTAAGGTTTTTTTTTTTTAAATATGTTCATAATAAGATGAGTCAGTAAAGAAGAAGAATTAAGAAGATTCGAGTCCGCACTATGGCTTTACGACATGGGCAAGCGACATTATAAGTAAATCAACAGTAAAAGTAAGCAATTAAAACAAAATGGCGGTGCAAAACAGCAGCAAGTCTTCACCCAGTATGTACGCACCCCCTGCAATGCCGCCCCCTCCCTGTCAATCCCAACCCGGACCCAGAACCGAACCAGCTTTAGAAAGCGCAGAAAACAGAAAAACAAAAAATGGCCCATAGAACCAAAAAATATCAAATTACCCCCCCACCCTGCACCATTGTGGAGGCTACGGCCTGCCCCCCCCCCCAACAAAGTGCCTGTCGCCCTCTAAAGAACCCGAAATATAGAGGAGAAAGGAAGAGGAAGGAAAGGAAAAAGAGAAATAACTCTGAATATAGGGAGCGAGAAAAGAGTAAACTAGTCTGCGACTCCCAGGGAAAGAAAGTGGGGGAGGAGCCCACCCAACCTCAGAGCTCCCGAACTTCCCAGCCGCCATTAGTTCCCACTCCGTGCATATCAAAAAATAGGGATGTAATAGAACCGAAGGACAGGATCAGTAACACAGAACATCAGGTCAGCGGAAAACCACCCCACCACCGGCAAGAATAGACATAAAACAAATCAAGTTCAATGTAAAATAAGAGAAAACAGGATATGCCACATTACAATAACATTTCAATAGTGAGGATCAGTACGGGTCGTCGCCTGCCAAACAGTCAATATCCTAGAGGCGGTCACCTTCAACCCTGCCCCGAGCGCTGAAAACCCTCCAAATATGTCCACCACTGCAAGCCTCTCTCGATAGGGACAAAGGAGCAAGATGGCCGCCCCTGACAACAAGGAAGCAAAGGAGGAAGGGACGAAAGTCTCAAGTCTATACCCAATACAATGGCAATAGGGACGGACTGTACCTTCGTGGGCGAAAAAAACACACTTCGCCAGGTCGGAAAGGAAGCACCGGGGGCAGAAGTGTCCAAAGGGGCCAACAAATGAGGGACCGAGAAACGAACCTTCTCAGTGATCAAAGTGGGGGGCAACACTGTAGCAGGATCCACACCGAGGAGAAAACCAACAACAATGTTGCCAGCCCTCCCATGCTGCAACTGTGTAACCCTGCCAGGATACGTTGGGGGCAGCAGGGGTCCGGGCGGCCCCGGTCGCGTTGCACCAGAGGAGGCTCCCTCGATTTTCTTCAGTAGTTCTTGAGTGTTCCGCCGCCATGTTGTCCCCATGTCCACAAGGGCGTTAAGGATATCCCCATATGCCGGAGTGTTCCGAGTTAGCATCGGATCCGCTGCAAGCGGCGCTGCCATGGAGTCCGCCTCCAGTCCGGGCGCAAGCAAGGTGGCGCGCGACAGGAGTGGTGGAGCAGCCCTCTCCTCGTCCCTAGAGACGAGTGCCATTGTTGCCCCTGAGGAAGTCTGCAATAAGGAGAGGCGGGCAATCTCGCTATAGGGAGAGCAAGCGGTTAGATCTCCCTTGAGATGTAAGTCACAGCACGAAGTTTGCCCAGATTAGGAATCGCCTCACCGCCTTCCTCAATGCGGGCGTGAAGCAGTCGGGAATCGCCCCAAAATGGCGATCGTCCAGGCAGTGGGTAGCGGAGCGGGGGGAAGCGCTGCGTGGAAGGCCATAACTGCACACAAACACGCACCTCAGCAAAGGGGAGTCACTCTGCAACGGGAGAGATACGTACTGATCATTGCAGAGGTCGCCATGCTCCCGCAGTCAATTGCACCTCCCCCGCTCCTCTGCCGGCCAGGTCCTGCGTTGTCCCGCAGTGGCGATCGGCACAGCTACCCGGGCAGCTCCGGAGGTCAGCGAACTCAGCGAGTTCCGCTCCAAATTCGACGGCAGAGGTCGCAATGGAAAGCAGTCCGCTTCTGGGCATTCTTTCCTTCGATTCCAGCCCGGTGGGAGATCGGATGAATGACAGGATAGTACTACAAAGCAGACGGCTTGCGGAGCCCGCCTCTTAGACAGTTTTGACCTAAAAGAATCGGGCACTTCTGAACACGATATCCCGATGTTCACTACTTTCGTGCTTTTTATTCTCCCCCACTGAACGCTCAAAAGCGGCCCCCCACGGCATCCAAGGGGCTCGACCATCACTAATTACGAGTAAGTCCATGTGCCCAGAGCTGCTCTGATAATTTTGCCGGTACACATCCGCTATACGTAAGATCACTAATGAAAGATGCCTTGATCCTCGCGTCCTATTTCCAAAAAAAGTATATATGTGTCGGAGTTTCTCTGACTCGAGAATTATATATACACATATAGACTAGATCTAGTCATCCAGCGCCCATAAAGGTACTATGAGGCACGCTTGACACCCACTTATGAACGAATGAATTGTGGGTATGTATGGCACTCAGCAGATGTTGAGCTGGGTCACACAACTTTGAACACCTTCAATAGACGGTGTGAATAAGCATGCTTTGTGGCAATTGCATGCTTGGAATGAATCACACAGAGACAGAATTTTTTTTCCGACTTGGATCTGAATACGAGTTATGTATATCCTTGCATCATTACCATGCTCTGTTCCTTTTGTTGCAGATTCTCCTTACACAGAACGCTGTAAGAAAGCTAAACCGTAAGTAGACGGTCTTCTAGCACACAGGCGGGCCAGGGAAGGGTGCACCTTAGCGTGTGCAGACCTCCAGGCTCACCCCTCGTTGTCCTGAAGAAAACCTATAATCATACACGGTTGAAAGATTTTGACCATAGTTTTATGCCCATTTTGATACGACCTGGTCAATAAAACCAATAGAAGTATCACACTTGTTTTTAATAGTGTTATATTGACTCCAAAATAAAGTCTATTAGGAGTACATGTAGTACACTTTTTAACCTCACAATCTTACCACCACCCCCCAAAAAAAACAGCTCCGCTGCAGTTGCAGGCGTCGCAGCACACCTGAGTGGCACTCGGTCACTCGGGTGGGCCCCAATGATGAAGCATGTCACCGACCAGGTTGGTGAGTGAGGGGTTTCTTAAAAGAAAGATCTCTCTTCCAACAATTCTCTATCTCCGTGCTAAATTACTAGGACTCTGAATCCTGGGGATACTCCTTTCTTTTGTTTTGCTATAATTGATTTCTAGGGGACCAAGGAGTAGGAACCCACTGAATACCCTTACTCTCTCTTTGTTGATTAAAGGTCCAGATGTCTCCAGGGGCCAGCCACTCCCAAGGCAATGAGGAGGCCACCGCACTCAAGTGGGTTCAGTGCAGCAGGGGGCGGAGGTGTAGTGTGAGTTCAGGGTGGCTGAGGCCCAGGGGAGAGGCCTGGCGCGAGGAAGGGAGGCAGGAACCAACTTGGTGGGACCGGGGGGTGGGAGCGCTGGTGGCCCAGTGCCGCCTGCCACCCGACTCGGTGGCCCATCCTGGACCCCACCCGCCGGCAGTCTTCAGGTGAGGGCCACAACGTGATCCAGATGTCCCGGAGGGCCGGCCGCCCCCGTGACACTTGGGTCTGGCGTGGTAGGATGTAAGGTGCGGTGCAGGCTCGGGCGGCCCAGGCCCAAAGGAGAGGTGATGGGAAAAGGGGGGCGTGAGCGCTGATGGCACCGCACCGCCCGCCACCCGACTCAGTGGCTGATCCCGGACCCCACCCGCCAACAGTCTTTAGTTGAGGGCCTCAACCAGGTCTGGATGTCCCTGAGGGCCGGCCGCCCCGGTGGCAGAGGGGAGGCCACCGCTCTCACGCAGGTCTGATGTAGTAGGAGGTATGGTGCGGTGCAGGCTCGAGGTGGTCTAGGCCCACAAGAGAGGTGAGAGTCACTGCGCCCCCCGCCACCCGACACGGCGGCTGAGCCCCACCCCACTCACCGGTGGTGCAAAGGTGGAGGCCACTAACGATGCCCAGGTGTCTCTAAGACCCGGCCATCCCCACAGCAGAGAGGAGGCCGCCACACATGCGCCGCCCCAATGAAGTAGAAGGCGAAGGTGTGGCACGGGACCAGGGCGGCCCATGTGGCCTGCCACGGGAGGCCGCAACAGAGAGCCGCCCAGGAAAGAGCCCCACGGCCCTAGCAGGCCTCAGGAGGACCCGAGTGCCACACAATGCCCCCAGCCCCAGCGGGCAACAACGCAAGGGACCGTGGATGGTAGGCCCAGGAAGGCTTCCCCGCAACCGGACCAGAGGGAGCAAATGGAGTCAGGCCACAGGAGAAGTTCCAAGGAGGCCAGAAGAATGCATCCCTCCCCGTGCCACTGCCTGACAGCAGCAGCCGAGATACGGGGGCCCGCCATCACGATCTGGAAGGGCTCAGGCGGGGCCCCCCAGGACCAGCGGGCTGGGCCCTGTCCGCCTCGGATCCTGGTCTCCCGCACCACGCAGAGATGCGTCCACAGCGCAGACCCGGATGGCGGGAACAAGCAGAAGGGCCCCTGGCCCATCTGCCACCACAGCGCAGCCGGGAGAGGCGAACCAGCTGAAGAAGGCACCAGGCCTAGGGGCGAAGGGCCGACGGGGCCGCCATTTTGAGAACCCAGGGCAAGTGAGGAAAGGGAGGCACCCCTCCCGACTGGAACTCCGATTCGCACGCCAGAAGGGAGCGGAGCTGAGCCGGTGGTGCAGGGAAACCCAGCGGACCGTCAGAAGAGATAAGTGGCAGCTGTCAACGGGCGGATGCAAGGCGGATGACGGAGGGGGTCCGGAGCACTCTTAGAGTACGACCTCCATCTTGACGCCTCAAGCCATGCCCCCGCTCTTAACCAGTTTTAATGATTTCATGTGCAATCTCGGGTTAAAAACAAATGTTGCAAAATCACACGTCATGGTAGCAGGAAAAGCTCCATCTAAAATGAAAACCTTCTGTATAAAGAATGAAACATTATATCAGGTGTCAACCTTTTCATATTTAGGTATTCTTTTTAATAGAAAAAATTATTGGTCCCACCTAGTCAATGCTAGGATTGTGGGCTTGGAGACCATTTTTAGATTCACAAACAAAATAAGGCTCACGCCCCATAAAAGCAATTATTGACATTTACAAAGCACGAACTTGCGCAGTCACTTTATATGGCGCCGGAGTCTGGGGCTGTACTAACACATTGGGCCTCCAGAGAGTTGAGAATACAATGCTAAAACGTGTGTTGACACTACCTAAAAGTACCCCTGCCACCATGTGTCATAACGAATTAGGCGTAACACCATTATCCTTTTGTATTCAATTAGCACCTTTGATGCTGTGGTGCAGCATCTGGGCAAAAGAGGAACCAGCACTGAATTGTGATGTACTTTTAGATTGTTTGAAACTGGACCACCCAAAAATAATTCCTTGGCTCTCTTATTTGCAAGATCAATTGGAGAAACTGGGATTGCAGGATTGTTTTAGTAGTCCTGGAAAGATATCTGCAATTTCTAACGCTAAGCTTAAAAGCGATTTCCTTTTATTTTTGAAGCATGTAAGAGATAGCCAAGAGATGTCCAAAAAAAGGGTTGTTGAACATTCATTATTAATTAACTCTCCACAAACTGAACCCTATCTCTCTTTTTATTTTAATTAAGCAAAAATGTTTTATCTGATTAGGTTTAGGATGGGTATTGCTCATTTGCTGGTTTCGTACCATGTGATGTTTATTGTGACAAGCTCTGTCCCCTGTTGTGTGGCACTGTGTGCACCTCGATATCCTCTGACGAGAGGCAATATATAGCCTCTAGGAGGTACTCCTCCGTTTGTTGTTAAATACTGATTAAGGGGACCAGGAGCTTCCTCCCGACTTAAAGTCAAACACCCTTTCTCTCCCATTTGTTTCTTATATGTTTACTGTGATGCCAAATTAGACCTGTGTCCATGTAACTCAATTTCTGCACAGAGCACTTTATGTTTTTTTGTAAACTGGATCTTAATCCGAGACGCACCTTTTTAAAACCATTTCTAAGATTTTTAAACATTAGAAAGTGTCATCCTGTATTATGCCAGCTACTTCTTTTAAACGATGAATTCACTTGTCTTATGGTTTATAAGTATATCTCCTCTGCAGTCTAACTCTGTAATATTGTTGGAAAATGAATTCCTGGGTATTGATTAGGTTGGTTGAAATGTTATCATGTATACCATTGTATACCATTGTTAAATAATGTTTTTATCTGTTCTTTTATGGCTGTCATTAAGCCAAATAAAGAACTGTGACTGACTGATTGAAACCCTGGCATTCTGCCATGTCCACACCATCGGGGTTCATTCAGATCCTGCCTCCCGCACCTCTCCTAATATATAACTAAGGCTCCCAGAAATCTGTTTTTACGTTTTTTTACAGATAAATACAAATAGAAAAGAATGTGTTTTCTATCTGCATTTATTTTTTAAAGTGGATAAATACAGAAAATTGGGCTTCTTTTAAGTGCCTTTCCGTGCTGTCTTTCATGAAATATAGCCCAACAGCTGAGCAGATGAAAAGTGCAGGATCTCGGCGAGCGCGTCCTTAGGGCCAGGCCCCCTGGACCCGCGCCACACCCCCAGAGTCTGGTCCAGTAGCCCAATTGGCTACTGGCTGGTAGAAGTACTTTCGGGTTGCCTACTACGCTCGTCCGACCAGAGCAGAGAGAATTAAGGGCGGTTTAGCTATTAGCTATTTAGCCCCCGGGTTCACCTCTGCTCTTCCTCTTTTTCCCGCTCTTTGACCCCTGGATCAGCGGAGCGGAATTGACCTGTCGGACTTGGGCTACCGCGGTCGGCGTGTGTAGGGTTAATCGTGTCGTGGAAGGTCGGATTGCTGAGGGCGGTCGTGAAGCGTCTCGGGTGCATTAAATCCGGAGGTGAGGTGTCTGGGGCGGTGGGGAGCACTGTGTGGCCTTTGGGGCACGGTGGGCGGCCAGAGTTTAAGTGGTGCAATGTCCCTTGGCCCCCTCTGGACCCCGCTGGCGGCAGGTGTCCCCCCCTCATTGTTTAAAAACATGCCATTTTGTGGGTTCAGCACCTCCCCTTTCAGATCCAGGGTTTGTGTGCGGGGTCTGTCTGGGGCGCACTAAGCGTAAGGGGAAGAATCATTACGAGTGGTGCTAGAGTGAGTTCGTGGGCTATTATCTTCAGGGGTAACGTGGTGGGGGCGGTCACACGTCGGGCATAACTTCGGTTGCAGTTAGAGCTTGTTCGGTGAGTGAGTGTAAATCTTTCCTGCGGAGGGCGTGCGAGCAGCTGGTTGGGTAGTCCTTTGTCTGCTTCGTCCTTTGCCTGCCTTGAGTGTTCGGGGCACAGTAGTAGCGTGAGTGGGGCGATCGCGGGTATCAGGGCCGGGTAGCTCAAGTTGGTGAAAGGGATCGGCTTTTTAGAACATAAGTTGGGTGTTCGTTCCTCGTATCAGCCATAGCTTTTTTGCTAGTCTTTTAGTAGGCGGTGTGTGGGGGTTAAGTAAATCGGAATTCCGCAGTTCTCTTGCTCATGCGCGTGGGATAATACGTTGAGTGCCTTATTTAGGGTGGTGTGTTTGGTAGCGCGTAAATTTATGGTGGCGGTTTGGCGCTCAATTGCCCGGTGTAGCGGTGTGCAGCGCTGATAGCTAGAAGTGCTCCAGAGTGTTTAGCCACATTACGGTTGTGTATGACCTGGGGCATTCACGCAGCGATAGTCAAATCTCGCGCTCTCTAGGTCATATTGGTGGCGCAGTGAGGGGAACAGGGGCAGCGTGTGAGTCAGCACTGTACGGTTATTAAAGCAAAGAGAGAAGGGGCTTACCCGAATTACACTTCTAAAACCGTTGAGTAGGCTGGTCACAGGCACACAATGCCACCCAAGTACAATCAGAAGAGGAAGGAGGGCGAGTCAGAAATTGCACAGCTATTGAAGCTAGTGGTAGCAAAATTAGCAGGGATGATGATAGTGATGAGGCACACGGCGGGGAGGCCCCGGTGTCGGACAGTGAGGAGGTCCCTGAGACAGTGGAGGAGGCCCCTCCTCTTAGAACCATAGTTCCACCTAAGGCTGCTTTTCCCCCACGAGTAAAAAAGCCTAGGGTGAGTAAGAAAGGAAAGGGGGGCAGGGATTCAAAAGAGCATCCTCCTGTTCCTGCCCCTCCTGCGAACCCTCTGCTGCCAGTACTTCCGCTGCCTAGTGGGCCCCCAGCGCCAATGCCCAATTTGCCAGACCCAATGCTGTCATTACTTCCAGGGCTCCCAGAGCCGGGCCGTATTGCCCCCATTCCCATGGTACCTTCAGTACCGGTGCACAACCCAGCCCCTCTGCCTCCTCCCGAGATACCCCACGAACCAATCAGCGGGCTTCCAGGACAGGGACGGGACAATGTGGGGACAATATTGGTGGAGATTAGAAGGGTGTTAAAGGCCTTGACGCCAGCTCCCATTACTCCAATCCCTGCCATACCAGAAGTAATACCAATGGTAGCGCCAGTCCCACAAGGGGTAGCACCGAGTGGAGTAGTTCCCACCACCTCAGGACAGCCAGGAACAGCAGCTGAGGGAGGGCAATCAGCCACAGCAGGTATATTGGCTACAGTAGCAACCCTTTTGGCACAATTGTGTGCTCCCACAGTGGGGAACCCGCCCTGCGGTGCAACTGTAGCACCATGGGCTTTGCCGACAGGCACAGGGGGGGGTGCTCGGCGAGTTGAGTAAACAGGTGACCCTCTTGGGCAAAGCGCAGGAGAAAGGTTCAATCATGCCTCTCCAGGCGGTGGGTCAAGCGGCCCCCGCACTACCAGCGACAACAGGGTCCACTGCAGGTAAGGCAGTGGAGTGATCAGGCAAGGAAGTAGATAAAGGGGGTGCAGCATTTGGTGGTCATGATTCTGTGTTATCCAAGCGTGGTAAGTTGGCGGCACATGTTACGCTGGAGACAAGAGAGAAGATTTAGAAGGGGGAATTTGTTGATATATTCTCCTTAATTAGACCAAAGAGGAGAGAGGTAGAGTCTAAGGAAAGGGACGGGAAAGAAGGCTCCTTTAGAGATAGGAAACCAAGGGTAGAAAAGTCAATCACTAACTGGTTGTTTGGTTTCAATGTTTTTTCCATTGTAATGTTGGAGAAGAAGACAGAATTGGTGATTCCCTTGATATGTTATGCAAATAAGATTTTGAAGGCGCAGACAATGTATGGTGGAGTAGCTTGGCTGGATTATGATAGGGACTTAGATGGGCCAAGGTAGATGACCCTGATATGGGCTGGGACCAGACAGATGTAAATGTATGGTTAGAGAGCGTCAATAATAAAGCGCCCATGAAACAGCCCTTTCGGACTTCCCAAGCGGGCTCAGGGGAGAAGAGAGGAACATGTTGGGCTTTTAACCTGAAGACGTGTACCTGGCCCACAGGGGCATGTAAGTTTAAACATGCATGTGCATACTGCGGCCACCCTTCTCACCCAGAAATCAAATGTATCAAGCAGTAAGCTACCCACCCCATTTGATTTAGGGAGACTGCTTTTCTGGCTGAATCAGTACTCTGACAGGAAGGCAGCCAGGACATTGTATGAAGGGTTTTCCACAGGCTTCCGCATTCCAACACATGGTGTGCCCCCACTGGACTATTGCAATAATCTATTGTCTGCGCACATGCACCCTATGGTGGTGTCACAGAAGGTTGATAAAGGGTGCTGGGGTGGGTGGCTGGCCCGTTCACTGCTCCCCCAATGCCAGGATTTGTGTGTTCACCTCTGGGCGTGGTTCCTAAAAAGGAGCCAGGCCAGTTCAGGATGATTCATAACTTATCAGCGCCAAGGGGGGTGTCAGTGAACGATGCCATAGATCAGTCCCTGTGTTCAGTGACTTATTCTTTTTTTGACACGGCACTCCAGAGGCTGCGCGACTTAGGGCCCAACGGCTTCATGGCAAAGACTGACATTGAGTCCGCTTTCCGTCTCTTGCCGGTGCACCCCGACGATTATCATTTGTTAGGTTTTCAACTGAACTCCCAGTTTTATTATGACAGGTGTATGCCAATGGGTTGTGCTGTGTCATGCAAATACTTTGAAATGTTCAGCTCTATGCTGCAATGGGTGTTTGTCTTCAGAAAAGGGCACAGGGACATAGTACACTACTTGGATGACTTTATGGTCATGGGCCCCCAGCATCAGGAGCTTGTGGCCAAGTTTTGAGCAAACTGGTATCTATGTTTGAGGAGCTGGGGGTACCATTGGCCAGTGGTAAAACGGTGAGGCTGGCTACTAGCATGTCTTTCCTGGGCATTGAGATTGACACAGTGGTGGGAGAATGCAGGTTGTCAGTGGACAAGGTACAGGCTTTCTCACAAGCAATAGATTCT
Organism: Lissotriton vulgaris; assembly: GCF_964263255.1. Taxonomy (NCBI): domain Eukaryota; kingdom Metazoa; phylum Chordata; class Amphibia; order Caudata; family Salamandridae; genus Lissotriton; species Lissotriton vulgaris. Next base: position 898,321,320 of record NC_141693.1, on the reverse strand, counting down.
GCCTTGGCAGGTCCCAAAGTCACGCTGCATCAGCTTCAGGTTTTAGTGGGCCAGTGGAATTTTGCCCTGAGGATCATCCCAATGGGGCGCCCCTTCTCAAGGTCAAATGCACGTGCAATGACGGGGTTGAACGCATCATCACACCCGATTGCAGGCCGATGTAAGGCAGGACCTGAGGGTATGGCGGAGTTTCATGAGTGCCTTTAACGGTAAGGTGATTTGGCCAGAGCCGGCAATTTCCACCACTGACTTGGGCTTGCTCACTTACTCAGCAGGTAGCATTGGGTTTGGAGCTGTGCTGGGATCCCACTGGTGCAGGGGGGATTGGCCGTCTTCCTGGCATGAGAGCGGCTTGACCAGGAACATAGTCTTTTTGGAACTATTTCTAATTATAGTGGCAGTTGATATTTGGGCAGAATCTTTCAAGAATAAGTCAGTGATTTTTTGGTCAGACAACATGGCAGGGGTTGAGGCTATCAATAGGCAGGGTGCTACTTGTAAGCATGTTTTGAGACTGTTAGAACATTTAGTTTTGGCTTGCTTAAGGCTCAATCTGCTTTTCAAAGCGGCACATTTACCAGGTGTTGAGAATCTCGCTGCTGATGCTTTTTCTCGCTCTAAGTTGCAGGATTTCCGAAGGTATCACCCTCAGGCATAGGAGCAGATGACTGTGTTCCCGACATCTCTGTGGAGGATTGGAGCCCCACTCTAGCTGGGCTGGTGGGAGCCTCACTGAGCGAACGCACTAGAAGAACTTACCAACACCAGTTCCAAGCATTCAGGATATTTACTAAGCACACAGGCCAGGGGCTCTTTTCTCAATGGGGGTGCTCTGCGAATTTTTGCTAGCTTTAAGAAATATGGGGAGGCCTGCCTCTAACGCCAGGGAACACACGATGGCGATAGGCTTCTTTGAAAAATTAGCAGGACAGCGTGACCCCGGCACAGCTTTCATTGTGAAGAAAGGACTGTCAGGATGGGCTAGGCTGGAAGGAGTCAAAAAAGATAGTCGAAGGCCTTTAGATGTGAAACCCCTGGGGGACGTTCTGGGGGTACTTCAGGCGGTATGCACCTCTTATTATGAGAGCATCTTGTTTGGGGCTGCATTTACCCTAGCCTTTTATTGGGCGTTCCGACTGGGGGAGTTGGTAGGGACCTCCAAATCAGATCACGCAGGGGGACTCCAGTGGCAGGACGCAAACTTAGTCCAAGGGGGCCTGGTGGTGGTCTTGAGGAAATCCAAGACAGACCCGTTGGGGAAGGAGGCCACGATCTGCTTGTCCCCCGCACCGGGGGAGGGGATCTGCCCGGTAGCCAGGATGAAAGCATACTTGGCGATTTGTACGTCAGGGGGTAGACAGGCTCTGTTCATACATGAACAAGGCGAATGCTTGTCTCAGTACCAATTCAGGGCAGTCTTTAAGCAGGCGCTATGAGTTTGGGCCTGGATGCTAGTGGGTACACATAACACTCTTTCAGGATAGGGGCTGCAACGCTGGCAGCGGGCGCCGGCTTACTGGCTGAGGCGGTCAAGAAGGTGGGACGCTGATCTTCGGCCTGTTTTAAAAGCTATGTGCGGCCCGAATTACTGCGAAGCAACAAATCAATTTATTGCTATGACCATGTTGACGTTTCCTACTATTAGTATGTCCTCAAAGGGGATTTGGGTGTTGGGGCACTTGTTTGTGCAGCGCGCCACGGTCCGGCTACGGCAGAAGCCAGTGTCGAAACCACTGGGTTTAAAAAGGGCGTCGTTCATATGGCGAGGCATGGCCGGCTTGGGAATTTGGCAGTTGCAACAGCTGATCGAGGAGACGCGCGGGCACGAGGGACATCAGTCCCCGGATTTGGTGATTCTACATTTGGGCAGAAACAACATGGTGGATTTGGAACCGATGGCAGTCAGGGAAGCCTGGTTGACCGAATTTGCCTGGATAGGGATAGTTTTTTCTAACACACATATCGCATGGTCATGTATGATACCGCTCCGGACATGGGCCACTGGAGTCAGATCTCGAGCTTTGAACGTTTCGGTGAGGCGCCTCAACGGTGAATTGGCCAAGTTGTGCTCAGGCCCGGGCCGCTTGTGTCGTATTCCACATAGACAAATCACTGGCGACCTGATGTTTCACCATGACGGCGTGCAACTGTCGGACATTGGCACAGATGTGTGGATCAAAGGGATTTGGTTGTTTGTGCGGAACTTGTTTGCGGTTGGGAAGGGTGAAAGACCTGTGGGCCCTGGTCACCCTAGTGACGGAAAAGAGGCCACAGAACTTTGATTTTCTGGGGTAACGGGAGGCCTGCTTACATATTCCTGAGGCCAGCACTGAGGGGAGAGACGGTAAGCTCTCCGCAGGGAGAATGGGGAACCCGGCTGGGGAGGCTAGGGCGCCAGGTCACACCAGCCTCCTTGGCAGCCCGGTGGTAGAGGGTGGGCTTCCGGAAATAACGGAAAAGGACCGAGGGCTGGGGGCTCACTACTCAAGGACGCAGGTGGGTTGTGCCTTGCATGGTTCTCAGTTAGGGGATGCGAGCCAGAGGGCCCCTTGGTGCTGGAGTAAGTAGTAATTGCATAACAGGTGGTTATGATCAGTTATAATAATTGTAAATATTAAAAGTGTGAATATTGAAATTTAAATCTTAATGTGTAAAGATGTTTTTGTCATGTTTATGAATGTTTTGATGGTTATTAACCACATCCATGCTGGTGCAAGAACCACTCCGTCACCAGCCACGAACGCGCTGTGCTGGTGATGGAATAGTTCCATTACGGCCGGGCCGCCGCACCTGCGCGGCATCAATTTCCCGCCTGCACGGCGCGTTCTATTAAGCGGGCGGGGCCGTGACGGAACCACTCCGTCACAAGCATAGCGCGCCGTGGCTCGTGATGGAGTGGTTCCGTCACGAGCATGACGGTGCCGCCCGGCCTCCCCTTCCCCCCAGCGCCGCGGCGGAATTACCGCCGCGGCCAAGGGGTTAAACATGGCTGTTTTACCCACACTCTGAGACTGGCTAGTTTGATTGTGGGATTGCATGAGGTTGGGGCGGGGGACATGCTGGGGGGGTCCGGGCTCTATGAAGAGCGTGAGATCTCGGCAAGCGCGCCCTTAGGGCATGGCCGCCCGGACCAACGCCACACCCCCAGAGTCCGGTCCAGTAGCCCGATTTGCTACTGACTGGTAGAAGTACTTCCGGGTCATCTACTACGCACGTCCGGCCAGAGCAGAGAGAATTAGGGACGGTGCCATGGACGGGCTATTTAGCCCCCGGGTTCACCTCTGCTCTTCCTCTTTTTCCCGCTCTTTGACCCCTGGATCAGCGGAGCGGATACAATCTCCCACCCACCCGTCCCTGAGATTAGTAGTTTAGGGATAGGTTAGAAGAAGGAAGGGCGGAAAAGAGGCCACAGAACGTTGACTTTCAGGGGTAACGGGAGGCCTGCTTACATACTACTGAGGCCAGCACTGAGGGGAGAGACGGTAAGCTCTCCGTAGGGAGAATGGGTAGACCGGCTGGGGAGGCAGGGGCGCCAGGTGACACGAGCCTCCGTGGCAGCCTGATGGTAGAGGGGTGGGCCCCCGGAAATGACGGACAAGGACCGAGGGCTGTGGGTTCACCGCTCAAGGACGCAGGTCAGTTGCGCCTTGCGTTGTTCTCAGTTAGGGGATGCGAGCCAGAGGGCCCCTTGGTGCTGGAGTAAGTAGTAATTGCATAACAGGTGGTTATGATCAGTTATAATAATTGTAAATATTAAAAGTGTGAATATTGAAATTTAAATCTTAATGTTTAAAGATGTTTTTGTCATGTTTATAAATGTTTTGATGGTTATTAAACACAGCCGTTTTACCCACACTCTGAGACTGGCTAGTTTGATTGTGGGATTGCATGAGGTTGGGGCGGGGGACATGCTGGGGGGTCCGGGCACTATGGACTGCATGGGAAATTAAAAAACATGTTGAAATTACTTTAAATAAAAGCATATGCCAACATACATTTGTGGTAAAATTCTCATATGTACCAGTGGAAGTACTGTTATGTAATATTTTGTAGCTTAAGTAGCTAAAACACAAGTTAAATAAATATGGAAATGTACAGTTTTAAAACTTTATTTATCTGAAAAACACAAAACAAATATGAATAAATACTGATAAAATGGCCCAAAAATAAATATGGATAAATACAGATGGAAATGTTAAAAAAATAAATACCATAAAACCTATATACCTGGGCCAGGCACTATTTGAACTCTGGCTGTCTAGCATCATTTGTCTGCCTTTTCAGGACCACAGTACACCCCTTACTCTCCATCCTCCGAGCCTCTGCTAACAGCCACCACACCAGCGCGTCGATAAACGTCTCACGTTGCCTCATCTCGCGCAGTGGCCCGAGTCTGTCACAGCAGTAACACATTAGCACGTAATAAACGATGCACGCGTAATTCCCGCTCGAACGTCAGCACGCCAGCGTCGGCAGCCCGCTGCGTCACTTTGCTTGCTGTTCATTAAACTAACGCAGTTACTGTTTTTCACACTTATACGAGCTTTAGCTTTAGAGACTCAATTTGAACCGATCACTTCGTCAATATGCATCAGCGCTTCTTGAGCAATAGAATCAACAAGTCAAGCTAGGGTTGCTTCTTTGTATCCGGGGCCTGAAAGTAAATGACAAATTCTTACAGAGGTACCGCTTATGATAAATGTACTGAATTACTTAAATGTATTCCATCTCTCACAGTAACCGTTATCTTCCCAGTATGTATTTCTCCATTTGTATAGAGATTTGTTTTTATATTTTTATTTTCCTTTCGACGTTTTCCCTATACTCTGAAACCATATCTATTCACTCCCTTTCTTCCTTTCCCCCTTTCTCTTCCATTCTCTTTCTTTCTTCCACTCTTTCTCTCTCTATTTCTTTCTCTAATTTTTCTTCCTACATGCTTATTTTATCTACTCGTTATTTCCTTGCTCCTCTTTTCTTTTCCAACTTCTCCATGGTTAGTTATGCCATTTTGATTGCCACCCGGACAATCATTCAGGATGCCTGCCTGTCTGTCCTATTATCGAGCCTTTAATCAATCTCACTGTGGTTTGTGGCCTTCTTTAAGATACAAAGACATTTGTTTTTTCAGTGTGACATCAGCATTGCTCCAAGTCCAGCGTCAAGGAAATATGCAGACTGGCGGCCATGTTGTTCACACATGCATCATGGTTGTGAGTGTGAGGTCACCCGAAGATCTGATTTTATTTCAGAAACCTTGCCTTGTACGTATCTCGTCCCTGAAAATGAACAGAAAGATTGAGGTTTAATGTAAAAGTCGAATCGTTTTTCATCCAAAGTGACAATAGATGATAGCTGTGGAAATGTTCTTTTCAGGGCTGAAATATTAGAGTAGGCAGGTCAATAAACCCTTTAGAAAGAAAACTGTAACAAAGATTAACCAAAACAATTAACACATAGAAAACAGGATTTCAGACAGAAATTGGGAAACAATGTTTAGGGTGAAGAAAAAAAGCTGGCGTTGGGTGAAACAGGATGAAGAAAGTGTGAAACTGAATTAAGGATCCTGAAACTGGGTAAAGGAAATGTATGAAAAGGTGGGTGTAAATTGAACAGGGGTTAAAACCATCGATAAGAAAGTGAATAGTATATGGTGCAAATAATAGTCAAGTGCAATGAGCAGGGAGATTGAATCAGCAAGCTGAGCTAAAGAGTCAGTGAAAAAGCAGATTTGTATCAAAGCGCAGTATTCACAATTCTGCTGCCACCAAAGGAGATGGTACAATTATAATGAGGTACAATTATAATGACGTGTTCTTAGTTCCACAATGTGAAAACACCCCATTCATTAGGTTCCAACCATGGTGGTACCTGGAGCCTGTCACCATCCGATTATTGTCATGTTATTTGAAGCGTGAACCATATGCTGAATATATGCTTAGAGGTAATGTACGGAGCAGAATACAAAAAAATACATTTTGAAATTATAAAAATGATTTACAATCGACCAGTAATCAAAACCAATCTGTCCCTGCTGGCGATTTTAAAAGTGAACAGACAATAAAATATATCAGACACATTCAGTACACATATACTTAACAAGACTGGTCTCCCCTTCCTAGCAAGCGCCAGATGAGAAGTCACAGGATTTTGAAAGAAATTTGTTGATGGCATACACCAAGATGGAAAAATTAGAAGACAAGGTCTAGAAACTGAAGACCCAGGTGAAAGAGGTAAAACAAACCTCCAGGACAGTGCAACTCCGAACCCTAGAAATTGCACACAGGCGTGGTGCGTTCTCTCGATGCCGTGATCTTTCACACATGGTTGCTACAGCGAGAGAAAACATTTTGTGTTGCTGATAGTCTTAAAATGATGCTTGTTGATTACACCTTTGTTTTATGATAAGCCATTGTATGCCTATTGGAGTGGAGTAAATGAGTTTCAAACCTCTGGCCAAATGTTTTATAATGTTTGTTGAACCTAGAGTTTGAGCCAGATGCACAGTATATGGCACTGAGAGGGCAGGACCCAGCCATTGAGACTTTTATTCCCCAAGTAGCTGCTACCATAGGGTATCCGCATGAACCTCCACAAAATCTGCAGTGGAATCCACAAAATGCATACATAAACTGGTATTCCATTTAAGAACTGGGTTTTGATAGCACAGCTGTCAATCAGACCAACTACTTACAATATACAGAGATTTAGACTTTGGGTCTGTCCTTTTTGGTCATTGACGTTCTTCAACCAGTCTCTTTCAGACATTGGCTAGAATATAATGTCTTGGCTCAGCTCAATGGACTATTTATCTCTCACCTCATTCTATTGGCTGTTTGAGTGTATTCTTCCACCGTCACCCCTGTGTACTCATTAAACTGCATGAGGGACTAATTTACAACTATAGGCCTCTCTATGTCAATTTCTGCTGGCTCCCTCCTATGTGTCTTGCTCTAATGTACTAACGCTACATGCTTTAGCACATTAAACCGAGACCTACTTACTTTGCCAATGATTGCACTCTGTACCCTTAATCCTTACAGAGTCAGATCCATTATATTGTGTATAATAACACAGTGCGTTGGTAAGTTAAGTCATTTTTTTTCCAAAATGTTTTATTGACTTTTATAAAACAGGACAAATTCACATATCAAATATTTCCAAAGTATTTTGTGCCTTTTAGTAATTTTCATTTGATGGTGCTATACCTTTTGTCATTTATGAGACTAGAAGGGTAAAATTGCCTTCAAGGGACTTATTCAGTCTATATTTGTTAGTTGAAATTATTCTAGAAAGGATCAATGGATCATCCTTGGGGTGAATTAATCAAAACTGATCAATTTATATTATCAACATATAACATATAAACAAAGACACAAGGTGTATACGAAAAGGTTTTTATCAAATAGTTCATTAAATCAACTTCATATACAGATAAATAAACAAATAAGATTTTAGGACTGTGGGTACACATATAAATAAATTGCTAAGTGACTCAACAGAACCTAAAAAACACCTATCCCAAAACACATTGAGTAAAACAAAGAGGGGGATGAGATGTATTGTCGACGTTTCGGTTTCTTAATAATGATTTGATGAAACCATCCTCAGGACCATTATCAGTGCTGATCTGTATAGAAATATTGTAATCTAGTGGATGTGGAAAGCACTCATCAAGGCTGGATATGAAGTCAAATCTTCACTCCCATGCATGTATATATAACGCAGAAATCGCCCGGTGTCACTCGTGCGGAGTCTTATCTGCTTTTTAGACACAGTCTGAAGTAATTGTGACCAGTATGAATTTTAAACAGGTCAGTAAACAGTCATTTGTCCTGCAGCGCCTAGGATTCTGGCGAAGTGGAATCACAAACACGTCCCGTCTGAAATGAAGCCACAAGCGTTATATATACATGCATGGGAGTGAAGATTTGACTTCATATCCAGCCTTGATGAGTGCTTTCCACATCCACTAGATTACAATATTTCTATACAGATCAGCACTGATAATGGTCCTGAGGATGGTTTCATCAAATCATTATTAAGAAACCGAAACGTCAACAATACATCTCATCCCCCTCTTTGTTTTACTCAATGTGTTTTGGGATAGGTGTTTTTTAGGTTCTGTTGAGTCACTTAGCAATTTATTTATATGTGTACCCACAGTCCTAAAATCTTATTTGTTTATTTATCTGTATATGAAGTTGATTTAATGAACTATTTGATAAAAACCTTTTCGTATACACCTTGTGTCTTTGTTTATATGTTATATGTTGATAATATAAATTGATCAGTTTTGATTAATTCACCCCAAGGATGATCCATTGATCCTTTCTAGAATAATTTCAACTAACAAATATAGACTGAATAAGTCCCTTGAAGGCAATTTTACCCTTCTACTTTCATTACCCAAGCCCTCAAGGGTATTCCGGGTTGCTCACTTCCTTGATTATCATTTATGAGACTAGGCATGCAGATATTCAAATAAAGTACATTTCCCTCAAACCACTGTCCCACCCATGCTGCAGGCCTAAGTTTTGCTGGATAAAACGGACATGTTCCGAACATCGACTGAGCTTGAAATAGTGTGTTCAAGGCCCTGAGATTATTTTGGATTCATTAGGGAAACCTCTGCTATCGTGCACCACCCGCTAAACATCCATGCATCATTTCATCTTTGCACTTCAGGACATCCCTTCCGGTGCACTAGATTCTCCCGTTGCTACACAATATCTTTACAGTCCAATTTGATGAATGTTCTCTGATGTGTGGGTCGCTCTTGGTCATCCCACATTCATAACTACTCCTTTGTGACAGGGATATACACAGTAGTTACAGATACCTTAGCAAGGATCTTTGTTATGCTCTTCTAAAAGCGTAGGATCTTGGAGCAGTTCCAGAAATAGTGCATGACGATACCATCATAGCCAGATCCAAACAGATATTTAGCCATGTGTATTGTCCCTGTCACTTGTAGTATTACACTAGTAAAGTAAATCTTAAGTAATACCTTAACCTGAACCAATGTCAAACTTGGGTTTATCTTGACTTCCTTGGAGTACATTAGCCCAGCCTCCCAGTCTTGATCCAGGTTTGCCTCAATCTCTATTAGTGTATTTCTGCAAATTACTCACACCTTATTTCAAGATCACAAACTCTCCTTTGAGCCACTTGTTGATAGTTCCTCAAACTAATGAGGTGGTATTTGTTACCCACTAGGAGGGTCTCCTGCAATAGGACCAAATCTGGCTTGTGTATCTCGAGTATCTGAACTATCACTCCCTTTTATTTCTATTTTTAAGGCCCCTTCACAGTGTGTGTTAGGAGATGCATGGCTCTTGATTACAGGGTCCAACCGATACCTTCTGTCATCTATCCTTTTAAATCACAAAAACCTTCCTGCATTTCGCATGAATTAGTACCATTTAGGTACCAGACTGACTCCGAAACTGTCCTTCACAACAAACTGTAATGCTCCCACTCACCACTTCTGCACAGCAGGCTTAGAACTACCACCCACCAGATTAATGCACAAGTGCCATTTGCCCTAACAATCTGTTCTGGAATTATAAAATCTGAAATGAAAACAACCTGTCCGAGAGGACACTCCATCCAATCACGTCCCTTCTGCTATTCTCTACCAAGTGTATAACGCCCTTCTTTGGCTACAGCACCCACACTACTGAATCCAGCAGGGACGCTACTGAAGAAGGTAGGCCCAATTGAAGAAGATCAAAGACACCAAGGCTTTTTTGCCCATTGTTATGTAGTATAAATCTAAAGACATTGTACACAATCTGGATGAGCTCCCACTGTAGCAGTGGTATTTGTGGACCGTTCTAGTACCCTCTGTATCCCTCTAAGCCAGAGCACGGGACCCACATTTCAATGTTTGTCACCCACCTACAATTCTACATCAGAGTCAATAACTCAATTAGCCCTCCAGTTTGGTAGATGCTGTCACCTAAGCAGGCTTCGGCTCCCTTTTTCGCAAGTCACCACCCCTCCCCACGGATGAATCAGCCTTTGTACTCATGGAAGATGTAGGCTTTGCTTTTGATTTGGGATTGCATGTGGTTTTGTCCCTCTCGTCTGTTGCCTTCAGTCTGTCAGCACACCAGCCATCTAGGAAGTCCAACACCTCGTCCAGAACTAGGCAATGCCATGTCTTACCCTACACATTTATGCCAGTAAAATCATCATGTATTTCAGACCTCCTTCCCTTGACCTCTTATTGTCAGCCTCAAAACTCTTCCTTGTACGGTTGGCGTAAAATAAAAAAATGAGCAACACCATGCATGATGTTTTCATAAGAGACAAAGCTAGACTGGATATCCTTGCCTCCTGTAACTGAGAAATCACATCATAATTTCTCTAAATAGGGTCCCTTGGTGGACAAGGAAGAACCAAGGCCCTGTGCTCATGTTCCATGTAGAGGAAGGCAGATAGCGCTAATGGCTGCAGAACTTTGATTATCCATTCTTTGACTAAAAAAAGTTCCATCCTTGGTCCTGCTGACTTCTCCAGTATACTGAGGAAGTGAAAATGATTGTGGTGGCACAAGCCTGAACCGCCTCAATATTCTGTGCAGAAACTGCATGTCTTATGTCAGTTTGTTGATAACTGGCTTGAGATGCTTAATTTCACCAGGGACTCTATGAATCTCCTTCTGTGCAGCGCCGACCTTCTCTGAAATGTTGTTGAAGTCTTCTTTCGGTAGATTAACTTCATTGTTAAATGTGTCTATCTTCTGCTCAAGGGCCACCCTTGAATCTTTCATAGAAGCCAAAATGTCCTCAAGGGGGCTGAGGTGCTTATGTCCAGTGAACTACTTGCTGGGCAAGTCAGTAGCTTCTTGACTTGTGTCTTGCTGAGGGCAGTTTTGGCTAAGGCTTATTTGTCTAGCAAGTTACCCTGTTGGAGTTTTGCATCTCTTCCCTTCTGATCCTGCCCCAAATAAGTTACTCTATAAACCCAGCATAAGGTGGGCTCCCATTGGGAACATTGTGGACAGGAGTTGGATTGACGTGTAGGTGCCGGACCCTCAACCCCAAAACAGTGCCGTGTAGCATTCATTTTCCGGGTTGGTGTGGTCGCATAGCCCTCAAAGTAAGGAGTACATGAACATTCTCAGTCAATATATGCATGAAGATGAATGTGAGTTTTTCAAATCTTAGCCTAGTCATGGGTATTGTATGGAACATCTAAGCGAAGAGCAACTCCTGTTCATTGAGCTCACCACACTGTTACTGCCGTGCTTCGTTTATCGCAGCCCACAGAGTGTGAACTGAAGCACCAAGATGCAGCACTTATCATAATTAGGGCTTCCGGTTTTATGGTATTTATTTTTTTGACATTTCCATCTGTACTTATCCATATTTATTTTTTGTCCATATTTATTTTTTGTTAATCATATCTGTATTTATCCATATTTATTTTGGATTTTGTGGAAAAATTAAGCTGAAATTAGTATATTTCCACATGTATTTAACCGATAAATACAAAATCATGCTTGAATCCCTGCAAGGTTTCAATGCTTTCAACACCCACAGAAGATAAATCAATATACTTGTATGAAAATATGCACATTTCAGTATCACCCTTGTGCATATCTACTACTGTTATAGCCTGTTTACTAAAATTCCTTTCTTTTTAATCCCCTTACCTATCAATCCACACAGCTATTGGCCTGGCAGTTATGGCAGACAGAATGTTGAATTACTCAAAAAGCAACCCAATTTCCGTTTTTAGCTACATTTAAAAATAAATACAAACAAGAAAATAAATGTTTTCTGTCTGTATTTATTTGTAAAGATCAGTAAAAACGGGAAACAGGGAGCCTTAATCATAATCAATGTTGTAAGCAAAACCTGAGGATTGTATCGGCACACCACTGAGTTGCTCAGTCAAACTGTATTATTTAATCAAGTCTAGCCTCACTATTCAGATGAAACAGAGTTCTGAAGGATCATCAGGACAAGTGATCTCCTACCACCAGAAAAACACTCCAATGTTTCTCTTCCCCTCCAGTCTCTTTCTCGGTAGGTGTTAGTTGAGGGTATGTTGGGCCTGCAACTGGGGGATTCACTCGACCCCACTCAGTTCACTTCCACATCACTCCAGGGTCAAGAGCTCCACTGAGTTTAAGGTGCTATTGGTGCAGAACCATGTGTTTAGGGTTGTAATTTTCAACAGTAGTGAGGCTGTGATCAACCCCTAAGCCTTGGCATTTGGGAGGTGTGCAGCAAAGCAGCGTTCTTTGCACTGTGTATTAAACATAAAGAGTATTTTCGGCGAGGGATACATTTTCTTTTTTGTGTATATGTGTGTGTAAACACATGGAAGTTAGGCATATACTCAATTTTGAATATGATTTAAAAAAAAGATATGTATTAAAAAAACACAAGGTTAAAGAGGTGTTATCGTTAGGTATGGCAAGAGGTTCGTAGCTTATGTTACAAAAGAAAAATATAAGAAACAAAAAACACTAAAGTTCACTTCACTACTTATAGTTTACTAACCTATATATATAGCTTGCACCCCCATGCACTTCTTATGACCTCACATGTTACATCACTAATGACATGTTAAATGACATCATGGATGGCATCATCACTGATGACAGCTTAAATGATATCATTGATGACACCAGTAATGACATCACCAAATCAATGTAACAGTGTCCCAAAGATTTTGTGGATTTGAAGTAATTCAACAATCTACATGTGCCCAACTTTCTATCAGCAATCAAGTGACAATAAACAAAACCTTCCGTCACATGATGGACACACAGCTATCTGTCAAGTCCCGCACATTTGATGGATGCTGCCCTCTTTTTATTAATATCCCCCAACCTGGATTTCATAAATATATATATATATATATATTTATATATATATAGTATGTCATTCATGTTTATGAACTTACTGCAGAAGCATCTGACTAATGCAACCAATCACGGCTTAATTACTTTTGTACTTGCACTTTAAATTTTGCCTTCCCTCCCCTATGCGTCATGTGACCAAGGCCTCTGTGTAGGCCGAAACGTTATGCTGAGGTGGGCCTTCCACGCTACTAAATAAAATCACTGCTCACCTGCACCCTGGGTCTTCCTCTCTTCTTCTGCGCCGTTGGTATCCAGAATATGGGCTCCTGGTGAGAGAATGCTGAGATTGTGTTTATTTTTATATATATATATACTGCCCAGCTATGTTCGCGATACGAGTGACTTTTTGGATAAAATAGAGGACCTGGAGTGGCAGGAGGACATGCTACTCATAACTTTAGACGTTGAGCAACTTTACACCAGTATTGCCCACAGTTGTGGTTTAAATGCAACTGCACATTTTTTGGGACAAAGGCCATCTGAATTTCACCAGCATAACAATATGATTTTGAGTTTAATTGAATGGTGTTTACTCAATAACTACTTTTCGTTTGGAAAGGATGTATGGAGACAACTCCGAGGTGTGGCGATGGGGGCTTGCTTCTCCCCCAGCTACGCGTGTTTACACGTGGGCTGGTGGGAGGAGCGGGTCCTCAACGTCACACACCGGACTTGGGTCAAGGAAAAAATTGTTACATTTTTACGTTACATCGATGACATCTTTATAGTTTGGCAGGGAGACGAAAAACAAGCCCTTCAATTCATTGATGAAATTAATGATAACACTCTCAATTTAAAATTCACGTCCCATATTAGTGCTAAACAAATAGAATTCTTGGATGTCAGTGTCTATGTAGATACAGACAATCGACTGCAAACGACCCTACATAGAAAAGCAACTGCAGGTAACACGACCCTGCATGCTTCCAGTCTCCATCCCATGCACACCATTGACAATATACCTCTAGGAGAAATTCTCAGAATCAAAAGAATTTGTAGCTCCAATGAAAACTTTCTCAAATGCGTTAAAGATTTGAGGATACGGCTTAAAGCTCGAGGGTATTCTGACAGGGTGTTCGATCGGGCTCTGGCGAGAGCCGACAAAAGACCTAGATCCTCACTATTCCCCAAATCTACTGAAAATGTTTCTGACATTGTCAGTTCTAATGTGGAAATCTCTAATGAATGCCCGAGATTCATCACTGCATTTAGCTGTCAGGAGAGAAAGATCAGACAAATAATCAATCGTAATTGGCCCACTATTCTGACTGACACAGTGCTAGGAAATATGTTACCAAGCAAACCATTGGTAACGTTCCGCATAGCACACAGCATGGGGACAGTATTGGATCAAAGTAGTCCTGAATTGAAACAAACGCAGTCTGGTTACAACCAACGCCGGGGTTTCGTAAGTGTTCTTCGTGTAGGGCTTGCCAATTTGGCACCAATAAAACCCACTACAGTACTCCATTTACATCAGTGGAGACACCTATTGTTGGCAACCATACTTGCAAGACCGAGTATGCTGTATATGTCCTGACGTGCACCTGCGGCCTTAATTATATAGGCAGTACCAAGCAGCAGGTGCACGTCAGGATTTTGCAGCATATTAGGGCCATCTTACACTGTGACCAATCCTATCCGGTGGCTCGTCATTTTCAAAGCACACATAATAAAGATGTTAACAATCTATCTTATTATGTAGTAGCCTCAGTTCCCCCTCTCAGACGCGGGGGTAATCGAGAACTCAAACTGAGGCAACTAGAATCTCGATTCATTCTTGAATATGACAGCAAGTGGCTCAACGGTCTCAACAATACTGAAGACTTGAGAAACTTCCTCTAAAATCTCTTCCCTTGCTCATATACACCTTTGTTTTTTCCTCAGGTAGTCAGGCTCCCTGTTACCTAGAGTTGAATGTTCCATGAGTCTTGAGTTTTTGCTAACTGTTCCTGATTTTGTGCAGACTATTCCTATGTTCTAAATTTCATGTATTCCGTGGCTAGTCAAGTTCCTTGTTAGCCTCGGACACATTAGTTAACTACTCTTCACCTCCACATTTTAATCCACTTTTATCACTATTTAGAATTTTAGCACTTTTTATGGGTGTTGTTTATCTCTTTTTAACATGATAAATTATTTTATACCTGCATAAAATGTTTTAAATTATGCTTTTTTAAAAAAAGACAAAATTGTGACTTTTCCTAATTGTCAAATTAAGCATTAATGCATTTTTTTACACAGGTTTTTTTATCATGTTTTTACAATATTTTATATTGTGGTTATACCTTGTAGCACACGTGTTGGCACTTTATGTACAGTTAGACACTGATCTAGTTCAGCACTGTTATTTGCACTTTATCTTCAGCCTATTCCAATAACATTTAAATATTTTTACTATAGACTTAGAAATTTTGCATTATATGGATTTATCCAGTTATATTTTTTCACATAACTGCTCTTAGTGACATTTTTAGAAAAACATTTTCAATGATGAAATGTCAATTTGCTATGGTTAAGTATTTAACTGGCATGTGTAAAATTTGTGTTTAACTTATTTTGCGTATTTGCACGAAGAATGGGCATTTATACAAGGTTTTGTCTATGTCTATAGTCACATGACTTTTGGAAGGGCGGAGCTTATGTCACTCACCTAAAAACATTTAAAAACAAAAAAGCTGTGCTAGTTCTTTGCATGTGAACAAGGGCTCTTGAAGCCCGAAACGCGTATTGCCCTCCTGTTGTACCAACTGCAATAAAGCCAAGAACCTGTGAATCTCGTGGTCCGTCTCCTTCTCTGCCTGCCTGCCTCGCCGTTCTTGTGTAGTTCTGGAAGTGGCGTTTGTGGAGTTTATATATATATATATATATATATATATATATATATATATATATATAATCACACACACTGCTTTGGCGTGCTCGAGCCTCCTTCGGCAGCGGGCTTCCCGGCAGGATCGCCACCCCTTTCCATATAAACACACTCCTGGTCGACAATGCTTGTAAATTCAGCAAACAAACCAGAACCGGGGCCCAAATGTTGCTCGAAACGCGTAGGGTTGTTTCTGTCCGTGTGCCAATAAAATACTGCACTGCGAGCAACATTTGGGCCCCGGTTCTGGTTTGTTTGCTGAATCTACAAGCATTGTCGACCAGGAGTGTGTTTATATATATATATATATATATATATATATATATATATATATATATATATATATTTCACACACCGTCAAAAATGTGAGAACTCGCCTCATTCACAATGAGTTACCAACAAAGGACCCGCGGCCACAAGTATTGCAGTGCAAAGTTTATTCAGGCACGATGTCCTACGCGTTTCGGAGTTGTAGTCACTCCTTCATCCTTTATTACAAACCCCCCTCACCCTCGACAGACGCGTTTCGCAGTAAAAGCTTCGTCAGTGTCAGTTTGTGCATAGGAGTGATCGCCATTTTAAACCCCACCAAGCATTTCATTTTCCAACTACATAGAAGATGGTCAATCTTAGTAAAAGCGGTGGCCATTTTGCAGTGTGTTATTCTACATGTAGTACATTGGTTGCCATGGCGAATATAATGTGCTCTAGTGCAGATTTAAAAACATTAACAGCAACAAACATGTCATTATTATAGTACTCACTGTTCATTTCATTCAAATAATCAAGTTATAAGAGCCCAATCAAAAACATTATATAATGTGTTTTCTTGCTCTTGCTTGTGTTTTGAAGGGGTGTATCCCCTATGCTTACTTTGCATAATTCTAATTGTGGGGACTTGATAACTTATTAATTATTTTAAGTTGTTATCTCGCCCTGTATCGGCTAGAATCCAACTTAAGATTCCATAACTTGCAATGTCACTTGTCAGAGTTTCTAAGTATAGTAATAACAGTCTCTTTTTCTCTTTTCTTTACCAGTCTTTAGCAGGTGGAAAACGTTTCTTCCTCATCTAGAGGTGCACTCACATCTCCTCATCGTTATTAAGACCCCACCGTGCCATTGTTTTAAGGTCAATGATGTACCTAGATTCTGCGATGCGGAGTGCCTTCTCCCTGTCCCCACCTCGTTCTAAACGCTTAACTTGGTCTATGCAGTAAAAACTGAGGAGGTCCCTATTGCTTTGATGACATTCAGCAAAATGACGAGCTACCGGATAGGATTTGTCCTTATTAGCGATAGCTCTCATATGTTCCAGGATCCTCAGTTTTGTGGGGTTAATGGTGCTACCTATGTAGCGTTTCTTACAAGGGCACTCCAAACAATAGACCGTGTAATCGGAGTTACAGTTGAGAAGTTTAGTTATTTTCCTATTCTGTTTTCCTTCTCCTGTTCTACCTGGATATTTTTTGACTTTTTTACTATACTTACAAGCTTTGCAGCGTAGGCATGGAAAGAACCCCTTTATACTGTCTAAAACAGGGGGCTGAGTGATCGGGGAGAAATGGCTGTGGATTAGATGGTCTGATAAGGACTGGCATCGTCGATAGGTTATCATCGGCCTATCCGAAAGATGTTTTTTCAAGATACTGTCTGTGTGTAAGATATGCCAGTTTTTCTTGAAGGTGTGGACTAGTTCACCTGATTTGGTATTGAAAGTGGTGATCATTCTTACTTGATCATTCTCTGTCTGCGCCTCTTTAACCACTAGGAGATCCCTCCTATTGATTGCTGATACTTTTACAGCCGCCTGTTTCAGCATGCTATTAGAATATCCCCTAATTTGGAACCTATTGCTTGCTTCATTTTTTGCGTTTTGAAAATCTTTATCAGCTGAACAATTTCTTTTAAGGCGTAGGAATTCACCATACGGTACGTTCTTGATAAGACTCCTTGGGTGGTGGCTTGCCGTGTGTAACACGGCATTACCCGCCGTGGGCTTTCTATAGAGTCGGTTTGGAGACTATCATTCTCCACAAATACCTCCAAATCAAGATAACATACGCATGTTTTACTGATGGTGCTGGTGAATCTTAGATTAAGATCATTATTGTTCAGGGTGGCGATGTATTCCTCCGCCGAGGTTCGATCACCACGCCATACAACAAAGAGATCATCTATGTACCTTGTCCACATCAAGATCCTTTCACTCCACATTTCATTGGTATCTCCCCATCCCTCGTGCCTCTCCCACCAGCCCATGAACAAGTTCGCGTAGCTGGGGGAGAAGCACGAGCCCATAGAAACCCCTTATTTGTTTGTACAGTTGGCCAGAAAAGAGGAAACAATTGTTATATAGACAGAATCTCATCATACTCAATACCATGCCACTATGTGTCTGAAATGTATCACTTTGTCGCTGTCAGTCCACTTTCATGATTGATACACGTATATAAATTGACAACATCTAGTGTTATCAGAAGCATGTTTTGTTCCCATGAGATATTGTCCATTATGCAAAGAAAGTCTTGTGTATCCCTCACATATGAGGGTAAGTCCTTCACAATAGGGGCAAGATAAGAGTCAATGAAGCGAGAAGTATTCTCTAAAAGGCTGCCGATTGCCGATACAATCGGCAGCCCTGGTGGTCTTTTAGCATTCTTGTGACTCTTTGGCAAGTGATAAAAGGTGGGTAACACTGGTGATTCACATCGGAGAAATAAAAATTCATCTGTACTGAGCATGCCTTCTTCCTTCCATTTGTTCAGCAATGTTTGATATTCTATGGTGCTCTTTACATATTGTTCTTTCTTTACAGTGATATAGCACTCAGTGTCTTTCAATTGCCTTAGTGCTTCCTGTTCTTAATTCTCCTTACTGAAAATCACAATATTACCACCTTTGTCCGAAGGCTTTATCTCAATTGTCTTATCATTTTTGAGGGACTTAATCGCTTCCCATTCCCTTCTCGTGATATTGGAGGTACTCATATCCATTCTATCTCTTGCCATTTTTTGCAAGTCCGCAATTACAGCTTCATTAAAAACATCGATTGCATCATGGGACGCATTTGGCAGTTTTTTTAGATTTACTCTTCAAATTGCTCGGATCTCTCACTTGTGTCACAGATACATAATTGTCCTTCTCCATTTGTGACCCCCGACTCTGAATCTCTTGTGTACGGGTCAATAAAACATTCAAAAGAGTATCTTCTGATGTTTCCTCCGAGGATTCTACCGTGGTCGAATCTGAATGTGTTCCCACTTCCACATTTTTTGGATGTTGGAGAAATATTTTTTAAAATTTTAGTTTTCTTATGTATCTGAACAGGTCTATCTTGGGGCGTGGCTTGGACGCCGATCGGGATGGCGGCGTGAGCTCGCAGCTCCACGCGGAATCCCGCTAATTCTCCTGTTTTCGGGACCCTAGGCGACCCGAAGACGACGTTCCTGCCCTCTGAAGTGTAAGGGGACAGCTGGGCATAATCGGAGAGTCGCTGGGGGACTGCTGGCCCCGAGAAGATCGAGAGAAGAGGCGGCCGAGGTGTTGCCGAGGGTGCGAAGAAAATGGCGGCGAGGAGGTCAGACGGCCCCGAACTTCAGCCCTGAGCCAAGTTGTCGCCGAGTGGCAAGAGATCCTGCACTCGGCTGCCCGAGGCACTAGGATCGGCGGTGCTGTGTCCTGAGACCAGGGGACGCTGACCTGATTCGCCCAGGAGCTTGGGGACCTCCGTTGGCCACCGCCCTAAGACTCATCCTTCCCCCCTCAGGCTTCGGAGGGGGGTGACGGAACGGAGCCCGTCTACCTGGCCATTGCTCCTGAGAGCGTCGGTGGGGACATTGCACTGCCCGGTGCCCGGAGACTGGCACGGAACCACGGGCGTCAACGCAAAACGGGCGACTGGACTTGTGGCGCAGCACCCTGGCATGGCGGCGATCGGAGGGCCGATGCCCGGGAGTCGCGAGGGGGACTCGGCGACATCAACTCGGCTGAGCGAGAGTCCCTCCCCGGAGCTTGACCAAGAACAGCGGCTGAACCGGCGTTTGGATGCCATACTTGATGCGATCACCTCCACTAAGGAAGCATTGCACCATGACATTGCCCAAGTGGCCACGGGCCTGGGGCTGCTACGCGCGGATCACGCGAAGCTGGCGGACAGGGTCAAGGACCATGACCAACTGTTGCTGGACCTGAAGCCATCGGTGGTGACCGCGGAGCACAGGATCACGGACATTTTGGCCCGACTGGACTCACTGGAGCGGAGGGCGGAGGATGCCGAAGGCCGCAATAGACGGAACAACGTGCGGGTCGTAGGCCTGCCGGAACGGATTGAGGGGGAGGATGCGGTGGCCTATATGGAGAACTGGTTCCGCACTGTGGTAGCGCCGGAGGGGCTTACTCCTTTTTTCACCCTGGAGCGAGCTCACCGGGTGCCTGCTCGCCCGCCGGGGCTTGGCCGCCCCCCCCCGACCGATGGTGGTGCGGCTCCTCCACTACAAGGACCGGGATCTCCTCATCCAGCGGGCCAGGATGTCGGGCCCGTATGAGGTGGAGAACAGTAAGGTTACGATCTTCCCGGACTACACTCAAGCGGTCCAGAAGAACAGGGCATCGTTCCTCGCGGTGAAGAAGGAGCTCAGGGAGGAAGGCATCCAGTACTCCTTGCTCTACCCGGCTAAGCTGCGGATCATAATGGATGGCTCTACGCACTTTTTTCAGACCCCGGATGAAGTTTGGCAATGGCTGGAGTCATATAGAGCGGGGACGGACAGATCGCATAAAAGTAGGCGAGACCAACCCAAGCAGCCCCGGGTGAGGCAGTCACAACGCATCAGATCCCGCAACAGGCGCCAGCGGGAGAAACGGGAGGCTAAAATGGCGGCGGAGAAGAGGGATGCGCTCGCAGCGACGGCGGCCATTACAGGGTCGCAACAGAACAGTGAACGGGCAGAAACGGACTCGGGAGGGGAAGGCAGCAGGACGGGAGAGGAACTTTCAGAGGCGGAAAGCTCGAAGGGGCCGATAGTGACCCCACAGACATCAGATGGTATTTTCTGCGGCTGAGATAGAATTGGGACTAGATCGAGACTTCATGGTAGGGTGGTATCCTGTTGATGGAGGGCGGGTTGCCGGGAGGGGGAGCTGTGTGCTTCGGAGGGGATGAAGGCGCGGGGCGCGGGCTCCGCTAGCTGGGGTCGGCGGTGACTCACCCCCCTTGGGCCCTTAAGGCCGACTGTGGTGGAGACCACAGGGTAAGAGTGTGAGAAGTTGGTTCAAGGTTTGGATGGGGGCGGCCATTGGGTTCGTGTGCTCTGTCCTGGGGAGTGGGGTTTGGGAAGTTTTTCAGTTTTGGGAATGTTCGGGGGGGGCAACTGCATTGGGGGGGCTATGAACCTTCGTTATTTGAATCGGACTGTACGAAGTTGGAATGGGGACATTACCTAATTTGAAATGCCTGACGTGGAATGTCCGGGGGCTGCGGACTATGGTGAAACGTCACAAAGTACATGCATATCTAGTACGCAGGGGGGTTCAGATTGCTATGCTCCAGGAGACTCATCTCACCAAAAAAGAGTGCGCTGCCTTGCAGAAAAGATGGCGGGGCCAGGTGTTTGGCACCACTTACTCAGCGTATGCCAGGGGGGTGTTGATCTGGGTGAGGGCAGGGATACCCTTTCAAGTGCTGAATCAAGTAGTGGATCCGGATGGCCGGTTTGTGGCGGTGGAGGGGAGGTTATATGGACGGGATGTGGTTTTCTGCTGTGTCTATGCACCGAACACTGACCAAGCTCGATACTTTGATAGCCTCTCGGGGTCCTTGGCCTCTTTCCTGGCGGGTCCGATAGTGTTAGGGGGGGACTTCAATTCGATCATGGATGTAGCTCTGGATAGGTCCCATCCCCCCCTGGTGGACTCCCCGGTGCGCAGGCTGGCCGCGCACAGGAAGGACTGGCAGGAACGATGGGGGTTGCTGGATGTCTGGAGGGAGCGGCACAGGGGAACCAGGGATTATTCCTTTAATTCTGCTCTCCATGATCTGCATGTCAGGATTGATTCGGTGCTCTGCGGTGGATCCCTAGCCCCATTGATATCCCATGCGGAGTACCTGGCTAGGACTATCTCCGATCATAACCCCCTATTGGTACACATTTAGTGGCAGAGAGAGCGTTCAGTGATACCAACATGGCGGCTTCGGCCGGAGACGCTTGAGGATTCTGTGTTCAGCGACGCGGTTCGGCAAGGCATTGATAGCTATTTCGGAGTGAATGAGGGCACGGCTACGAGTAGGTCCACTGAATGGGATGCAATGAAAGTGGTGGTGAGAGGGGTGTGTTTGGGTAGGTTCTCGAATGCTCGCACGACTGTGTTGAACGACCTAATGAAAGCGGAAGAAACTTTGAGGGACTTGGAGCGCCGCAGGCCGGCTAGGCCAGATTTACAGGCACAGTTGTTGGAAGCGAAGGAAGTGGTTGCCACCGAGACGGAACGTTTAAGGTGTTATGACTACAGGCAGTATATCATCAGGGCACATGCAGAAAGGGACAAGGTGGGTACCCTCTTGGCCAGACTAGCTAACCCGGAACTTAGGGGCTGCCCGATCCTCAGCATAAATAATGCGCAGGGAGAAATGGTGTACTCCCAGGCTGCGGTATTGGAACGTTTTAGGGGGTATTATGAGGAATTATACCAGAGTCAGCTGGGAGTGGGGGTTCAGGACATCGCGGAATACCTGGGGGAGAGGCAGCTTCCGGTCCTGGACGAGGAGGACGCGAAGGAGCTGGGTAGCCCGATCACGCTCACGGAAATACGGGTGGCCATCAAACATATGGCCCGCAACAAGACGCCCGGGGTGGACGGACTGCCGTTTGAATTTTATCAACAGTATGTGGACAGCTTGGCTCCCAGGCTGCTGGTGGTATATACGGAAGCTTTCGAGGCGGGGGCATTGCCTGGGTCCATGCGGGAGGCCTTGATTGTACCGCTCCTAAAGCCTGGCCGGGATGCCGCGGATGTGAGGTCTTATCGCCCGCTATCCATGCTGACGGTAGATTATAAGATCCTGAGCCGAATCCTAGCCACCAGGCTGGCCCCACATATGACGGGCCTGGTACACAAGGACCAGGCCGGGTTTATACCCACGAGGAGCACGGCGCTGAATATCCGCCGCCTGGTGGGAATAATGGACGCCATCTTGGACGGGGAGGGAGCTCCGGCGGTCCTGTCTGTGGACATCGAGAAGGCCTTTGATAGTTTGGAATGGTCTTTCCTGGATGGAGTGTTAGAGAGGTTTGGCATGGGCGAGGGGTTCCGAAGGTGGACGAGGGTCTTATATACCTCGGCAACGGCGAGAGTGCGTTTGGGCGGCCTGGTGTCTGCGGCATACCCGGTGGGCAGGGGCACACGACAGGGATGTTCTCTCTCCCCCCTATTGTTTGCTCTGGCGATGGAACCCTTGGCGGTCCATGCGAGGTCAGGTGACCGGTACGCGGGGATACTCAGCGGCGGGCAGTGGCATTATATATCGCTATATGCGGATGACTTGCTCCTGTACCTGGCTGACACCTCGGGGGCGTTGGTCGGAGCGATGGATCTGTTGTCTGAGTTCGGCCGGCTGTCAGGCCTTAAGGTCAATTGGGCGAAGACTTGTGTGTTCCCGCTGCGAGCGGGATCGCCAGTCCCTGGCAGCGATTTGGGTGTGGTATGGGAGCCCTCTTGCATCACCTATTTGGGTGTTCGCATCTACCACGCGACTGCGGACCTATTGGAGGGCAACATTGGTCGCTGTGTCCGGGCACTGCGGGGCAGCTTGTCTTTCTGGTCGACCCTCCCGCTGACGGTTCTGGGCAGGATTGCACTGTTGAAAATGGTGGCGCTCCCCCGCTTCCTCTATTATTTCCGAACGCTGCCTGTCTGGATTCCCCAGGGGGTATTTAGAGACCTGCGGTCAATGATAATTGGCTTCCTATGGGGGCATGGCCGCCGTAGAGTGGCCCTGAGCACGCTACTTCACCCCAAGCTAGAAGGGGGCATGGCTGTGCCCGACCTCGAGCTGTATTATCTTGCGGCGCAGTTGCAGGTCCTTACACAGAACGTAGCTAGGGTGTTTCGGGGTCCAGAGGAGGACCGGGAACGGGGGATACAACGCCACGTGCTGTCCTACATCATCATGCAACAGAGGCTCGAGTTACGGGCCCTCACCATGGAGGAGCGGACGCTCCGGCTGTGCTGGCAGAGGAGCCTTCGGAGAGCGAGGGCATCGCGGCCTTATGCACCGGAGATCCCGATCGGAATGCTGACGGCTTTGCCGCACGGGGGAGATTGGTCCCCGTTGCTGGATTGGGAAGAGGCGGGACTGCAGGTAGTGGGCGACTTGTACATAGACGGGGCTTTGGCGCCGTTCGAAGTGCTCCGGGACCAGTTCGGGCTGCCTGATGGGGGTTTCCTACTACACGCGGCAGTGGTGGCTGCCATACAGAAACACTGGAAAGGGGGGCTCATGGAACCCACAACGACTATGGCGTGCCAATATGTGGTGATGGCGGCTGGTACGTTCAAAGCTGTGACGTGCCTCCATAATAGGATGCTGAATGAGGGACTGGAACCACTCCAAGGGCTCAAGGCTAAATGGGAGATGAGCGTAGGCCGACCCATACCGGATACGGCATGGGGCCACATCCTGCGGCGCACGTGGAAGGGCACGAGAAATGCGCGCTTTCAGCAGGT
Organism: Lissotriton vulgaris; assembly: GCF_964263255.1. Lineage (NCBI taxonomy): Eukaryota > Metazoa > Chordata > Amphibia > Caudata > Salamandridae > Lissotriton > Lissotriton vulgaris. The sequence continues at coordinate 898,296,838 of NC_141693.1, read as the reverse complement.
ACATTTCTATGTGCTTCATAGGGCTTATTTAACTCCTGAGAAATTACAGCGGTACTTTCAGGTGCCGGATGCCCGATGCCCACGGTGTTCGTCTCTGGGAGCGGACATGGACCATTTGTTTTGGGGGTGCTCACACCTGGGGACCTATTGGGCGGAGGTAGGGGAACTCCTGAATGAAGTGACTGACAGGGAGGTGGAATTCGATATGGCGGCGTGCCTGCTGCTCTGGTTCCCGCATACTAAACACACCAAGGTGACAAGCAAATTCATAGACCTGGGTCTGATATTGGCGCAGAGGGAAATATTGTGGCATTGGAAGTCCAGGGGGGGACCCTCACTGCGTAGATGGAAGAATGAACTGCTGCGGTGGTCTGACTGCGAGAGTGTGCTCCGGATGAAGCAAGCTGTCAAGATGGGGAATGAGAAGGCATTGGATGCGGCGCGTGCATGGGAGTTAGTGGTACAGGCTTTGCGTGATTCTTTGGTAGAGGATGAGGATGGTGAGAACTAAGCCGATGGACACCGCGGGGCGCACACAGAAGTATTGTACCACGCACTGTAGTGGATCCATCCAATTCGACAGGACGAGGCACACACCTTAGCAGTTGCCAGGGGAGGGGGGGCTTTGGGGGGGCTGGTTAACGGGAGTTTGGGGTGGGCCGGAAGCCATTAGATGGTTGCTCGTTAGGGCACCTTGGATCTACTAGGACGGTGGGTACTGTGTGGAGTGTGGAATGGCTGGGGAGAGCGGCCAGGTGTGACAACCCATAGCGCCTAGGGCAGGTCCCGACAAGGGCGGTACCACTGATTATCACTGGGATGGCTGACGGGAGTGATGTTGTGGGTGGGGGGGTAAAAGCAGATACGCAAAATGACATTTCAACCATGGTCCCTATGGGACGTGCACCGTGATGTTTTCCTATTGAACGAAGTAATATGCCGCCCGGCCTCCGGGATGCGGGCTGAATGGCTGTGTACGACTGGGATTTCTTATTGGACGGGGGGATATCACGAGTGAACTGGCTGATTAATTGTATCCTGTGGTTTATAATTCTGCAATAAAAATATATTTAAAAAAAAACAACAAAAAAAAAACAGGTCTATCTTTGTATCCACAAGGTTGAATTCGCTTGCGGGGCAGAAGCTTAAACCTTTCTTCAGGACCTTAATTTCATCCCCTGTCAGTGTTCTTTTTGACAAGTTGATGATGTTATTGTCTTCCACATGAGTTATCTTCTCCTTCGATTGGATGCACTCCGTGTCACCATCGGGGTAGTCGTTGCCTGTGAATCTCCCCTTGCTCCTCTTCCCCCGCCTTGTCCTCCTCTTTGGCTTTGTTGGGGGGGATGATTTCTTAGTTGTGGTCGCTGGCGGGTTTCTTTCATTACTTGATACTCGTCGAAAAAAGGTTTTGCTATTTCCTTCTCTTTTGCTATGGGGGCAGCAGGTTGTTCCCCATCCGATGTCTCCACTTCCGACTCTTCGGTATCTACAGCAGTTGCCCCCCCATTGCCTTGGGCAAGTCGTTTTCTTGTGGCATCAAACTTCCGTGCAAAGGTTAAAATTCTGCCAGATAAATAGTCTTGTTCGTCCCTTTGAATTTTTTTTTGTTTCCTTTTTCGAATGCCCAATTCATATTCCTTTAATCTTTTTGCCATGGCGGTTCTTAGCTCATCGCTGGCTTTAGTGTCTTTCTCCTTTGATATTGTTTCCTCCAGGTCTTCTATGTCTTTAATGCATTTATCCCGGTCACTTCATACGTATTTGATGAGCAGCCGGACCATCCCTTTAGATGACTCTGCTGTGTATTCAGCCCAGTCTTTCAAAAGTGCTGGGTCGGGATTTTCATAAGACGGTATTGTGAATATGCGGAGTCCCCTGGGGATTCT